>NC_042615.1:229888321-230197404 GCF_901001135.1 Rhinatrema bivittatum | reverse complement strand
TGCTTTCTCCAAATTAAAGCCGGATCCACTGGAGTTAGCAATCTTGTTATGGATCTGTTGCTGAAGACTCCTGATGCGGGAAGTGTTAGCAATCTTGTTAGGATCTACTATGCTGATGGGAGGAGCAAGCAGATAGTAGTTAGTGATGACTCCTAAGGAAGGAGGAGTTAACCATCTGTAAGATATAGACTGTGGAGTTAGCAATCTTGTTAGGCTTTACTCCTCAAGATGGGAGGAGTTAGTAATCTTGTTGAGGATCTGCTAGGGAGTTAGCAATTTTGTTATGATTTGTGTTGCGGACTCCTGAAAGAAGAGGAGGTAGCAAACTGTTACCCATGGAGTGCTTGGAGAGGGCACTCGGCTGTAGAGGAATGTAGATAGGTGAATCCTTGGGCCGATGGCAGATGACTGCGCCCCCAGGAGGATATCCTGAGAGGGACCACCGGTTAGGCTTGGGTATGGAGACAGACACAGATAGTTCTTTTATTAGACAGGTTAGTAGAACCACCAGAGGTGGCAGTAGTGAGATGATAGGCCCGGCAGGGCTGAAGTCCCTCAGGTACTGGAACGGTGTTCCCAGGGTTGCTGAGTTGTAGAGAAAACTATAGGTAGTGAATAGACAGGGTATGCTGTGTACATAGCTAGAACTGGATGACAAAATTCACATAAGGTCTTTAAGAAGCTCAGTAGCTGGAAATAGGCCCTCGAGGAGCGAGTACCTGGTTCCAGGGAAAGCTCTGAGAGAGCGAAGGTAACTCACAAATGTCTGTATCTGCGATAGCTTCCAGGCAGTAGAGAATCTTCAGAGTATTCAGGAACATGGGCCCTCGAGGAGCGAGTACTGGTTCCTATCTGCAATCTGAAATAAAGAAAAGAGAGCGGGGCCCCCAAGGAGTGGGTACCCCTGGTAGGTCCGAGGAGGCAGAGTAGCTTGGATGAATCCCGAATCTGTATCCATGTCCGAGTCAGTGTCCTTGCTAACTCGATTCGTTAGCAAATACTGTGACCTTATATATATTGGAAGTGGATGACGTCAATTCAGGGGGACGCCCCCGAGGTTCACGCCCTTGCTGGTACATCAATGGGAACGCACGCCCATGCACGCCCTACGTCATCAGGCAACATGGCGGATCCGCAGCGTCGAGCCGGTCCGGGGACGCCAGATGGAGACGGCATGGAGACACCGCAGCAGCAACCGTCCATCAGACCCAGAGGGAGTCGCCACAGAGGTAGAGAGGGCGGAGTGAGGGCGTCGAGCAGCGACGGACGCAGCACTGACCCAGTATGGCAAGTCTTATATTCTTATGTTTTCTTTGTGCATGGTTACAACTTTGTCTGGAGGCAGACAGTATAACAGAAAGAAACCCCCTTTGGGATGGTCAGTTTGGAGAAAGATTAATTTTATTCCATTGAGTTTTCAGATGTGTTAGGCCTAGAGTTTCTCTGGAAAGAAGTGCAAGTGCTTCACCTCGTTTGTTTTTCCATGTGATTGGGTGAAGATGAAGCCCTAGTGACAGATTTATAGGAATTGGGAGGAGTCAACATCATATGTCCAGGTCTCTTGTCAGGAACATGGAGCCCAATAATTCATTAAGCTGGCAAGCGGACAACTTATCCCACTAAGTTGTCCCAGATATTCAGGGGGACTAAATGTTCTGAATATACTTGTTGAAAGTTATCTGGCTAACTTTAGAACCTAACCAGATATGTCTGAATATAAGTGGTTAAGTTTCAACATCATCTGGCTTTGTATGGCCAGATAACTAGCCATTTGACTGGATATATTCAGTGTTAAAAAAAAAAAAGTGCAGGTTGGGTGTGGAGATTTCCTCACAAGTCTGTGACTTGATTCCCACCCCAAATACTTCATAAATGGTCCTTCCAGGTAAGCCCCACCCCAATCCCCCAGCCAACTGATTAAAAAATATATTTTGAGGTCCCAGGTTGGTCTCCCTCCCCACACCCATTTCTCTGGTTCCAAAATGAATGACCCAAACTGCCAATTCTCTCTTTCACTCGCTCCCCAATCCTACTCCTCCCACACACCCGATAACTTTAGGTATGAAGGGTGCTCTTCCAGGATCACATTACTTGAGTGCAAACCTAACCCCTTCCATTGTTGCTATGAGAGCAATGCTGGAAGCGTAAGCTAACAGCGTTCTAAGCTTAGCAATGCCCAGATTTACTATACTTAGCAATGAGGACAATGGCTTGTATCATACTCGAGAACTGCGATTCCACAAGAGGGGGACTTCATACTTAAAGGTACCTGGTGAATGGGAAGTGTAGAAATGGACTGTTGGGTGTGGGCCTGACCTGGTTCCTCAAAATATTTTTTTATGAGTTTCAAGGGTGGGGTGCAGGACTCACCGGGCAGGGCCATTGTGAAGTATTAGAGCTGTGGGTGAGAATTGGGCCACAAGCCTGAAGTGCACTTTTTTTTTTAACAGTGCCATTCAACCAGATATCTTTGAATGTATCTGATTTATTTGGTCACACAAGGATAAATAACTTTAGACCTGCTCTGAGGCATTTCTAAAGTTATCACTTAACTTAGCTGGATACAACTGAAAATTGTCTAAGTTAACCAGATAACTTAGATCTGCCCCAGAATGTATTTTCTTTATCTGACTAGATTTTAGCTGAAAAATGATTATCTAACTAAAATCAATATTCAAAACTTGCCATTTAGCTGGAGAACTAAAAAGCTTGCAATATTGACCCCATGATGTCTGCGGTTAGTCCGTGAGTAGATCATGTAGTAGCTCCAGTTTGTTCTAGATGGATCTGGTGTTGAGAAGTAGTTTGTGGGGAATATTCTGGTTGGTAGTGGTGGATGTTGTGCATCAAGTTTGTCTTTGTGGGTAGAAGATGGTTTATTCTTTTTTTGTAGAGGTGTGATGTCTGGAGTAGCCCATAATTGGGCATATAGGAAAACTGTGGTGGTATAGGGAGGGAAGGGGTATGGCAGGACGTGAGGGGGATTATTGGAGAACTAGGTAGAGTGGGTGGGGGGAGAGCAGACTACTGTTGATTTTGGAGAGGGGAGGAGAGGGAATGTAGGTGGTTTCAGAGAGTCCCTGAGTGAGATTGGATACTCACTGTGTTATGGTTTGAGGTATTTGAGTGGATTCTCGGGTACTGGGGCAGATTACCACGCCCACGGGGAGGAGCCCCACGGGGAGCCACAGTACTGGGCTAGACTCAGGACGCACAAACACAGAGTTATGTCTTTTATTGTACAGCTGATGTATACCACCAGAGGTGGCAGTAGTGAGGTGATCCAGAGGTAGCAGTCCAGGGACCCTCGGCAGAGGGGACCCGTCTCACCAAGATGGTATAGGGAGATCCAGGTGAAGGTTTCCCAGCACGGCAGAGCTGTAGATGAGACAGACTGAGAATTAGATTACTCATTAGATGGTAGCTGTAAGGTTGATGATTCCACATGGTAATAGGCACCGAGGCAGGGAGAGCAGGCCCTCGAGGAGCGAGTACCTGATCCCAGTAAGGCACCTGAAAGAAAGCAAAGGGCCCCCGAGGAGCGGGTACCCAGGTTAGAGAATACCCCGAAGGGCAGAGAGAGCTTCCAGTGGCAGCAAGGAAGCGGAAGAGTAGCTTAGACCGGACGAGTCCAATCCAATCATGATCCAATCCTGATCCTTGCTAACTCAGTGAGCTAGCAAACAAGCGTAGGCTAAATACCCGGATGGTGTGATGTCACTTGAGGGGGACGCCCCCGAGGTTCCCGCCATGACGTGGATAAAGACGTGGGTGGCGTGCACACACCCTAGGAGGCCCTTAGGAGAAACATGGCGTGAGGCTTTGCCATGGCCGTTCCGAGGACCCTGGAGAACGTGGCTTGCAGATGCATCGGTAGCCATCTTCCCAAGGCTAGCGGGGAGAGCAGAGAAAAAGGTGAGGCACAAGGGTCGAAGACGTCTGAGACCGACAGACGCAACACACTGTGTTGGAGTACTGCACACAGGATCTGGGGCTTTCTGGCCACATCCTTCTTGGATTGTTCCTTCCGTAGGTGGGATGCAAGTCAGCTCAGTCCAATATCGGTATAGTGGGAATCAAGGGAGATCTCTTAGAACAGTGGTTATGGAAGTGCACATAAAAGGGCAGGCCATTTGTTGCAGCCCTTTTGGTGCCGGGCCTGCTCTCAGGAGGACCAATCTACTGATGATGTTGGTGGGACATAGCTTCCTTGGTATTCCTGACAGAGCTGGTGCTGCAGCCCCTTGAATGCGATGATGGCCCCAACCTCACAGGACTGACATCACCTTAAAGGGTTGCTGGGGCGAAAAAACAAAAATCACATGCAAATGGAGAGCTAGAGTGGGGATCAGTGCTGACCACTACCTCAACCCGGGGCACTCAGTTGAGGCAGCCCTGACTCCTCCAAAATGTTCATTTAAAAAAAAAAAAAAAAAAAAAAGAACCACGCGGCAATGGCCCCTGCCCCCTCCCCCTCCAAGCTAAAACAAAAATGTGGCCCTGGTCCCCCCTTCTGCTGCCATGCTCCCCCCCTCCCAAGTGACAGAGATCCCCCTGAAAGTAAAAAAACAAATAACTGTCTCAAGTCCAGCCCCGACCCCTGACCCTTCCCTGAATCCCCCCAAACCTTTAAAAGATCCAGTGTAGGGGCCGGGTGCACCCTCGCACTTGGTCCAGTCGGCACCATTTTCCAAAATGGCACCCACCTGAACTTGCCCCAGAATTTATTAATTTTTCTATGGTGAATAGTAAGGGGAAGGGTCCTCATTCTGCTTTGCATCCTTTGTTGGGGGAGTTTCTAAGAATGCAGAGAATTGTAGAATTTGAGGTGCAGGTTTATATTGGGATTCTGTCCTGTCCTGTCCTGTGTAGACATCAGACTTCATTCCCATGTAGAAGAATTTTTATTGATTGATGTTCTTAAATCATTTTAATAATAGTTTTACTAAATGGTTGAAACTGGCCAGTGGTTTCTTTGTTACTTAGAAGGTTCTTCTGTCTAGAGATGCCACTGACATGCATGCCCGGCACCTTGCAATAACAGTGCAAAATGTTTTAAGCGATGCCTCTTGCTTTATGAGCGGGGATGTCCTGTCTCTGCATATATGGGATTTGGTGACAGGCAAATGTGGAGAGAGCCATTGGACCCCCGACAAGATTAATTTAACAGGGTGGTTTCTGTATCACAGGTGATTTACTTTAAAAAGAATAACAATGAAAAAAATACCATTTGGGGGAATTTGGGAAGGAAATATGTACGCCAAACCTCTTTCTACTTCTTCCGTTTAGTGATGTGGGCCTGTCTCAAACGTCCTTCCTTCCCTTTTCCCCACCAGTCTCTCACTTTCTCTCTCTCTCTCTACTCCACAGTCCATCCCAAACAGTCCTCTTCTCTCCTCCACTAGTCCAGCCCTGTCAGTTGTGCTCTCTCCCTCCATCAATCCATCCCTGCCAGTCTCTCTCTCTCTCTCTCTCTACATCAGTCCATCCCCACCAATTTTTCCTTCTCCAGAGTCTATCCCCACAAGCCTCTCTCTCTCTCTCTCTCCCTCCACCAATCTATCCCCACCAATCTCTCCCTTTCTATCAATCCATCCCTGCCAGCCTCTTTCCATCTACCAGCCTTACTCTCTCCCTCCACCAGTCCATCCCGATCAGTTTTTCTCCTTCCACCACTTCATCTCCATCATTTTCTCTCACTCTCTCAGTCTATCTCTTTATTTCTACCAGTCCATCTCTCTCCCTCAACCAGTCTCTCTCTCTCCCTACTTCCCTCCATGAATCCACCCTGGTCAGTTTCTCTCTCTATCTTCCTCCACCAGTCCATCTCAACCAGTCTGTCTCTATCTCCCACTATCAGCCCATTCTTGCCAGTCTATATCTCTCTCCCATCCTGCCAGTCTGTTTCTCTTCCTCCCCCCCCCCACCCCCTAACTCCATCAGTCCATTTCCCCCAGTCACTCCACATCTAGACAGATCCAGCTGTGTGCCTTCCTGTAGTTACACTACGTACGTTAATGAATATAAGTACATTCTTTCACCTTCAATGCTGTGCTTTGCAATTATTATATTATCAAGCATCATTTAATAATTTTATTTATTATGAATGAGTCTGACCTGCATATAATTATTTCTTTATTACATTAATAACCTTTCTATATATGGCATATGACTATATGTAAAAATATAAGAGAAGTATGTTAGAGTCCGTGAAAAGTTTGGAGATTGAAAAAGGGGTCCCTGCTCCCAAAAAGATTGGGAACCCCTGCTGTATTGCATGAGCAGCTCTACAAGTACATGGTCAAAGGATAAAGTACCAACAAAAACTAGGTCATATTGTGTAATGTAGAAATCTTTTTTGAATTCTTGAAGGGAGAAAAAGAACAGGTGAAATCTCTCTACTAATTGTCTTATATCTTATTCTTTGTACAAATGTCTACAATGCAGTTTGGTTTTATCTGTTTTGGGCTAAAGGCTTTATTTGTATAATACATAACTTCCTATTGATACTATGATACTATTTAGAGTAGCAGATTTTTTTTCCTTTTGCTTGTAATAGATCTGGGGTAGGAAAAGCAAGCACTGAATGGTGTTCTTAAGTTTACTTTCAGATCAAGGGAAACATTTTGTGCATTCAACTGGATAAGGCTCCAGACTTAGAGCTAGGTAAGCTGGCTGTCTTGAATCAAATCCTGGCTCTGATAGGCTTCTCCCAGCTCAAATATTTTCCCCATGTTTTCAAGTCATTTACAATCTGCTCTAAGTCAGAATATCAATATTTATGACTGACTCATTTCTGCTAGGTAAGATTTTAATTGAGTCTCTTTGAATTTTTTTCCAAGCTAACTTCCACTTAATACTGGCTAGCTAAAATTTTCAATGTGAACTGGCTCCAACATTGCCTAGAAAACTATATGCGGTTTGTGTAGGAAGATGTAAGCAGGTCCCCCATACTCCCATCTGATCTAGGACTTTTGGCTGCAGTACTCTAGCAGTGAGATATCAAGGAGTTGATTCAGTCCCACAATGTTTACCCTTCCTTAAGTGAACAATAGGCGATAGGTTTTCCTGAATGGCTATTGCTCTAAAGGGGTCTATTTTAGCAGCTATTCATGACTGTCATTATATTCTATACAGGAAAATGTTGTTCAAATTATTTTTTTCCTCTCACATTGAAAATAATGGGAGCCTTGCCATATTGCTTTCTGTTTTTGGTTCTTTCATACTCCGTGCACAAGGAGGGTGAAGGAAATATCAGGACAGGGAAACCATTTTGGAAGCCTTGCCTGCCTTTTATAAATAGGCAGAACTAAAATTTCCATGACAAATATCCCAATCATAGTCTGCAAGGACCTGTGGTTGTGCTGCTAACTGCTCCTTTCCTTTCAGTCAGTGAGCAGTAGGGGTGGCAGGGGTAAAAATTTGTTTCATTGTCAGGGGAGGGGGTCCCCACAAATTGTGTTTCTTTTAATGTTTATTTCATTTCTTTAGTTTAAAAAAACTGAAATAAACATTTTTTTAAAAAAGAACTCAAAAACAGAGAAAAAAATAAATGGGGCTTCCCAAGACTTCCTGTCCCCACCAAGCAACCCTGCTACCCGGAAAAATGCTGGGGCTAGGATCCTTCCCAGCCCCTACTTACCTGGCCTGCGGAGGGGCCCAGTCCAAAGTCTCAGCCTTGTGTAGGCATAGGCTGCCACAACCTCAGCCTAGGCCCTATGCAAGTCCTAGGCTTAGAGACCTGGTCCTAATGTCTTGGCCTAGACCTATGCTGAGGCCTAGCCCAGATGCTGGGGTCTCAACTTTGGCCCAGGATCAGGCCTGACATAAGGCCTAGATTTGGATGATCTGTCTCAATGCCTGGATCCAAGTCCAGGCTCAAAGCTAGGGCTATCCATGTAGGTTGCTGCCTGGGCCTTGGTGTAGGCTAGAGCCAGGATCCAGGGCCAATGACAGAGCCTGGCCCAGACGCCTGTCCCAATTCCTGGGTCTTGGCCTAGGACAGAGCCTGGGCTCTGACCCAACACTGGGTCCTGGTCCAGAGGCTGGGTCCCAATACCAAGACCTCAGCACAAGCCTAGGCCCTATGCTGGGGCTTTGCTCATGGGCCAGGTCCCACTGCCAGGGCATGGGCCTAGGCCAAAGCCAGGGCCCAGTCCGAAGACTGAGACCTGATGCCTGGCTCTCAGTCGAGGCCAGCTTGGATCCTGGCCAGGAGGCCAGGTCCATATGCTGGGGCCTTAACCCAGGGTCAGGCCCCAGCCCGGAGGCCAGAGCCTATACCTTCTCAAAGTCTTTTTTTCTTCATTTTCTTTCTTCAGTCTTCTTTCTTCAAATTAAGCTATCTGCTGGAGATGTGCCAGAATAAATTAACTGTGATGCATCCTCCTCAGTGAAGGGCACAATTTTGCTGAACAACACTGCCATACAATGATGAACAGCAAAATGACTCCCTCTGCTGAGGAGGATGTACCAAAATTAAGTTACTCTGGCGTGTCCCCAGCAGATGGTGTCATTTGAAGAAAGACTGAAGAAAGAAGACTCCATGGAGACCTGGGACCGGCCTCCAGACTGAGCTCTGGCCTAGGCCAAGCAAGGCCCAGGCAGCAGGACCTGGTCTCTGGTCTGGGCCCCAGCATCAGGCCTGGGTCCAGCATTGGACCTGGGGGCTGGGCTTTGGCCTTGGCTGAGGCCCAGACTTTCAAATCCATCCTTTGGACCGGACTCCAGCATTGGACCTGGACCTGGCTGCAGTGTTTGATCCTTGATGGATCCCTGCAAACTTTTTCCTGGGGTCATTGATCGAGTCTCGACCTTGGCATTAAGCCCACATCTGGGCTGAAACCCCAGCATCGTGCTCAGGCATAGATCATGGCTCCTGCTTTAGCTTTTGACCTATTCCCTAGGAGAGGCCCCAGCCTCATGCCTAGGCCTAGGACTAACAGGACATTTTTTTTTTTTTTTTTTTTTACAAATGAAATAAATAGGGTTAGTTTAAATCAGGGGGCCCCATGAAAGAAACAACTTGGTCTGATTTGTTTTGTTTTAAGCAGTCGGGTAAAATGAAAGTATATTCCTAGTGGGCACCAGTAGCCAATGCTTGAGATATGCATTTGCTTGAAATGAATGGATAAAATGCAATGAATGAGACAATTCTTATTTCATGTGGACCGCCAAAATGAATGGTAGGAGCTCTTGAGTTAAATACAAATTTTAGTTTCATTTGTTAGGTTCTCTATTCAAGGCATTGAAAAGTGCTGCAGTTAGACTAGTAAGCATAGCATCCAAGAAATTCTTGAGTGAGGTAGTAGCCTAGATAGAGTTGAGGTGGGAAAATAGGGTAAGTAGATGGAGGACCAATCAAGGTGAAGTTGCCTTGTCCCTGATGACGCAACTTGCAGGTCTTGCTACCACTCAGCCTTCCTGCTGTTCCCCAGACTCTACATATTAGGGGTCTTCATGCCATTCTGCCTTGCTACTGTACTCATTATGCTACACTGAAGGGTCTTGCTCTACTCTACCTAGTTCTCATGCTCCTGATGCTACACCTTGGGAATCTTGCTGCCACTCTTCCTTGATAATATACCCTTTATACTTCACCTCAGGGGTCTTACTACCACTCTGCCTTGCTACTATACCACTTAAGCTACACCTTGGGGGTCTTTTTTGACTCTCGATCTTGCTGCCATGCCACAGATTTTACATCTTGGTGGTCTTTCTGTCATTCTGCCTTTCTGCCATCCATGCCCCTGATGCTACACCTTGAGGGCCTTGCTGCCATTCTGCCTTGCTGCTATAACACTTATGTTACACCTTGAAGGGGGTCTTTATGACTCTTAGCATTGCTGCCATACCACAGACTTTACATCTTGGGGGGTTTTCTGCCACTCTGCTTTGCTACCATACCCCAGACTCTTCACCTTAGGGTGTTCTTGCAATTGTGGGAAGCTGCTTTACACTTCTTATGGTTCTTTGGGGACCTCATGTCACTATTTGTGCTGCTTTGTTTCTCTGTCAATGCCTTGGCTTTTTTTTTTTCTGAACCTTTATTGCTTTGTTCCCCGGTTGTGGTGCCTTTGTATGTTCATTCCACTCTTGGTGCCACTTTGCCTCTTTTGTGCTGCCCTTGGGGGTTCATGCCACAGCTATCAGTGCCCTCCTTTTGAATCCTTGGAGTGGTTTTACCACTCTTATGCTGCTTTGCTCCTCTGATGGTGCCCTGAACTCCTTCCACTCCTTCTCTTTTTCCCTTTATGGTGCCTTAGGGTATTCATTCCACTTTTGATGCCACTTTGCCACAGTCTTGGTGTCTTGAAGTTCTCTTCCCCCTTCTGATGTTGTCTCCCCACAAGTTTAATTAGAATTGATTAGAAAACCCCAATTTTAAAGCTCAAAATAGACTGCATTGCTTCCCTCATTGGCTTTAATGGGTAACAAATGAAACAAATACACATCTTTTTTTTTTTTAATTTTTTATTTATGAATTTTCAATCCAATACAAGAATTTTAACAAATATCTTGTCAAATGAAATACAGGTCATTTACATCCCATATACATTTTAAAATTGCAAAATAATCATTTAACAATTGTCCTCAGTAAATGGCACTACTAACTACAGGAAATTTTTATGAGATCCGTTACTTAAAGAAAAGAAAAGGAGCCTCTCTCAAAGAAATTAAATACTATTTATCCTAGTACATAAACCTCTATTATTCCTTATTCACCTGACTCTAATTACCGAGGAGGTTTTTTTTAGCTGTTCTGGGTCTAGAAAGGAATAATCCTTTCCCCCTAATTTAATTACACACCTGCAAGGATATTTTAGGAGGAAAAGACCTCCTTTCTCCTCTACTTCTTTTTTTAATCCCAAAAACATTTTCCTATGCAGTTGGGTATTTTTTTCCAAATCGGGATAGATCCACATTTTTTGACCAAAAACATTTTTTGATCTATTTCGAAAGAATAATTTTAACACATTATCCTTATCCGTAATGAACGCAAATTGAACTAATAGAGTACATCTGTCTTTAATATCTAGTTCTTCTTGAGACTTTTGTAATAAGTCTGATATATTCATAGATGACTCCGCAATTTGTTCTTTCTCATTATCTACTCTTTCTACCTGCTCTTTTCTTTTTTTTAACCCAACATAGAAGGCTCTAACTACTACAGGAATAGCTTGTTCAGGTATGTTAAGGATTTTGATGACATATGTTTTAAACAATTCAATTGGGTTTAAGTAATCAGAAACAGGAAAATTTATAATCCTTAAATTCAATGCCCTGACAGTATTCTCCAGCGATTCTATTTTTCTTTGATATAAAATTTCATTTTTCATCTGAATCTCCTGAACCTTTTCTACCTGTTTCAACCGATTATCTATTTTACCTATTTTTTCCTATTGTTCTTGGATCTTTTTTCTATTCTCCTTCACAGATATATTCGTCTGTCTAACTTCACCTGTTAGGTTTACAATAAGAGTATCAATCTTTACCATATAATTCCAAAGGGAATCTAATGTTACAGTACTAGGTTTCATTACTTTAATTTTAACTGAATCTACCGAATCAACCACATCTCCACTAGACATCTTAGGTGTACTAGAGTCTCTAGGTTCTATTTGGGATCTTCTTTCCCCAGAAATTTCCAGATCTTTTTCCATCTGAGGTGATTCCTCCAAATTACCACTCTTTTTGGATTCGTCTTCTTGCAGGTCTGATACAGTTCCAATTCCAATTCCCTCTACTCGGTTATCCTCAGGCTCTGTTAGGGGAAGAATCCCCTTATAGCCAGGAGGAGATGGTGCTTCAGGTGCCCCCGGGCTTAAAGATATTTCTGAGGCCTGGTGTGGGAGGTTTGGCTCTAAACCCTCCCGCACAGCGGCCTGTACTTCCGGGGTCATTTGAGAGGTTTCCAACCAATCTGCTACCAGTCTTTGTCCAGGTAATGGGGCATTAGAAGAGACAAGGCGTAATCTTGCCTTTCTCTTTGTATGAGGCATTTGTAGAAAATTATAACCTGGACTCTTCTGGCCGTAGATGGAAACTAGGAGTATATTATCTTTAAGGCAACTCTCTTGAAGAGAGATACGGGCTGAGGTCCTTAATAAGTTATCGAGAAAAAATATAACTTACAGTTCCGAAGTTTCCAGGCTACTCAGGCAAATCAGGCAAAGCCAGGCTAAGCCAGTCAGAACCGCGTGTGCCCCTTAGGCGCGCGCAGCTTTGGTGGCGCGCCTGGTGTCGGCTGTGCACCGCCGTCAGCAAGATTTTATAGTCCCGCCTCCAGTTCCAGTTCCGGTTTGGGGCGGCCGGGCTGTCAGGCTCTACCTCCGTCGGGGCTCTGGAATCTCCTTGTAACCCCCGGTTCAGGCAGAAATCGCAGGTAAATGGAGGAAAAGGGTTTCTCACCCGGTGTCTCTCTCGAAGCTAGCAACGCCGTCAGCAAGATTTTATAGTCCCGCCTCCAGTTCCGGTTCCGGTTCGGGGCGGCCGGGCTGTCAGGCTCTACCTCCGTCGGGGCTCTGGAATCTCCTTGTAACCCCCGGTTCAGGCAGAAATCGCAGGTAAATGGAGGAAAAGGGTTTCTCACCTGGTGTCTCTCTCGAAGCTAGCAACGCCGTCAGCAAGATTTTATAGTCCCGCCTCCAGTTCCGGTTCCCGTTCGGGGTGGCTGGGCTGTCAGGCTTTACCTTTGTCGGGGCTCTGGAATTTCCTTGTAACCCCCGGTTCAGGCAGAAATCGCAGGTAAATGGAGGAAAAGGGTTTCTCACCTGGTGTCTCTCTCCACATCTTTTTTTTTTTTGCATTTGAAACTAATGGAATGAATGGAGGTGACCTGCAAAACACATGAATGAACCGAAGCAAACATTTTGCCTCTGCACATCCCTACCAGCTGCCAACAATTTAATACTGTACAGCACTGCTGCAAAGGCAGAATTTCTGAGCTAATTAAATGGACGGGTTATAATGTTGCTCATTTGAAACAGCTGAACCACCTCCTATATTAATGTTTCAAACTTACCAGAAGCCTGTATGAAAGAAGCAGAAAGGGAGTAGCACTTTCCTTCCTCCACGGCATAGTTAAGATAAATCTGTATTTGAGCTACAATTTAACAATTGCAGGAGACATTCAGTCTCCTATACCAGAATGTTTTATGCTTGGCCACATTTAGACGTGCTGACAGAGTTATTGTCTGAGTAGATTCAAGCTGAGCAGAGATCTCATCTCCGGGCTCTGTGATAAGGTGCAAGGACACCTAGTCATCCTAGTCATTATCTGCTCTACATTATATAGGTCCTGTCTTCTTCCAGGGGATGGCGGGAGACACGACTGGCTTCAGACTGACCTCCGTCTCCAGAAGTGTCTGCTCCTTTTTGGTTGCCAAGTATGCCGACCTGCTTGACTATAGCCAGTATCCCTGTACTGAGCAGGAGGGACGTGCAAAGATGCTTGTATTAGAGATATGCTGTCAGTTTAAAATGACAAGGAAATAACATTTGTTATTGTGCCAGGTGTCATTTCAACATGTGCTAAATGGTTATAGTATATGTTAAATGTTTTAGTGCATGCTAAATCGTTTAGTGCACAATACAACCATTTAACATGTATTTAACTATTTAGCATGTGCTAAAATGTGAGAAGCAAAATGAAATAAAAAGAAAATGAAACTGAAAAACCACAAAATAAATAGAAAATAAAACCAAAACCAATATTAAGGAAAATCCTTTTCCAAGCATACCCCTAGCTTTTATGACATGATTCTTTTCCACAACGTGACAGGGATTATTAATTTTTCTCGTATGTGCTTGGTTCTATCCCAAGGAACTAGGAAATCTTCTGCCAAATCCATAAGTATTATCACAGTCTGACATCCAGATGTGCTGTGACCATCGCATGCTTGTGACGCAGGTGCTGAATGATGTTACTTTGGTTGGTGAGGATTAGGGGCAGTAGCGGAGACAATCAGGTCTGGCAAGGGCTCCCACACTTATGGGGGACTCATATTCTTCACTGTGTTGAGGGCAGCGGGGGAGAAGTGGCAGTATCTTGCTGGTGTGGAAAGGAACTCTGGATTAGTTGGGTTTGGAGGATGAAATCCCCTGTAATAATTGTCCCTTTCACTTTGTCTGCTTAAGTCTAAGGGATTTTGCATGGAAACATTTGTGAAAAAATATAACACCTGTTCTTGGGAAACTATTAAATGTTAGGTTTTGGAGGACCTGCATACAGTAAAGAGTGGGCAGAGGAGAGCATAATATACAAATTACCATATGCCCACTAAAGCTACATTTGTATATGATATTTTGCCTTATTTGCATACAAATACATTCAATTTTAGCAAATACTCTCTAACATCGTCTGACCCCAGTTTTGCATAGGCATTAAAGCTAGATAGAGCCTTAATGCCTGATATTTAGAGAATGCTGACTATTCAAATTTAAGATCCTAATAGGGAGATGTATCAAGCCATGATAGGGCTATAACATGCATTAAACAATGTGTATGGTGTGATAAACGCTGTATTTCACATGATATAGCCCTATTTTGGCGATACGTATGATACTGTGTATTGTATTTGCATAAAAGCTGCTCCCTATTACAATTAGCCACTTTGCATGTGTGTGCATGCATAAAATTGCATAATGCATGCAAAGCAGCTAATGCATAGCAAATCTATGTAAATAGACTAACACAGCTGACTTAGAAGTTTTTCATCCATGTTATTATATCTACAGCTTTTTGGAAAACGTTATTCTACTATGGGAGCACCAAGTACCTAATGAGGGTCCCGATGCTCCCACGCTAGAATTAAAGGGCCATGTGGCCCAACATAACTCCCTACCCCCAAAGTTGGCCAAAAGCCACCAGCGGTCTAACAAGACCCTTCCCCATCCCATGTCCACCATTCAAGGTAGCCCTGCAACAAAAAGTATAAAAATAGATAAAATCTGCCTTGAATGGTAGCCCTAAGGTGAGTGAGGGGGTCCAGTTAGACTGGTGACTTTTTGTCAACTTTTGGGGGCTGGTCATGTTGGACTGCATGGCCCTTTAAAGTGATGATAGTAGAGATGTGCATTCATATAGGATGAATTAGGCAATTTCAACAAAATTGCCTAATTTGCCTTGGTTCGGGGACCCCAAAATCCGAACGTATTTTTCCGAAATTTTGGGAAAAATTCATTTTTTGGTTAGTGCACACTAATGGGAATTAGTGTGCACTAACGGGGAGTTAGTGTGCACTAACTCAAAATTCAGGTCCCCCCTAATTTCAAAGGCCCAAATCACAGGAAATATGATATTTCCTGTGGTGGGCCGAAAACGAAGCCCTAACCGAAAGGTTCGGGCTTTGCACATCCCTAGGTGATAGCCCCATATTTTGGGGGCATACATCACACATTTTTAAGGCCCCTGCTGCATTCTTTTGTCTTGCAGACTTTTTCCGCAAAACAAAAGAATGCGGCAATACTGCTGTGATATTTTGTCAGGGAGGGACAAAATAATTGTGGGACTGCCCCACTCCCCCCATGATGTTGGGCCCCACCCACAATTAAAAAATCACAGCTTTGTGAATCTAAGCTTGCATTAGTCACTAAAACTAGGTGCCAATATTCAGTGAGTATAGGGACTTACATTTTTTTGTAATATGTGTGCCTTTTAGATACCTTAACTTAAGGCACCTAAAATTAGGCCATATATAGGGACCACCTAATTTTAGGCACCTAAGTTCCTTCCCCCACCTTGCCCTTGCCCCCTTTTCAGGGTCCTTATAAGGTGCCTTGTGATTTTATATGCTTAAGTTTAGGTGCTCAGACATTTCAAATTTTGGAATTCAAGAGGGTGACTTTGAACTGTGTGCAGAAGTGTTAAGTTTGCAGGAACGTTTTACCCTCACACTTTATGGGACTAATGCAATAAAGTGGGCTCAGCATAGCATACATGTGATTGTGCAGTTGGACGCAGGTTTTGGATGTGCTAAACTAACAACCAATACAAAAAGGGGATTAGCGCGTCCAAAACGCGCATCCAAACACATAGCTAATAGTGCTCATCTTATGTAATTGCCATGTAAATGAGGCTATTAGCTATTAGAGATGTGCATCGTGTTTTTTTTATCGTGTCAGGCTTCGTTTCAGAAATATCGTTTTTCCCGTGGTTTGGGGTTTTTGTTTCGGGGGCCCCCGATTTTCGGGTTAGTGCGCGCTAACTCCCATTAGTGTGCACTACAGGTCGAAGTTAGCGCGCACTAACCTAAAAAACAAATTTTTCTGAAATTTCTGAAAAAATCCATTTGTTTTCGGTTCCCCTGAACCATACCGAATTAGGCAATTTCGTTGAAATTTCCTAATTTGGGAAAAATGAATGCACATCTCTATTAGCTATTAACCCCAATGCAGAAAATGCCAGTCACCCAATGCACCCTTTTTAAAAAGGCAAATTTTATGTCAGCCCTGGAGCTGGCATTAAGTCATACTGTTACACTCGGGCTGTGTTCTGGTGTTGTGAACACCACCTTCTGGAGTGACTCCAGGTAGAGAGAGATAGGGATGGCTAGAAAGTCTCTGATGATGGTGACAGTGGAGCAGAGTAAGGCTGGAAGCAGTGTCAAATTTCAGGCTAGGTCAGGGCAGACGGCAGGCAACAGTGTCAGAGTCCAGGCTGGGTCAGGGCAGGTGGCAGGCAACAGTGTCAGAGTCCAGGCTGGGTCAGGGCAGGCGGCAGGCAACAGTGTCAGAGTCCAGGCTGGGTCAGGGCAGGCAGCAGGCAACAGTGTCAGAGTCCAGGCTGGGTCAGGGCAGGCGGCAGGCAACAGTGTCAGAGTCCAGGCTGGGTCAGGGCAGGCAGCAGACAACAGTGTCAGAGTCCAGGCTGGGTCAGGGCAGGCAGTAGGCAACAGTGTCAGAGTCCAGGCTGGGTCAAGGTACCTAGTAGTAAGGCAGAGAGCCCGAAGGCCACACACACGGCAGGGCAGAGGGCCCGAAGGCCACACACGCACACAGTAGGACAGCGGACCTGAAGGCCTCACTCACACAGCAGAGCAAAGGGCCCGAAGGCCTCACTCACACGGCAGGGCAGAGGGCCCGAAGGCCGCACACTCACAGCAGGGCAGAGGGCCCGAAGGCCACAAACACACACATGGCAAGGCAGAGAGCCAGAAGGCCGCACACAGCGCAAGACAAGGCAAAGCAGGGTAGAAGGCCCGAAGGCCACACACAGTGCAAGGCAAGGCAACGCAGGGTAGAAGGCCCGAAGGCCACACACAGCGCAAGGCAAGGCAAAGCAGGGTAGAAGGCCCGAAGGCCACACCCAGTGCAAGGCAAGGCAAAGTAGGGTAGAAGGCCCGAAGGCCACACACAGCACAAGGCAAAGCAAAGCCCAAGGACCATACGCACAGCAAAGCAAGGAAGGCTAGAGCAGGGAGCCCAGGCGAGCTCGATGCCGAAGCACCGAGGGAACTGCCAGGCAGGGATATAAAGGGAAGTCCAGAACATAGAGTGAACAAGGGAGATGGACTGGGCCCGTCAGGAGAGCCAGCTCTAGAAGACCCCTGGTGGTGAGGCAGTTGCACAGCAGCCATAGCCGTAACACATACAGCAAGCTAAAGGCACATGAAAAAAAACAAAAATACCGCTCTCTTTGGTTCCTCCTACTTAGTACTGTTGCAATACTGCTTGCGGTGATGAAAATCAAAAGTATATAACCAAAAAAAAAATATCTGGACACACAATGCACACACACAATATACATGCTCCAGGGCTATGCTATTGTGTGTGTATACTGTGTGTGTAAATCAACTGTGGGGAGAGAAAACAGATGCTCGTATTGAGTGTCTGTTTTCTTGACTCACGCACATCCACAGCTCCTGGGCGCCTGATGCTTTTGAATGCTAGGGATGCACAATTTTTCTCTAGTGCATCATTTTTAATGCAACAGCTTATTTTAGTATAGCATCAGGCACCCAGGAGAGGTGGCTGCGAGTGCGTTAGGGAAATGGGCGCTCAAAAAGAGCACCCGTTTAACTGCACATCTTATTGCATTGGCCCCTATGTCAGTTTTCAAAAAGGAAACTTTTCCTTTATTTATTTTTTTTATTGCTTATGGATGTCTACGTGATTTATAACTTACACACGCAATTTATAACGAAAAGACCAGACAAAAATCTTCATCTTCAAACAATAGAGCAGGAAAAGAATCTCTGTGAAAGTTTAATTGAAGGCTTGCTTACATAAATGAGTTTTTAGCATTGCTTTGAAAGCCTTTGAACCCTTTGTCAAACACAACACCTCTGGAAGGGAATTCCAGATGCTAAGAGCTGCCACCAAGAAAGCATTCTCTCTGGTTTCCACCAACCATGCCTGTCTTACTGTTGGACAGTCCAAGAATCTTCTCTGAGATGATTGAAGTGACCATTTGGGGTTATAGATTCTCAGTAGGGCATTTACCCAGGGAAGTGAATCCATCTTTCACCATTTGTGGACCATTATGGGAATTGTAATGATGATTCAAAAGGATACTGTCAACCCCAATGTACATACATTATAACTGGAGTAATATGTTTCCCTTCTTCTTTTACCTGAAATCAGATGTGCGACTGTGTTCTGCAGAATCTGCATTGCTCTCAGCTTACATGCAGGGACTCCAACATAAAGTGCAATACAGTAGTCCAATATTGTAAGAGCAGAAGCCTGTACAACTGTCCTAAAATCACATGGTTCCAATAAAGGCTCCAAACCACGGAGACATGCAGCTTGAAGAAACCTGCCTTGGTTACAGATTTTGAAAATTGGGTTGAAAAGTAAGAACATAAGAACATAAGAAATTGCCATGCTGGGTCAGACCAAGGGTCCATCAAGTCCACCATCCTGTTTCCAACAGAGTCCAAACCAGGCCACAAGAACTTGGCAATTACCCAAACACCAAGAAGATCCCATGCTACTGATGCAATTAATAGCAGTGGCTATTCCCTAAGTAAACTTGATTAATAGCAGTTAATGGACTTCTCCTCCAAGAACTTATCCAAACCTTTTTTGAACCCAGCTATACTAACTGCACTAAACATAACCACATCCTCTGGCAACAAATTCCAGAGCTTTATGTACGTTGAGTGAAAAAGAATTTTCTCCACTTAAACTTAAATGTGCTACTTCCTAACTTCATGGAGTGCCCCCTAGTGCTTCTATTATTCGAAAGTATAAATAACCGATTCACATCTACTCGTTCAAGACCTCTCATGATCTTAAAGACCTCAATCATATCCCCCCCTCAGCCGTCTCTTCTCCAAGCTGAACAGTCCTAACCTCTTCAGCCTTTCCTCATAGGGGAGCTGTTCTATCCCCTTTATCATTTTGGTTGCCCTTCTCTGTACCTTCTCCATCACAACTATATCTTTTTTGAGATGTGGCAACCAGAATTGTACACAATATTCAAGGTGTGATCTCACCATGGAGCGATACAGAGGCATTATGACATTTTCCGTTTTATTAACTATTCCCTTCCTAATAATTCCTAACATTCTGTTTGCTTTTTTGACTGCTGTAGCACACTGAGCCGACGATTTTAAAGTACTATCCACTATGATGCCTAGATCTTTTTCCTGGGTGGTAGCTGCTAATATGGAACCTAACATCGTGTAACTATAGCAAGGGTTATTATTATTCCCTATATTCGACACCTTGCACTTGTTCACATTACATTTCATCTGCCATTTGGATGCCCAATCTTCCAGTTTCACAAAGGCCTGTAATGTATCACAATCCGCTTGTGATTTAACTACTCTGAATAATTTTGTATCATCCGCAAATTTGATAACCTCATTGGTTGCATTCCTTTCCAGATCATTTATATATATATTGAAAAGCACCTGACCAAGTACAGATCCCTGCGGCACTCCACCTTTTACCCTTTTCCACTGAGAAAATTGACCATTTAATCCTACTCTCTGTTTCCTGTCTTTCAACCAGTTGGTAATCCACGAAAGGACATCGCCTCCTACCCATGACTTTTTAGTTTTCTTAGAAGCCTCTCATGAGGGACTTTGTCAACTGCCTACTGAAAATCCAAATATACTACATCTACCGGTTCACCTTTATCCACATGTTTATTAACCCCTTCAAAAAAATGAAGCAGATTTGTTAGGCAAGGCTTCCCTTGGGTAAATCCATGTTGACCGTGTTCCATTAAATCACGTCTTTCTATATGCTCTGTGATTTTGATCTTGAGAATAGTTTCCACTATTTTTCCCAACACTGAAGTCAGGCTCACTGGTCTATAGTTATCCGGATCGCCCCTGAAGCCCTTTTTAAATATTGGGGGTTACTTTGGCCACCCACCAGTCTTCAGGTACAATGGATGATTTTAATGCTAGGTTACAAATTTTAACTAATAGATCAGAAATTTCATTTTTGAATTCCTTCAGTACCCTAGGATGCACCTGCTATTTGCACAGGTACTTTTTCCAGGGAAATTAATGCACATATATGCATAAGTGCTAACCCCTCCCTGACTCTACCTCCGGGAATGCCTCCTCTCTCTGCACACAAAAGTACATGTGTACTGGCACCCATTTCCATGTGTCAAACCCTGGAAACAACTTTGAAACTTGCCCTTTAAAAGTTTTTGGTACTTCTCTTAATGTTAGGTGTTTAGACCTTTTAAATATTGGGTTCTTAGTGCATAGCTTGCCACTTTTCAGAGACAAGGTAAACAGCCTTAGCATTCATGCTACCGTGGTGTATAAGCTCCTAAATCAGGTGAGTTCACCATTGACAAACCTACTTTTGTCTCTCTGGGAAATCCAGAGAGTCAATTGTGCAAGCATTCATTTCTGTGCATACAACAGCTACTGTTTGTCCAGTTGTGAAATAAATTGCTGTATTACAACTAAGGTGTGATTGTATCACATGCACTGTGTGCATGTGCCTTTCCTTGCCATTTTCATTATACTAAACTCTTTGTCTCACTTTGAATGCAAATACGGTTTGCTGCCATGAACCAAGGTTTTTATCAGCTTGTAGCCTGAAAAAAAAAAACAGTTGCTGTAATTATCAGGGAGCACTCCTACTTGATAATTATGGTATTTTATTTTCCTAAGGATTTTGGCTCCCGATGCATGTAACTGGGATCAAAATGATTGTTGTTTTAATTGTTTTTATCAGTTTACAAGGAAGCCCTACTTTTTTGGGAGAAGGAAATGTTTCATTAAAAGCAGACTTTCAAATGTTAATTTCTAGATTAGAAACTCCACAGTCCATGGCAGAAATGATTTTTTTTTCTAGGCTCTGGTTGATTAATGCTGCAGGGGTTCAAAGGCACACTAGAAAGTAGCAATTAATTCCTGCTCAATTAGGGAAGCCCTAATGGAGTGGACGAACAGTGGTAAGAACAGTAAGCTGAGAAAAACAACTCCAAGGTTTAACTCTCCTTGTAATCTTGGGCAAGTGACTTTACATTGCCTCAGGTTCAATGTTAGGATCCTATTTTTTCGATAGACACACAATATGCGCCTGTCCCCTTAGACTGTAAGCCCTCTGGGGACAGGCGCGATCTTACTATACCTCAATTAACTCATCTTGGGCTACCAATGAAAAGGTATGAGTTAAATCCAAATAAATAAAAAATGATACTTCTAGGTTAGCACGCAAAGTAGGAGAGGAATAGTGCAGTGCAATGTCTGTGGGGCTGCAGTATTCAGTGCAGAATTTTGGAAGCTTCAGAGCTGCCTCATCTGCGTACAATTTTCTGGAATAAAAAATTCACTTACCAGAACAAGGGCACTCAGAAGCCCCTGGCACAGCAGTCTTCCTAAAGAAGGGTAGTCTATCATCCTGCAGTCTCTGGAAGAACTTGCAGATACTTACCATTGCTGCTGCTGGTCTTTGCTGAGCACTGCTAGGAGACAGCGTGAGGGGAAGAAGAACAAGTGGCAGGCATCATCACCTCCTTTTTCTTACTGGTTATTCCTCTCTCTATGCAGCCCAGCTTCTTCTGGCTTTAGCTATCGCCTTGTCACATTGCTTCACCATCTTCAGATCCCCAGACATTATCACTCCAAGATCCATCTCTTGGTCCATGCACATCAGTCTTTCACCCCCCATCTCATACTAGGGATGTGAATCGTGTGCCCGATCGTTTTAACGATCGGGTTTGGCTGGGGAGGGGGGGGGGGGGGGGAAATCTGATCGTTAGAGATGTGAATTGGGATCGGTTCCAATTCCAATTCACATCACTAATTTTTTTTAGTGAGGCCCGCGCCGATAAAAAAAACCCACCCGACCCTTTAAAATTACCCCCTTTAGCCTCCCCCACTCTCCCGACCCCCCCAAACTTTTTACACATACCTGGTGGTCCAGGGGGGCCGCAGGGAGCGATCTCCCGTTCCCAGGCTATTGGCTGCGCTAAAAAAAAATGGCGCCGATGGCCCTTTGCCCTTACCATGTGACAGGGCAAAGGTAGCGCCGGCGCCATTTTGAATATTGGCAATACGGCCTGAGTGCAGGAGATCGCTCCCGGACCCCCGCTGGACCCCCAGGGACTTTTGGCCAGCTTGGGGGGGCCTCCTGACCCCCATAAGACTTGCCAAAAGTCCAGCGGGGGTCCAAGAGTGATCTCCTGCACTCAGGCCGTATTGCCAATATTCAAAATGGCGCCGGCACTACCTTTGCCCTGTCACATGGTAAGGGCAAAGGGCCATCGGCGCCATTTTTATTAACGCAGCCGATGGCCTGAGAACGGGAGATCGCTCCCCGCGCTCCCACTGGACCACCAGGTAATTTTAAAAGGTTTTTGGGGGGGGGGGGAGGCTAAGGGGCTCATTTTAAAGGGTCGGGTGGGTTTTTTTTTTTATCGGGCCATCGGTGCCATTTATATTAGTGGCAGCCAAAATGGCACCGATGGCCCGAGAGCGGGAGATCACGCCGGGACCCCCCCACTGGACCACCAGGTAATTTAAAATATTTTGGGGGGGTTCGGGAGGGTGGGGGATTTGTTTTAAAGGGTCGGGATGGGTTTAGGGGTTGTTTTGGTGTGCCGGTTTTCCCGCCCTCCCCCGATTTACGATTTTTCACGATAAATCGGGGGAATTTCTATTGTATTGTGACTCTAACGATTTTTGACGATTTAAAAAATATCTGATGATTTTTTTAAATCATGAAAAAATGATTCACATCCCTATCACATACAGCTCTTTTGGATTACCAGATCCCAGATGCATGACTCTGCACTTCTTGGCATTGAGTCCCTGCTGCCAAATCTTTGACCACTCTTCCAGCTTTCTTAAATCTCTTTTCATTCTCTCCACTCCTTCAGGTGTGTCCACTTTGCTGCAGATCTTAGTATCATCCATAAATAGACAAACATTACCTTCTATTAGGGATGTGCAGACAAAAAGTTTATGTTCATAAGTCCATAAGTCGAAAAGGGGGGTCAATTTCGGTCAATATGGACATATGGAGAATTCCATAAGTTGAGTCTATGTCCATACGTGCACCGGCTCCCTAAATAAAAATTTAAACCCCTCACCCTCCTTAATCCCCCCCCCAAGACTTACCAAAATTCCCTGGTGGTCCAGCGGGGAGTCAGGAAGCCATTCCTCTATTCCTTTGCGAGGAGCACGTGACGTCCGCGTCACGTCGGAGTGACGCGGCTGTCACGTGGTCCACCGCGGTTCCGCTCCCGGACCCCTCGTTGGACACAAACGGAACTTTTGGCCAGCTTGGGGAGGTCCTCCTGACCTCCCCAAGCTGGCCAAAAGTTCCGTTTGTGTCCAACGAGGGGTCCAGTAGCGGAACCGGGTGGACCACGTGACGGCTGCGTCACGTCGGAGTGACGCGGCCGTCACGTGGTCCTCGCAAAGGAATAGAGGAATGGCTTCCTGACTCCCCGCTGGACCACCAGGGAATTTTGGTAAGTCTTGGGGGGGATTAAGGAGGGTGAGGGGTTTAAATTTTTATTTAGGATTAACGATCGCGATTTCCAATGTATTCAACATAGCTGTTGAATAAGTTGGAAATCCGATCGTTTTCGCCTCATCACTTTTTTAAGTTAAAAAAAAATAATAAGTAGCGTTTTACATATAAGTTCAAAACAAATGCACACCCCTACCTTCTATCCCTTCCACAATGTTGCTCACAAAGACATTGAAAAGAACCAGTCCCAACACCGATCCCTGTGGCATTCCACTTAACCTGGCTCTCTTTTTAGATTAGGTTCCATTTACCATTACACGCTGCCTCCTTTTCATCAACCAGTTTGTAACCTGTGCCACCATCTTGGCACTCACTCTTAAGCTTCTCATTTTATTCACAAGCCTCCTGTGCAGGACTGTATCAAAAGGTTTGCTGAAATCCAAGTAGATCACATCGAGAGCTCTTCCTCGATCCAATTCTCTAGTCAACCAATCAAAAAAATCAATCAGATTTGTCTGACAGGACCTTCCCCTGGTGAATCCATGCTTCCTAGGTTCCAGCAATCCTCTAGATTGTAGGTAGTTCATTATCCTTTCCTTCAGCAACATCTCCATTACTTTTCCCATCACCGATGTGAGGCTAACCGGCCTGTAGTTTCCAGCTTCCTTTCTAATACCACTCTTGTGAAGCGGAACCACCATGACTCTTCTCCAATCCCATGGTACCACTCCCATTTCCAGGGATCTATTGAAAAGATCCTTCAGCAGACCCGCCAGCACATCTCTGAGCTCTCTCAGTATCATGGGATATATCTCATCTGGTCCACGATCTTGTTCACTTTCAGTTTGCCTAGCTCTTCCCATAAATTCTGTTCCATAAATGGAGTTTCATCTACCCCATTCCCATCTACAATCTTGTCTATGAGCAACGGTCCTTCTCCGGGGCTTTTTTTTTAGTGAACACTGAACTGTAGTATTTGTATAATATTTCTGCCATTTCTTCATCTCTCTCCATACATTGTTCCTTGTCACCTTTCAATTTCACTATACCACTACGCACCTTCTTTCTTTCTCTAATATATCTGAAAAATGTTATGTCACTTTGCTTTACCTCTTTGGCAATCCTTTCTTCTGCTTGACCTTTTGGTTTCCTGATTTTTTTTTCTTTGTGTCCCTCAGTTTCACTAGGTATTCTTCTTCCCTGTATCCCTCTTTTTGGGATCCTTTATACTTCATGAGCACTGTGGTTTTTGCCTTTATTTTTTCAGCCACTTCCTGATCAGTTTCTTTTTCCTCTTAGTTTTGTTTACTTTTCTAACATACAAATTTGTTGCCTTAGTAATAGCTCCTTTCAGTTTGGCCTACTGTTGTTCCACCTCACCCATTTTCTCCCAGGCTTACAATTCTTCCTCTAGGTACATTCCCATTTTGACAAAGTCTGTATTTGTGAAATTCAAAACTCAGGTCTTTGTGCGTCTTCTCTGTATCCTATTTGCAATATCAAACCATGCTGTCTGATGGTCACTGGTGCTCAGGTGGGCCCTTACTCAGACTTTTGAAACATTATCCCCATTTGAGAGCACCAGATCAAGTATCACACCCTCCCTTGTGGGTTCCATTACTATTTGTTTGAACAGAGCCCCTTGAAAAGCATACACTATCTCTCTACTTCTTGTAGATTCTGTAGATGGGATGCTCCAATCCACATCCGGCAGATTAAAATCTCCAACTAGCAACACTTTTCCCTTCTTTCCCACCTTTTGGATGTCTTTAACCAGTTCTCTGTCCGGTTCTTCTGTTTGAGTCGGAGGTCTGTAGACCACACCGATGTAAATGGAAGCATCATCTTCTTTTTTTAGGTCAGCCCTTAATGATTCTTCCTTGCATTTCAGTTGCATGGATATTGTTTCTGACATAGAACTACTCCTCCACCTTTTCTGTACTCTGTCCATCCTAAACAAGTTATAGCCAGTGATGGCCTTATCCCAATCATGAGACTCAGTGAACCAGGTCTATGTAACAACACCTCTACCTAAATTTAGACTCAGCCCATGTCCTCTGATTGTTTCCTCATGAGAGGAAATATTTCTTCAACCTAGGGCCTTTCCCTTTGAGAGGAAAATCAACTGCAGGGCCCTCGCTTACAGAAGAAGTCCCCAGGCTCACCAGCCTTCTGGAACTCTCTCCATTCTCCAATCTCCTACTCCATTTTGGAGTCTCGTCCTGCCAAACCTTCAACCAGATTATATAAAATCTTATAAAAATTTAAAAATTCCAACTAAATGATCTTCTTTCAAACCCTCTTAAAGGAGCCATAATCATTAGAATCCAATATTAACTCCATCTAGAAAATTCCATAGTGCATAACTCATTCACTATGACATCTAGTGGCAGTTCACTGAAACTACACACATAATAACTTTCTTCAATTACCCAAACAGAAATCTTGGGGCTCCCTCACACAAAATCTTTACCAGGGCCATACTTTATTATATTGACCCAATTTAGGGGCCCCATCATATGTGCATAAGTCTTGCTAAATACCTAGAACAAATTACATGCTTAACTTTCCTTTGATAAATTTGCCATCACCATGTCACTGAATTTTGACTGTCCTCTCACTAACAAGGTCATTTATCATTTTTGCATTAAAAACCTAATGCACATGATAAACGCCATAATACATGCGTTATTTACCTCATCACACGTTAGTATACAAATTTCACATTTGCTATGCACCTGCATAACTGGCCTAAAAGGTGTTTTTTTTTTTAATCACAAATGGTGGTTGAGAGGGAAAGGGGGGGAGAGAGAGAGAGAGAGAGACCTCTGTAGAGGCTCACATGTAAGTTTACTATTTTTAACATTGTAAGAGGGGTCACTGGTAACTCGGGTTGAGGTTTAGGGGGTGTGGTAGGTTTTGGAGGGTAGGTTGACATGCACAGTCACAGGTTCGAACAACACAGTTGACATCAGTGAAGATTTTATGTGATTTGGAGTGATGAAAAGTCAAAGAAGAATTGATTTGTACAACATTCTCTCTACCTAGCTTGATGCACTCTCTACCTAGCTGCAATCAAGCTAGGTAGAGGAATGTGTGAAAACACAAAATGATCTGAGATCAGTTAAGTTCATCAATAGTTGCAGAGTGCAATGAAGCCATTGTCTCCGATAAGACCTGGGGTGATGGTGTTCTTTTTTGATGAGTTCCAGTGCCTTCTCTTTGTTCTGTATCCTCTCCACCCCCACCCCCTACCCCATTCTCATATATTTTACCCACCTCTTGCATTACACTTCATGTATCTGCCAAATTGGACTCTGTCTTTGAAAGCTCATGCCTCAAATTCATTAGTCAATAAGGTGCCACCCACCTCTTGTCATTCATACATGGGCAACTCTCTTTGTGTCCTTTAGTTCTGAATAGGATAAAGACAGCAAAGTGAATTTTCAAAAGTGTTATGTATGTAAAAGAAGCATATATCATAGCAATTTTCCAAAGCCCATTTCTGCATGTAAAACCTTTTGAAAATTCAGCTCTACACAAGTAAAAGTAACAATTTTCAAAAGACCATTTCCACACATAAAGCCCAGTTTTCAGCACATACATCCTTTTGAAATTTACCTCCTAAGGAGATAATTTTAAAAGGAGTTACACATGTAAATGTAACATACTATCATAGCAATTTTAAAAGGCCATGTATGCATGTAAAGAGCACCTACACATGAATATCCTATGGACAATTCAATGGCATATATTTCGGCAATTTTCAAATGCCCATTTATATGGATAAAATGCATTTACATGTATAAAACCCAATTTTAAGCATATAAATGCTTTTTAAAATCAGGCCTTAAGTGTTTTGATCTTTTTTCAATAATAAAGATGTTTCTTTCTGTGATCAGAGACTGAGAGGTAGATTTTAAAAACATACGCGCGCGTGCACTTTTGTTCGCGCACCAGGCGCGAACAAAAGTACGCTGGATTTTATAAGATACGAGAGTAGCCGCGCGTATCTTATAAAATCTGGGGTTGGCGTGCGCAAGGGGGTGCACATTTGTGCAACTTGTGTGCACCGAGCCGTGCGCGCGCTGCCCGTTCCCTCCGAGGCCGCTCCGAAATCGGAGCGGCCTTGGAGGGAACTTTTTTTCTACCCCCCCCCCGGCACCTTCGCTTCCCTTCCCCTACCTAACCCACCCCCCCTGGCCCTATCTAGACCCCCCCCACTACCTTTATCGGAGAACTTACTACTGCCTCCGGGCAGTAGTAACTTACGCGCGCCGGCGCGGCAGGCCCCGACACAGGCCGCTGTGTCGGGGCACTCGGCCACGCCCCCGGACCACCCACACGCCCCCCAGACATGCCCCTGATCCCTAACCATGGCCCCTGGCCACGCCCCCGACCACCCCTTTTTGCAAGCCCCAGGACTTACGCGTGTCCCGGGGCTTGCTCGTGCCGCCGAGCCTATGCAAAATAGGCTCAGCGCGCGCAGGGGGGGTTTGGGGTAGGTTTTTGGGGGGTACGGAAAATCTACCCCTGAGGGTGTTCCCAGACATAGCTTGTGCAATTCAAAATTGAAAGAAACAATTCTGCAGCTGCATGAGTGAGTTTTGATGCTGGAAGCTACATTTTTTTCTTAAAGTCTTTTAAAGGTGTATTGTATACTATCAAGGGAACAAGTATTTTTTGCTACACCGTTTTCACTTAGAAACGTTTTTGGTAGAGGTGAGATTTGAGAAATCAGTATCAGACCTAGATTTATCAAATACCTATAAATATAGTGAAAATAGTGCCTGTGATAAAAAAGAGGGTGTGGTTAGTCTAATTTCCCTGCTTCTGCATTGCACATGTAAATTTTGCATCGCATGCTGATTAAGCCACAGCAGACAAGTTATCAACCGAAAAGGTTTTCATTGCAAATGCCATTGAGAGAGAGGCAGAGAGAGAGAGAGACAGAGAGAGAGAGAGAGAGACTCTATAGAGTCCAATATGTAACTTTGCTATTTGTTGCATATGCTAGCTGCGGCAGGCCCGCGGTCGGGCCCACTTACCCCCATTTGCCTGTTCCAGCACCTGGTTCTGCCTCTCTTGCAGCCGTGGGCAGCCACCTCCATGCCCAAGCTGCCTCCTGTGCTCCCAGCTCCTCCGCGGATCTCTCAGCTCCACGGCGGGCCTCCCCGCATGGTCCACGGGGAGACGCCGCCGTCTCGTGCCACGCCGCTCCCTAGGCACATGCGAGTGCATCTGATCTCCCTTTAAAGGGGCCGCGGTGGGAAACCACCCTGTGGCCCCGGATGATGATGTCACTGGGTCCCGGTATATAAGGCCAGGCTCAGCCAGTGCTTCCTTGCCTTGGCAACAGGTCTCCACACTTGTCATGAGCTTAGTTGCTCATTCCTGTGCTTTGTCTGTGTTTTTGGTTCCTGGTCCTGCCTTGCTCCTGGTATCCATTCCTGTTCCTGTGTTCCGTGTCTTCCCAGGTTGTCTCGCTACTGACTGATACCTGGCTTGACCCCTGCTTTGTCTGACCACGCTACTGATTGATACCTGGCTTGACTCCTGCTTTGTCTGACCACGCTACTGTTTGATACCTGGCTTGACCCCTTCTTCGTCTGACCACGCTACTGATTGATACCTGGCTTGATCCCCGCTACATCTGACTATGCTCCTGCCTGATTCCTGGTCTTGCCTGAACATTCTCCAATTGACTCCCGGTTTGACCTGTGTCCGTGTTGCCACTTTTCCTTGCCTGCCACCTGCCCTGACTACAGCCTGCTTTTCCACGCCTCTGTTGAATCTACTCTGGATTTGGCCTCTCAGGCTTCGGCCTGCTCTTACTCAGACACTACCTGTCTTGCTCTCAGTTCTTCTGGGTGCCCGGGTCTCCAGGACTCTGCCTCATCTGGACTTGTTCTCCTATCCTAGCTACCGCTGCTGGTCCCTGGCTGATTCCCTCATCGCATCTAGGAAGACCTTGGACGGAGGCCCACCTAAGATCAGCCAGCCCCGATACACAAGGGATCAACCTGCGGGGTACAAGGGTTTGCCCTGCGGGTAGCATCAACCCCACCTCGGCCCAAGGGTCCACCTCCAGAGCAACACTATTTATACCACTGTAAGAAGAGGCACTTTTCACTTGGGATCAGGTTTGGGGAGTGGGGTAGGTTTGGGGGTGCAGTTTTACATGCACAGAGGTACGAACAGCAAAGTTGACATCAGTGAAGATTTCCTGTCATTTGCAGCTAGGTAGAGAGTGCATCAAGCTAGGTAGAGATACAAAGTACAAATCAACTCCTTTTTTTTTACCTTTCATTGCTCCAATTGACAGATAATCTTCACTGATGTCAACTTTGCTGTTCATACCTCTGACTGTGTATATAAAACTGCCTCCTCCAACCTACCCCATCCCCAAACTGCATCCTGAGTTAAAAGTACTCCCTCTTACAGTGGTATAAATAGCAAAGTAACATATTGATCTTTCTCTCTTCTTGCCTGAATGGATTACCATTAACTGCCCAAACTCAAACTCCTCATGTGCGCTGTGCTATTACTGCACGTGTTAGAGCCTTAATGCTAGTGGAAAATGATAATGGAAAATGATAAATGACCCTATCAGTTTATTAGGAATTGAGACTAGGCTTGGTTATGTTATTTTCTTTTGAACATGAGGATTAGTTTATTTTTAATTCCTCTATAATTTCCTTTTTGTGCCCTGCTCATAATAATGTGGACTTGTAAAGGACCAATGGGAAATTTTTTATATATGCAGTATGTCTATATTTCCTACTATAGATTTTTTTTTTTAAATCTGTTGTTTTTTACACTGTTTGTGTTGTAGTTTTTGGAAATTTGATTAAAATATGTATGGTCTTTGAGCATAATTGCCAAGGAAGTTTAGATGGTAATTAACAGTGTGACTTTAGGCTACTACTTAGTGTCTACATAAAATTATACTCTGGCACAGAAAAGGTACTGCAAACTACAAATTTATAAGCAGAAAGTAAAAGTGGTTGGGAACAAATTAAGCAATGTATTTTCATTTTTTTTTAAACTCACTATTGATTAACTAACATTCAGGTACATCCGAAATGAATAATTAATACAGGAAGGAACTTATCATGGCATGTTCCATAAACCAAAAAAGGAAAATAAATTAAGACAAGTGGGTAATTCATACAACATGGCATGAAAGTCAAAGTCCTCCAAGGTGGGGAAAACTACAGGAAGAAACAAAATTATTGAAAGAGCAATTTTAAGCACTTAAGGTACAGCACAATGCAGCCAATTGTGTTTAACTTAATGTAATTTGCAGATAACATACTGCCTTAATCTAACTACTGAGGTAGGATACAAGGTATCCATCACAAAATTACTGGAAGATTTATCCTTAAAGAGATCTTTTTACAGATGTGGCTAAAAAAAAAAACCCTATTACCCTGATATTTCATATATATTTCAGGAAAATGTAAGGAAACATCTATCTCAACACATGAGGAGAAATAAACTTAACATTTGAAAATATGTGAAATGCTAAGTTCTGTATCTGGAGAGATTCTCTAGTGTCTCTGCCTTATTGCATAGGAAAATGTTATCTTAAATAAGGACAATAGCTGTTGCATTTAAGGATGAAAAATGATCATCGGAAAGCATACACTTGGCACTTGGCACTTGGCAGACACCTCTAAAGTAAGATTACACAAATAAGCCACATAATCAGGACACCTTCCATACAGGACATTACATTGCAGAGCTCCTCTAAGAAGATAGTTTTTGGACTCATAGTTATCTGTACTGGGGAGCTTTAAATGGATTTCAGAACCATTTAGTGCTTAAATGTATTATTTATTTATATTTATTATTCACATTACTAGACCGCTCCTCCCCAAATAAGCTATAGTGCAGAATACAGCAAAAGTCAATAATACAAAATATACATTTAGATCTCAAAACAATATAACAAGACACATTTGAAATATCCTCATGGCAGGGTCTCTACCAGCTGGGTGACCATCCCTCAGGGATCAGAAACCAAACCTCCTGGGCTTCCAGCTGGAGCTACCCCATACCCCTCCCACAATATTATGACCTCTAGCCCTTCTTGCTCCTGTACATATTTTCCAAGCCCAATTCCCGTTGATGCTATAGCTGTGGACAGAAAGAAACATTCAGAGAAAGCCCCTTATGCATTGTCTATGTCTTAAGTTAGGGAAAAAAACAGGCAAGCCAGGATAGGCAGGTAAAAGAATGCTTGCTACTGACTGATCATGGGTTTCATCCCTTCCCAATCTAACTGAGGCCTAGATTTTCTATCCTACCATGGCATCGTGAATCGCATGGTACAGGGAGGTGGGGGTGGGCCTGTGATAGCCGGCTGCGATCGCACCTCCGCAGTGTGATCGCTGCCGGCTTTCGCACCCAATAGCGCCATCATAAAAGGTGGTGCTGTTGGGTGTGAAATTGGAAGCGAAAAGGCTCCTTACCTTTTTGTCATCCTTGCTGTCTTCGCGGATTCCGCCCCGGTGCCGCCCCAAATCCTCCCCTTCCGGTGGATACTCCTCCCCGATTCCTCCCTGATCTAGCTATCGCTTGCAAAAAGTCCCTTTTCGCATGCGCTAGCTTTAGAAAATAACCCCGAGTCAGTTAAAAGAAAAATGTGCATTTCTTCCTCCATTGGTTCGACTTTTATAATGTTTGAGTGGGGTACCTTTTAATATGTTTATAATATAAGATTTTAAATAAAAATATTATTTGTATTGTGACATGTTGATGGGTGCTGTGTCTGTATGACAGTCATGTCACATTTTTTTTTACCTTCAGTATTATATTACTGTATTCAAATGAAAGATGACATAAATGACATGAGCAGTATTTCTTTAGCTTTTTTTTTTTTTGTGTCATCTTGCATTGGAAATAACATGGTATGAAATGAATCAAGAAATGCATGTGATATTTTCCTATCATTGTAAAATGTTGGCACATTCCTAAATTACAGGTTTGGCCTGCTGCAATCTCGTTTTTTTTAACTTTTCACTAGAAATTATCAGTGGCTAAAAAGCAAAAATGATTATGCTCAGTCTAGAAAATATAGGAAACTCTTCAGTATATAGGTATTTATCCTTAGTCACTGATAATGTGTGTTCTCAGTGATGGTTAATCAGAAATATTTAATCTGCTATATAATGAATTGTTTGAAAATTGTATTTCTTTTTGTATTCTTTTTGGATGTATTATTTTCAAGAAAGTTAATAAAAATTGTGAAGACAACAACTAAAAAGATCCATAGGCTCTGTAATTGTTTTTATGGAAACAGAAACACACTACTTTCTGTTGATAAATCCAGAACCTAGCATAAGTGACAAGTGTGATCAAAGGAAAGAATGTTCATTTTGAATCCAGGTTTTGTACAAGACATTTATTAGCTGAACTTTGCTGTGATTGTATGAGATGTAGCAGCTCTGAGTAGAGTAGATGGCCCAGTGTGTCATGTGCCAGGTGGATTAGCCTTAGAAACTTAAGGTTCACTCTGTGGGGTCTCGCAGCCAGCAGGACTTAGGCAAATCCCTAGGGTGGTGGTGATAACTAGAGTTCAGAGACACACCAGATTCAGGGCAAAAAGCAGGCTAACAGAGTCAGAAATGGGCCAAGGTTGGAGAAGGCTACTAGCAGAGTCATGCAAGGAGTCAGATCCAGGATGCAGGCAGGTAAATGTGATCAGGTCCAGGCAAAAGATCACAATCTAGGCAGCAGGCAGGTAAATATGGTGAGATCCAGGCGAGAGGTCAAGATCCAGAGAGGCAAGCCAAGTGTGGACAAAGACATTGGATGAGATAAGTAAGGGAGACAAAGTGAGGCTGAAAACAAAGATGGATGAGGCAAGGTTGGAAAATAAGGCAAGGTTGGAAAGTAAGGCTGGATGAGGCAAGGCTGGAGGACAAGGTGAGATGTGGCAAGGTGAGATGAGGCCAGGCTGGAGTGAGGCAAGGCTGGAGGACAAGGTGATATGAGGCAAGGCTGGAAGGCAAGAATCAGGAAAGCAGGAAGTAGCAATGTACTGCAAGCAGGAAATCCATTGCTGAGGTGTCTGTTGGCCCTCAGAAGGCTCCTTATATACAAATGAGCTTGTGATGTCATCAGAGGGTGCCACAAGGACTTTCCCACTGTGGGTGTGTGTGCCTAAGGAACATCAGCTCAAGGTATCATGGCAGCAGAGGAGGCTAGAGCTGCAGCATTCTTTCCGCTTTGATGCTCAGGAAAGGGACTGCAGGGAACAGAAAGACAACATGGAAGGCTGACTTCAGCGGTGTTCCTGTGAGTGCTGCGGCTTGCTGGGCCTACCCATGAGCCATGAATCTTAACAATTCCTCCTCCAAAGCCCCCTCAGTTTTTTGGGCTTCCCAGGAAATCTTCTGTGAAATTCTAGTACAAGTTATGGGGCTTGTAGGTTGGATGCCAGATCCCACAAGTTTTCCTCAAGTACATAGTTGTTCCAAGAAATGAGGTATTATAGTTGATTTTGGACCCTTCAGGAATTTAGAATCTCCCATAACTTGAACTAGATATCTTCTTTTGTAACCACTTCAGTGATGTAGAGGGATGGTCTGCCTGGCAAGACAGAATTGCTGGTTTTAATAGGGAGATGTGGAATAGATCATGAATCTTCAAAGATGGGGTGGCAATCTGAGTTTATAAGCCACAGGACCCAGTTGTTGCTCAATGGGAAGAGGTCTAATGAATCGTAGAGCAAACTTCATGGCCAGCGCCATTTTGCAATACGGCAATACTGCCATACGGCTGGCGCCATTTTGCAATACGGCAACGAGTGCAGGAGGTCGGTCCCGGACTCCCGCTGGACTTTTGGCAAGTCTTGTGGGGTCAGGAGGCCCCCCAAGCTGGCCTAAAGTCCCTGGGGGTCCAGCCGGGGTCTGGGAGCGATCTCCTGTGCTCGTGACTTCGGGGGACAGGAACCAAAATGGCGCCGGCGCTACTTTTGCCCTGTCATATGACAGGGCAAAGGTAGCGCTGGCGCCATTTCTATTAACGCAGCCGTGGCCCGAGAGTGGAAGATCACACCGGGACCCCCCCCCACTGGACCCCAGGTAATTTAAAACATTTTGGGGGGTTCGGGAGGGTGGGGGATTTATTTTAAAGGGTCGGGGTGGGTTTTAGTGTTGTTTTAGGCACACTAAAACAACATATAACTGCTTTTAGTGTTGTTTTAGGCACACTAAAACAACATATAACTGCTTTTAGTGTTGTTTTAGGCACACTAAAACAACATATAACTGCTTTTAGTGTTGTTTTAGGCACACTAAAACAACATATAACCCACCCCGACCCTTTAAAATAAATCCCCCACCCTCCCGAACCCCCCAAAATGTTTTAAATTACCTGGGGTCCAGTGGGGGGGGGGGGTCCCGGTGTGATCTTCCACTCTCGGGCCACGGCTGCGTTAATAGAAATGGCGCCAGCGCTACCTTTGCCCTGTCATATGACAGGGCAAAAGTAGCGCCGGCGCCATTTTGGTTCCTGTCCCCTGACGTCACGAGCACAGGAGATCGCTCCCGGACCCCGGCTGGACCCCCAGGGACTTTAGGCCAGCTTGGGGGGCCTCCTGACCCCACAAGACTTGCCAAAAGTCCAGCGGGAGTCCGGGACCGACCTCCTGCACTCGTTGCCGTATTGCAAAATGGCGCCAGCCGTATGGCCGTATTGCCGTATTGCAAAATGGCGCTGGCCATGAAGTTTGCTCTACGATTCATCAGACCTCTTCCCATTGAGCAACAACTGGGTCCTGTGGCTTATAAACTCAGATTGCCACCCCATCTTTGAAGATTCATGATCTATTCCACATCTCCCTATTAAAACCAGCAATTCTGTCTTGACAGGCAGACCGTCCCTCTACATCACTGAAGTGGTTACAAAAGAAGATATCTAGTTCAAGTTATGGGAGATTCTAAATTCCTGAAGGGTCCAAAATCAACTATAATACCTCATTTCTTGGAACAACTATGTACTTGAGGAAAACTTGTGGGATCTGGCATCCAACCTACAAGCCCCATAACTTGTACTAGAATTTCACAGAAGATTTCTGTGAAATTCGCCCTCCCCCTTCCCCTCCCCCTTCCCCTGATTTACAATTTTTGACGATAAATCGGGGGAATTCCTATTGTATCGTGCCTCTAACGATTTTTTACGATTTAAAATATATCGGACGATATTTTAAATCGTCAAAAAACGATTCACATCCCTATACAATATACTCTTGCGCTGGCCCTGATTGACAGTTACTACCCTTAACAGAAGGCATGGGGGTAACTTCATGAAGTGGCATTTACTACTGTAAGCAACTTGCTGGATAGACTGGATGGACCATTTGGTCTTTATCTGCTGTCATTTGTTATAATGTTTATATGAAATCTTCTCGGAACTAGATAGATTATGGCTTGATTATTACTACTTCCTCTATTTCTACTAGATTGGAAATATACACAGCACTTGAGCAAATCCATTACCTTTTATTACACATGATACAATATGGATTTCTGTTTTTGTTCTTCCAGGGTTTGGCATGCATCAGTAAGAAGGGATTATATGGCATTTTAACATTTGTAAAACACTGGCGAGTAGGAGACATAAAATACAAGCAGAAAGTTCAGCCTCGGGCCTAGATTTATACCTCAAAATTCACTATTTACATTTCTTAACTATAACCAAAAAGATGTGCAAATGCTTGAAAATATTGTATAAGGTTTTTATTTAGCAGTTTGGAGCTAAATTCTACACAGAAATGGTGGTGGGGGGAGCAGTTGGTGGTGCTGGTTCTAAAGTAAAGGGGGGATCTTGGATTTTCAGCTACCCAGGAGGGCTGAGTACAAGCAAAGAAACTGGGAACATTTGTCTTGAATAAAGAGTGATTATGCTCTACAGCTGGCAGCTGCAATATATCCTTGGTAGCATGCACAGGAATCACGCGTCAGACTGGATGAGATCTTTTTCTGTCATCATCTACTGTGTTATTTAGAAAATAGAAGCTGACTTGAAAACTTGTCTTGCTTGACCGTTCAAGTTGTTTGTTGCTGCCAGCCTGACAAGGTTTCTGAAGAAACCACATGCTCCATCTCATCTGACTTTCTTTTGGCTTTTCCTGATATTTAGCAAGTGCTGTTGCAAAGAAGGAAGAATTAGTTATTTCCTCAAATACCTTCTCCTGGACATGTGCAAAGCACGTTTCAAGCTTCCTGAGTGCCACGTCAGGGAGATTTGAAAAATAAAGGGCTGAATGACAAGCCAGTCTCCTGGAAAATGTACTGCGTCAGAGTTTTACTTACTTCACGTTAACACAGCAGCATAAACAGAGGGCCTTTGTGCTTCTGTCACGGCACAGTGTGGCCTGGGATGGAAATGCAGGGCCTTCTAAATTTTAAAAAAATTTGCTGTATTAATATATTATTCCAGGATACAAAACTAGCATTTTTTTGAAGCCAAGTATAAGTGCACCTTAAATTTGACTCTCAGTCAAGTAAGTTTATGAAAGAAACACATGAGGCTTTATTCAAAAAGCTATTTTCCCCCATTCTGTGCCTGTGGAACATTGGGTCTAACAAATCTATATTTAATAAGGCCCTTGGTTGTTTGTTTAAGGATTCATGAAAGACCATTTGTTTTTCAATGGCACATAGAATTTTCAGAAAGAGTATACATAGATGCATTCTCTGGGGAAACCCACATACGATCCGATATGCAGCTCATAAATCTACCTTTTATATTAACTTTCAATAATGTACTGTGTTGAACAAACTGCCAGGGCTGCCCATTTAAATAACACAAATCACATTTTTAAAATTGGCTGTTGTCTCCATGCACACAATGCAGCACAAATATATCCCTGGGGGAATTCTGTCCAACTGCGTAATGCTGAATTGATTTGCATAGAATTCCCCTCCCCTGTATATTTCCCACATGGAATTCAGCATGGGGACCATATAGTGTCACGTGGAGTTGACATTGGGGCTTGCAGGGCACAGAAGACAGATGCTGTAGTGGCAGTGTAAGTCATGCCGGCTAGAAAATGGAAGAGGCCACAGCAGTCACTGCTTGGGTTGGAAGATCTAGAGTGCATCTGTGGCAGTGCTGGCCTGCATGACCAGAAAATGGGGGAGACTTCAGCAGCAGCCACAGGGGTGGAGATAAAGGAGGAAGCAATGGGGGTTGGATCCTGGGAGACAGCAGCTGTGGCAGAGTTGAGGGGGGGGGGGACCTGGGGGCTTTAGAGGAGGGGAGAGCAAGCTGGGGACTAGCTTGGGGGAGGGAGAGAGAGCTGGGGCTATGGCTTAAGGGGGTAAGGGAGGAAGAGAGAGCTGGGGGCTTGCTGGTCAGTGGAGAAGGGGGAGAGAACTTGGGGTCTTGTTGAAGGAGATAAGAAAGAGAGAGTGAGAGAAAGAGAGAAAGTGAGAGAAAGAAAGATGGGGGCTCTTGCTAGGGAAGGAAGGAATTTGAGCCTAGGATGCAGAGCAGAGAAAAGGGTGAAAGCTTGATTAATAGCAGTTAATGGACTTCTCCTCCAAGAACTTATCCAAACCTTTTTTGAACTCAGCTACACTAACTGCACTAACCACATCCTCTGGCAACAAATTCCAGAGCTTAATTGTGTGTTGAGTGAAAAATAATTTTCTCCGATTAGTCTTAAATGTGCTACTTGCTAACTTCATGGAATGCCCCCTGCTCCATCTATTATCTGAAAGTGTAAATAATCGATTCACATCTACTCATTCAAGACCTCTCATGATCTTAAAGACCTCTATCATATCCCCCCTCAGCCATCTCATCTCCAAGCTGAACAGCCCTAACCTCTTCAGCCTTTCCTCATAGGGGAGGTGTTCCATTCCTTTTATCATTTTGGTTGCCCTTCTCTGTATCTTCTCCATCACAACTATATCTTTTTTGAGATGCGGAGACCAGAATTGTACACAGTATTCAAGGTGCGGTCTCACCATGGAGCGATACAGAGGCATTATGACATTTTCCGTTTTATTAACCATTCCCTTCCTAATAATTCCTAACATTCTGTTTGCTTTTTTGACTGCTGCAGCACACTGAGCCGATGATTTCAAAGTATTATCCACTATGATGCCTAGATCTTTTTCCTGGGTGGTACCTCCTAATATGGAACCTAACATCATGTAATTACAGCAAGGGTTATTTTTCCCTATATGCAACACCTTGCACTTGTCCACATTAAATTTCATCTGCCATTTGGATGCCCAATCTTCCAGTCTCGCAAGGTCCTCCTGTAACGTATCACAATCCGCTTGTGATTTAACTACTCTGAATAATTTTGTATCATCAGCAAATTTGATAACGCTGCTCATTGTATTCCTTTCCAGATCATTTATAAATATACTAGCTGTTAAGCCCGTAACAATGGGCTACATTTAAAAAAAAATTTTCGGTCCATTTCCTTCCCACTCCCTCCCCCTCATTCTCCCTCCCTCCCTCTCACCTCCCCCCTCTAGTCTCCCTCCCCCCCCCCCTCACCTCACTTTCTCCTCCCTCCCTCCCTCCCTCTCACCTCCCCCCTCTATTCTCCCTCCCTCTCACCTTCCCCCTCCCCTCCCCCTCCTCCCTCCCCCCTCCCCCCTCACCTCTCTCCTCCCTCCCTCCCCCTCCCCTCCCCCTCTCCTCACTCCTCCCTCCCCCCTCCCTTCAGCTCACTCTCTCCTCCCCCCTCCCCTCCCCCTCTCCTCACTTTCTCCTCCTTCCCCTCCCCTCACTCTCTCCTCCCTCCTCCCTCCCCTCACTCACTCCCCCTCTCTCATTCTCCTCCCCTTTCAGCTCATCCACAACGGCAGACGGGGGGGTGTCCCTCACTCCCTCGCACGCATCGCCACCACCGCTACTGCTCCTCCCGCTCCTGCTCGTTGCCGCCGCCACTGCTACTGCTCCTCCCGCTCCTGCTCGTCACCGCCACCGCTCCTGCTTGTTGCCACCGCCGCTGCTCCTGCTCCTAGCCACTGCCGCCGCCGCTCCTGCTCCAAAGGACCCAGCGCCATTTTTTTTTCGGGCATGCTGCGCTCTGGCCGACGTGCTTGCCCGCGCATGTGCGGTAGAGCTTCTCTCTACTGCGCATTTGCGGCATGTCAGTCAGGGCTCCCTTATCTAGTAGATTGAAAAGCACCGGTCCAAATTCAGATCCCTGAGGCACTCCACTGTTTACCATTTTCCACTGAGAAAATTGACCATTTAATCCTACTCTTTGTTTCCTGACTGTTAACCAGTTTGTAATCCATGAAAGGACATTGCCTCCTATCCCATAACTTTTTATTTTTCTTAGAAGCCTCTCATGAGGGACTTTGTCAAACACCTTCTGAAAATCCAACTACACTACTTCTACTGGTTCACCTTTATCCACATGTTTAATAACCCCTTCAAAAAAATGAAGCAGATTTGTTAGGCAAGACTTCCCTTGAGTAAATCCATGTTGACTGTGTTTTATTGAACCATGTCTTTCTATATGCCTTACGATTTTGATCTTTAGAATAGTTTCGACTATTTTTCCCAGAACTGAAGTCAGGCTTACTGGTCTCTAGTTTCCCGGTTTGCCCCTGGAGCCCTTTTTAAATATTGTGGTTACATTGACCACTCTCCAGTCCTCAGGTACAATGTAAGCTAGCCAGATAACTCTTATCCGGCTAACTTACATAGCCAGATAATGCTCCATATTGGGCCCATATAAAACATCAGATGATTAGTGTGTTCAACTACAGTCCTTTCATATTTACAGAAGGAAGACAGTTATTCTACCAAACAGGGACACTCAACGTAGTGTTATCCTTCCAATGTAACAATAATAGATGAATAACAATTGAAAGCAAAACATCAGTCTATTTTGAGTTATACAGGGTGGTAGATAAAGCCAATGATTTGATTTCTAAATAAGAATTTGAAAAGATAAATCCTCAATAGTACAAATCTGCTCCAATATTAAAGACCAATACTTTTGCTAATTCATACAGTAAAATAAAACATGAATTTGCCCCTGTGCAAATGACAGGACCAACACAGATTAAAACCTGAATCTTTAAGTGTCCCCACTTTCACTGGAGTCTAGATGACGCTATGCAATATAAAATACATAGATTGAGGTAGAGAAATAGAGAAATCCTTGTAGACTTACACCAAAAATATTTCCATTGCTTTTCTTCTAATGCCACACTCAAATACAATTCCTATATTTTCTCAGTATCAACACACTGCTTACTTGATTTAAACTATAATAATTTATAAAAACCCACAACTTGCAGAAATAACAAATCTGACTCAATTTCAAGTCTTCTGGCAATTCCTGTAATTTTACCCCAGTTGACAGAACACAATATCTTAATCTCAGCCAATTAATGAATTGATTATGAGGAATATGAAACTCCAGTTGGAAAGCATGTAAAAATGTCAACTTGCTTCCAACCAATTGCTGGCCAATGTAGTAAATCCTACAGAGATGCCACTGGATCAAGTTATGACAGAGATGTTAACTTTGAAAAGTGGATTAAACCAAACAGGCATTCATTGTGATGAAAACAAAGTAAGGGACATTTTTTGATTAAATCTATGAAAGATACCCAAAAATTTGCACTACCAAATTCTTTAGGCAGTTTAAGCTTAGAAAGAGTAATCCTTGGTGGTTTATGTTTCCAAAGAAACCTGCTTAAGATTCCCTCCATTTTTTTTATGGGACAATTACCATTTTAATTGCCTCCAAAGGGTTCTGCCAAGATAAATACAAAGTTGGCCATTTAGTAGATAAATCTGAGGCAATGGACAGTGAATAATCAATATTCTCATCAATAGTATCTGGTATATCATGACAAAACCAAATACCAAGATATCTGAAACCTGAACCAGCCCAAGTGAATAGAAATTCCTCAGCATCTGCTAGAGCAAAGGTAATGCTTCCGATTTGGACAAATTCATTTTGTAACCTGATACTTGAGTAAATGCAGTAACAATACTTGATAATCTAGGGATATATTGCACTGTGATATATTCCAGCTGTTTATACCAAATATCCAACAATGTAGTATCCCCCCAAGCACAAGTGATTCCAATACTACATTGAATACAAGCAGAATCATCATCAGGCCACCTTACCAGATTCCCCTGAATAAATGAAAAGGCTCAGAAAACATGCTATAAACAAACAAATGTGCTTGTGGAACAGCATATAATAGCTTCACCATTGCCATGGCACAAATTCTGATTTAAATATTTTGTGAAGCTGTGAGCGCTTACACAGTTATAAAAGCTTCGTGAAACTAGATGGTGATAAAGCTGCAGCTCTACTGTGCCATGCTGATTAAGTGTCACCCTTAAAGATCTATTTTCTTTGCAACTTTACTGTAGGATCCAATAATAACAAAAAGTAATAAATAACATTTACCAAACAAATAGGTTGCAAAGAAAATTAATGGGTATAGATAAGTATGTAAGTAGAAATCTCTGCAGTGATTATGTAGCACAGACTGAACATGGTAGGTAAATGTTCAAACTGCAATGGCTTTAATACTATGGGCTTTGTACTTCAGGTGATGAGTGATAGTGATGAGGAGGCCCTATTGGGATTCTGAGAGCTGAAAGATACAAAGGAACTTTGGATGTTAATAAAAAGGAGCATTCAATAAACAACAGATCTTTGTGTAAGTACATTAACAAAAGTAAAAGAGATAGAGACCAGTATGGATCTCTATGAAGGTAACAAAAATGGTAAGAGTAAAGAGGTTAGCATTAAAAATAAAACACATAAAGAAGAGGACAGGCAGAACTGTCATGAAAAAAGAAAAGAAATAGTGAGGGCGGTTAGAAGGTAAGAACATAAGACTTGCTATTCTGGCTCAGACCAAAGGTCCTTGAAGCCCAGTATCCTGTTTCTAACAAGACATACCGGTAGTTCAGAAGTATCTGGCAAGATCCCAACAGGTAGATAGATTCCAAGCTGCTTATCCCAAGGATAAGCAATGGATTTCTGCAAGTCTTTCTTAATAATGGTTAATGGACTTTTCCTCCAGGAACTTGTCCAAACATATTTTTAAAACACAGTTTCACTAATAGCTTTCACCACATCCTCTGGCAATGAATTCCAGCACTTAATTATGCATTCAGTTTAAAATATTTTCTTTTGTTAGTTTTAAATGTATCACTTCACTAGTAACTTCACTAGTAACTTCATTGTGTCCCCTGGTCTTCATACTTTTTGAAAGAGTAAACTGATTAACATTTACCTCTTCCATTCCACTCATTATTTTACAGACCTCTTCTATCATATCTTCCCTCAACTGTCTCTTCACCAAGCTGAAGTGTCCTAACCTCTTTAGCCTTTCCTCATAGGGGAATCATTCCATTCCCTTTACCATTTTGGTCGCCCTTCTCTGTACTTTTTATAATTCTGCTATATCATTTTTGAGATAAGGTGACCAGAACTGTACACAGTACTCAAAATGATGATGCACCATGGAGCTATACAGAGGTATTATGATAGTCTCTGTTTATTCTCCATTCCTTTTCTAATAATCCCTAGCATTCTATTTGCTTTCTTGGCTGCTACTGCATACTAAGAAGAAGATTTCAATGTATTTTCAGCGATGACACCTAGATCCTATCCCGAATGATGACTCCTAATGTGGAACCTTGCATTCTGTAGCTATAATTTGGGTTACTCTTCCCAAGTGCATCACTTTGCACTTGTCCACATTAAATTTCATTTTCCATTTGCATCCCCAAGTCGCCCACTTTTGCACATTCCTCTTGCAATTTCTCACAATCCTCTTGTGATTTAACAACTTTGAATAATTTTGTGTCATCAGCAAATTTGATCCCCTCACTCATTTTCCCCATTTCCAGGCCATTTATAAATATAGTAAAAAGCAGTGGTCCCAGAACAGATCCCTGGGGGGGAATCCAGTATTCACCATTCTCCACTGGAAATATTTACCATTTAGCCCTACTCTCTTTTTTCTGTTAGAAGAACAAAGGCCCAAATGAAGGAGAGTACAATCTAATCAATGAAAAGAAGAGACAATGACTTATTCTGATATATAAGGTAGAGGCTAAAATCTAAATGGGGTATAATTATAATAAAGGGAGAAAGTGAGAATTGCAAAGAGGAATGATGAAATGCAAAGATCTTAAATACATTCTTTTGCTCAGTATTTACTGGGGAAGGTGATGGGTGTACAATGGTATATACAGTATTGATAAATGTGAAATGTGTGGACATGTTGAATTTGTTTTTTAAGTTTTAGCTGCTTGTGGTTGCACCTGTGCCCCTGGAAGAGCCCCCTAGCCAGGCTTGAGAAGCAGGCAGGCAAATTAACTAAATAAACGGAATAAAAAAAAAAGTGAAAAGAGAAAAGAAGAAAATTAAATTAAAATAAAATGAGAAGGGGTACAAGAAGTTGAATGGGGATTGCAACAGATCCCACTGGATGGAACAGGGCCCTCGGCTCTCGGGAGTCCCAGCAATGCAATGGGGCACAGGAGAGAGAAGGGAATGCAGCAAAGGACCCTGGGAGAACCCATGCTTCTATGGCTGTAGGCAGGGGCGGATTTCCGATGACGACCGGCCCGGGGATTCGCCGCCCAGGCCGGCCCAGGAGATACCACGTGGTCTGCCGAGCACGGCTCTGTCACGGCCACGCTCGGCAGACCACGTGACTAGAGCGACCGGCCCACCGGGGGATGCCTGATCCCCCAATAGGGCAATCCGCCCCTGGCTGTAGGAGAGACTGTGCTGAAGGCTAAATGCAAGACTTGGGAAATAAATCTGGGCAACCCTCCTGGGTGGGGGAGGGGGGGAACCATTTAAACGTAATTGTTGGGATCAGTTTGAGTGTTGGGGAATCCTGTACTAGCCCCCATCACATGTGCAAGGGTGTTTTTGAAACTTTAATGTGGCCCAGTGGACAGTCCCTGTGCTGAGACTCCAGTCTAAGTAGGAATCCATGCTGGGTTTTGCCTGCAGCTCTTTGTGCATTCCCTGTAACAGTCTTAAAAGCAGGGCTAGCCTCCTGGCTTTTGCAGTGAGTTGCCCAGCATAGGGACACTAAACGTGAGGTGACCAGCCCCTAGAAACCTTATTTGGTACAGGACAGCAACTTTAAAAAAAGTTAAAAATATAATAGGAGTGGCTGGCTGACACCTCTTCGTTGTCATTAGGACTGCTGATAATGGCAGGGCTAGAGAAGCTAATAAGGTTTTAAAAGTGGCACTACTTGGGTGACATAAGAGGAGTAAGAATCTACTCCCTGAAGGAAAAGGATCTGCATGTGGAGGCTAGAGAGAGCAGGAAAATGTTGGAGCAGGCAGAGGTGCTGATAATCCGCTCTGTCTTCCTCCAAAGAATTGTGGTAAAGCCAGTTTGCACCTGAGGGGAGCAGTTACAGGAACCAGTAGCACTGATGTTACTGAGTTCCAGAGGAGATTTGGAAGCAGAAGGAGAGAATAAAAAAGTTTGATTCTAGTTTCCAGAGTGACTTTAGTGCCCTGCAAGGTAAAGAAGAAAGGGACAGAGTAGTTGATGGTAATAAAGTTGAACAAGAATCTGGTCTAGTAGAGCCAGTTCTAGTCCGAGGGGAGTGTGAGGATTTAAAGATTAAAAAAGTGAATACTATTTCCCTGAAATTAAAGGCAGGGAATTTTTGATTATCTTTTGTTTTCCTTAGACAGATATATCCAGTTCTGCCAGGCTGCCAGACTCCTGCATTAGAAAGATCTTAGGTTTGCAGAAGATAGTTGGTGCCAGGGAGGCAGTCTTTATTATTGATTTCTTATAGACAGGTAATACCGGTAGGTACCTCCCCCTCTGGAGGTAGACATTGACAGAGGAAAACCTGATGCCAAAGACTTTAGGGTCCATTGCAGGAGGCGACGTAACTGCGCCTAGGACTATTGCACAGCGACAGACAGAGCTCGGACCTAGACTTTGGGACCACAGATAAGTGTGTGATACACATCTGAGGGCCAGACTAAGAAAAATTACTGAGCTCAGTAGGAAAGTGACAGAAAAGACAGAGAGCACAGAGTAAAAAAGACAAACACATACAGCCAAGCAAGACAAAGATACTTACCATAAGTGGGAGGGACACTCTTTGTTTTAGCAGAGCCTGGAAGAGAAAATATAACCCACAAAGACTCTGTTTCTTAAAATACAAATCTGAAGTTTGGATACAAGTTTGAGACACAGATAGAGTAAATTAAAAGTAATACTTATCTGACTCGGAGTTGAATCTAGCTTGAGGTTCTGTCAGAAAGAAAATAAAATTATTACTGTTGATTTAGCACTGCTCTATGTAAAAGAAAAGTTTTAAAAACATTTACATTCTAAATATTTAATTGTTGATTACTGTAGAAAAAGAAAAAGAGAAATGTTCTTGAAATATTGTTTCACTGATACCTATTGAGAGAATTTAAATACTTATTAGTGTTTGTTGCAATATAAATCACAAATAAACAATGCCTCAAAAAGAATCCAAGAAACAAAAAAACAAAACGGGGAAACAATATTTTCTTTGCAAACTCTGGTGTCTGGTATCGCTTCTATAAGTGATAACCACTTATTGGTTATGACTTAGTGGAAGTTAATACTGTTTTAATATTGTCAGGTTTGTGCTCCCATGTAGTGCTCAAAAGTTTTATATATATTAATTTTTCTGTTTGCTTAAAGTGTAAAATTCTTTCTTTTGTATTCTTTCTTTTGTATAAGGATCTATTACACTTATCTGAAATCCCCCTCACTGTCCTATTTGCAACTCTCCCCATCTTAACAGAAAGAGGGTAGGATTGTAGGCTGGTCAAGGCAAGAGAACTTTATTACAGTGACTGCAACTTCAGTTAAATACATTTGGACAACTTATCAAAAAAGAGACTCTTCTAGAAGAGAAGTCTCAAAAACAACTGTAAACAGTCAGTCCTTCAGGGACCTGAGGGTCCACTATTAAAGTGATGGTATACTTATCAGGATCCCTGTCTGGGACAGCTCTGGGATGGCAGCTAGGGACTGGGACCTTCTTAAGGTTCACTGCTATCACAAATCTAGCCAACAAGAACTGGAGACTAGATTCGTAAACTGCATGTTTATTGCTACACAGTACCTGAGAAACAAGCCATGAGTTCATAAGGCAGATACACAGGGTAGTGGCATATTATTGTCTGCCTCCAGGCCACTGAAATCTTGCTATTGCTTAATTTTACTCTAACTGTGGCATTCATAAGACCAAATCTTTCACATTTTCCTTGCTGAGGTGTAAAGGTTATTGAGCAACTGTATGCATTACGTCTACCAAGATAGTCAGCATATGGCAAATACATGTCAGAAAAGTGGAGGTTTCTGAAAATAAAATATTCAAACATTTTTGGGGAGCCTGGTATACATTTGCTCTGCAGTTTGGCTCTGTTCCTGCTTTTTTGCAGACCCTACAGTCACGCTATCAATAAGTTCTGGTTTCTCCTCTGTCAGCTAGATTAGGTAGGCTAGTCTGTAGGGGAAGGTTCCATTTAAATACAGCTCCTCTGAGGGTGCTGGAGTGGCCATCCCCCTTGGAGAGGCTTTATAGCAGTGCTCTGCCAAGAGCTCGGTGGTCAGTGTGAGTTGATTTCTGAATTTAATGGAGGTATAAAGGAGCTTATGCTTTGGGTTGGATTTTTTTGGGGCCTGCTCTGAAAACTTCAGCAAACCCTGCTGATAGTCTAAAAGTTGGATTGGGGATCTGCCATTCCAGCTCTATTCCTCCCATAAGGGATTCAAGTACCAGGAGAGCCTAAGAGAACTACCAACTATGAGTAACAAAATAATTGAGGACATCATACACTGGAGTCTTCGCCTCTGGGGAGAGAGAATATCTAAACTCTCTGTAGAGACGGGACAGTTACATTTTTACCAGTTTGGAAGGGGTTTCCTGTCCACCAAGGGATTCCTTGCTCACCTGGGAACTCTATTTTTCCACATCTTGGAGGGTAGACTTTCTCTTTCCCGGTTTTAAGATATTCTTGCCCAGATGGAGGAAAGAGATTGTGAAAAGGATTACAACAGAGAATTTTGTGATGCTGCAGTCTAATTTATGTGTGCCGTAATCCAACAGTGACTTCAACAGTAAAGATTTCGATTTTGGACACTAACCACGTGACTCATGAGTATTTCTTTGGCAAAATACCGCACTCACCATGAGGACAAGTCCCCTCTCCCAAGGGAACGCCGAGGAAAAATAGTTTTATATGAAGGACTCCTTTGCTACTCTGGGCCATAAAAGTAGAACTTCCCCCCCCCCCCCCCCCCCACCAACAAAGGATCCCAAACCTGTGGGAAAGGAAAACATGTAAGAGCTGGCCAGGAGTAAATCCAGCCCCAGATCAACAGTAAATTCTTGGACGAAGATCACATAACTTCCTTCAGTGTCAAAAGCAATTGAAAAAAAAACCAGCTGGGGCCAAAGAGTCCTCCAGAAAGAAATTGCAGTCCACTAGCATTTGAAGGACACAATATGCATTTGCAGAAGCACACCCAATGATTAGCCAATAGGCACAATGGTCAGAAAACCCAGCAACACTTGGAAGAAGAAGCGGCAACAGCAGCAGACCCTACATGTCAAAGTACCAGACAGATATGACCACCCAGATCAGACAGCAAGAGTGTCAGGGGATGAAAAGTAATCCCTGAAACAGGTTCACTAGCCCAAATCCTCGAGCAGGGAGTTAAGTTAGGCCTGAAGCTCACCCACGCTCCTCCCTGTCAAGGGTAGGCCTATCCATCTTGTCCACAGGAAGGCACTTTGGTCAACGTGGTGAAGTATGAAAAAAGTGAGCTCATGGGTGCTGAGAGATCCAATTCTGCATGGGCCGGTCGAGCCCATCTAGGAACTATTCCAGAAGTACCTGGTTGGCTATCTTGAGGCTGGTCTTTGCCATGAACTGCAGCCATTCCATCCAGCATCTTTCAGTCAGTGAAATAGGTTTTGGGACTTTCCCCAGGCTACATAACTCCTTGCCAAAACTGTTGTCAGACGGGTTCTGAAATATATCCTGCTCTTTCTAGGATGGTGGTCTGGACTTCTGCATTGGTGGCCCTTCCCTCCAGATTTGCCCCTTGAAAGGTCGCTTGACTTTTACCTGTAAGCAAATTTGCCAGATATGTGTTCCAGGAGGTTTCTGGCCAACCCATCATTCAAGTGGTCCTTTTGAAGTTTCTCAAAAAAATATCCAGATTCCCTCCTGTCTTCATCTTAAACAGGACAGGAGGTGGTAGATTCACTCGGGTTGAGGTAGCTTGCAGCTGGGTGAATTGTTCATATAGACTTTGAACAGATTTCTGGAGCTGCTGCTAACTTTCCATCAGGACTTGTATTACCTGCTCCATGTTCGCTTACTAACCCTGGTTACTCAGTGAAATCGTGAAGGGTCCAGTGTGTTGCTCCCAAGTACCTGCCCAAGAAGCCTTTTGACTTTCTTTTCTTTTCTCTTAAAAACCAAATCCTGCATGTTCCACACTGATTTACCATTAATTCACTCTTTGCAGATAGAGCTATTCTCCTTAGCAGGTTGAAATCTCTCTCCCAGGCAGCTGCTGTCTCTGGGTCCCAGGAAACAAGAAAAAAGAAAAAAAAATTCTTCTGGTTGGTATAGGTTTCTGGCTTTGTAAGCATAGCTCAGAAATCCCTGAACTGATACCATATGTGCAGTCAGAATGGCCAGAGAATAGATGCAGATTAGGCTTTGGCTGGATTTTTAGGAACTTTATTAAGTCACAACAGAGAAACACTGCATATCTTCACAGCATACAAACAAAGAAGCATCTTCCTAACTTACAGTCTTTTGGTCTGGGACATTCCTAAAGTTCCTGCTGTTTCCCCCCCGGAGCCTCCTATTCCCTCCTGGGCCTTGCTAGATATACACCTTTCCAGGAGCCTCCTCCTGGACCAGGATTCCCTGTTGTCTGAGGCTTTGGGTATTCTGGGGTATAGTAAATGGGAGCCCTGGAGAGAGCTGTAGCATCTAAGAGGTATGATTACTGTGAATTACTAAAATAGAATAGTCTGTTTTGCAAGCAACAGAATGAACAGTCAGTGAATTTCTAGACATTACGAGGTAGATAGTCAAAGACCTAGTGAACTGGTTAAATAACCAGCTAATCTCATCTGATAATCATTATGCCAATATTCAATAGATATGTACTTTCATTTTAACCAAAATTGAAAAAATGCAGCAAATAAGGGCCAATTTGTTTCTTTTAAGGGGCCCCCTGAATTAAACAAATCCTATTCATTTAATTAAATTAAAACAATCTTCAGGGAAAAGGCTGAAGCCCAAAGTAGGCCCCCTGACCTATATCCAAGTGCAATGCCAAGGTCTTGACCTAGGTCCGGGTTCAATGCTGAGGCCTTGGCTGAGACCTGAGTGAAGGCCCAGGGCCCACCAAAAAATTGGGCAAGGGTTAGAACATTTCTTGACTCCAAATTACCTGAGTTTTGGGGGCCTGGTCATGAGGCCATGCCCCAATGCCTAGGCCTCAGCCTAGGCCAGAACCCAGGCACTGGCTGATGTCAGGGCCCAGTCCTGAGATCAGGTCCTGATGCATGGGCCTCAGCCACAGCCCAGGCCCTATGTCAGGGCCCAGTCTAGAAGCTGGGTTTCAAAAACTGGGTCTCAGCCCAAGCCAAGGCCCAATGTCAGGCCCTGATCTGGAGGCCATATCCCGATGCCTGGGACTTGGCCCAAGGCCAGACTTAACACTGGGGCCTGGTTCAGAGACTGCGTTACAATGCCTGGGTCTCAGCCTAGGCCAGAGCCTGGGCCAAGCAGAATGCCAAGGCCTACTCTAGAGGCTGTGTCCTGACACCCGGGCCTCAGCTTAGGCCAGAGCCCATGCCCAGGCCCAGGCCCAACGCTAGAGCCCAAACCAGAGACCAGGTCCTGATGCCTGGGCCTCGGCTCCGGCTCAGGCCTGACAACAGGGCCCAGCCCAGACCTTCTTGGAGTCTTGTATCTTCTTTCTTCTGTCTTCTTGCTTCTTCAAATGATACTATCTGCTGGGAATGTGATGGAGTAAAATTAACTCCAGCATATCCTCCTCAGTGGAGAGTAACAGTTTGCTGTATGGTAGTTAATTGAACAGAAAAATGGCCTCCTCCGCTAAGGAGGATGCACAAGAGTTAATTTACTCCAGCACATCCCTAGCGGACAGCATCATTTGAAGAAGCAAGAAGACAGAAGAAAGAAGAAGACTCCAAGTCATCTCAGTGACTTCTTACCTGGTGCTTATCCACCCTTGGGCCTGCATCACTAATTTCTAGAGCCTGTGCAATGCCTGGGTGCCATCACAAGTTTGGGACCCTAACGTCTCCAGGTTTCCCTTGTAGTGTGCAAGCTAGCCTTCACTGGGATGAGTCCTGATAAAAATAAAGATCATGTATTTATCTCTTTAATTGGAATTATTGTCCCATAATTCATTACATAGAATTGTATCTGGAAAAAAGTTGCTTCAAGGTATTGCAGCATATAGTAACATAGTAAATGACAGCAGAAAAAGACACACATGGTCCATAAGGTGTTCCCAAAAAGGTTTATTGGAGTTATAACTACTGCTCTGTGCAAGTTACCCCCACACCTTCTGTTTAGGTTATAACTGCCCCTCTATGAATGATACCCCACTGCTTTATTACCATCCTAGGGATTCTTTGTATTTATTTAATACCTTCTTCAATTCTAGTTCTGCTGGGTTTTTTTTTTCTCTACAACTTCCACTTGGAGGGCTTTCAAGCTATCTACCACCCTTTCCATAATTTTATTTTTCTGAGTCTAGCCCCTTGGAGCTTCATATCATGCCCCCTGTTTAAAGAGGCTGATTCACCATGATGCCAGAATACTGACGGGAAAAAAGAGGAGGGACCATATAACTGAAACTCTAGCAGACTTACATTGGTTGCCCATCGAATACAGGATAAAGTACAAGGCCTTATGTACCATAAACAAACTAATATATGATAAAGAAGCAGACTGGCTAAACACAGCCTTACGAGTACATGTTCCACAAAGAAACCTCCGCTCAGCAAACAAAGCACTACTAACAATCCCTTCAGTAAAGTCAGCAAAATTAACCCAAGTGAGAGAAAGGGCTTTATCATTGGCTGGGCCCATACTATGGAACACGATGCCCCCTGAACTCAGATTACAGAATAATCTCAAAACTTTTAAGAAAAATTTAAAAACATGGCTCTTTAAAAAAGCCTTCACTAAAGAGTCTGGAGGGTAGAGAAAGAAAGTACAGGGTAATGCAGATGAGAATGAATTTACTCAATCCTACATTTAAGAAGTAATATCTCAAAGCGATAGTAACTCAATAATATACCTGGACTTGACCAACAATACTCAAATAATGATTTTATTTATGAAATTGTAACCGAACTTTACTGGTACCTGTTAGAATGTACGATATCCTACATTTACTTACCTTAGTCTATGTGCCTATTTGTAAACCGTTGCGATGGTATATAACTTAGCGATGGTATAGAAAAGTTTTAAAATAAATAAATAAATGATAAATGTGATAAGTGATAAAGGTGCACATTCCATTCTCGTTATTGGGGTCTATTCACTAATAATGTGCATTCTCTGCTTTGAAACCTTCCTGCACTATAGTGAATCAGCTTTTAAATATTATATGTTGTAATATGTTCTTTGAAAATAAATGTTTTGACTTAAATATGTTGTACTAGGTTATTTCAAATTAAACAGACACCAGAATTATAAATCTAACTACCCAGACAAAGATATTAGTTTTAAATAAATTCTAAATAGATATTTAAAAATTTCAAGTGATCTGGAATTTTCTTTCAAATGGTTGACTAAACTATATTACAGTCTTTCTGTATTTTCCATTTCTGAGACCAGGCATTGAATATAAGATTTCAAGGCAAGTCATATGATGACTGATAAGGTAATCAATTGGAGTCTGAACTGTGTATTATTATGGGAGACCCTGGACACCTGGTTTGTGTCAAGGATAAGTGAGTACAGAAGCAAGCAGCAGCTGAACAGAAGGAGACTGATAACAATTTAGAAACGTAAACCTTTGTAATTGTGTCACATCACACAGTCAGTATTACTGTGGTAAATCAGCTGATATTATCAACAGGGAATTTATATAAGAGGTCATAAGAAGAAACCACAGTCATAAGTCAAAATTCATGAAGAAAGTGAAGCACAATTGGTTATATGACAGAATGTTATGAAATTAGCTTAAGTTCCAACAGTCTACAAATAATAGGACTCACTATATTTTCTGTTACCTTTTAATATTAAGGCATGAGCGGTTTTGGCCTCAGCCCTTGATGAATGATATAAGAGTCCCAATGGTGTTAATTACTGAACTCTGCTTGCATTTCTCTGGCATAATCCATAGCCTACTCCACAACGTACTTCATCACAGCAGCTTCCTGAAAGCTCAATTAGAGAAGCTATTAATCAGTTTGTCATTTTATGTTTCTAAGCTCATGGGTATCATTTTGATAATAATGTAAAGCTTCAAGGGATTAATTTAAAGGAATATACATATTGGGTACTTGATTTATTACCCATACTACTGAATAATTTTGAAAATCAATTCATAAAGCTTCATTGCAGTAAAGAGCTTATTATTAGCCAATAACTTAAATTACAGAAGCACATAAGATGAATATAAGCAAGCATTAATATTCAGATTGCATCTACATGCATGTTATCCATTCTCTCCAAAAGTAAACTTTATTTCCTCGACACAATGAATTGTAAAGGAACGGAAAATGTCAACTTGGCAAAGACCTGCAGAAAACACAGTGACATTGTATTTTGCATCGGGAAAACAACTGAGTGTAATTAGTAGTTGCCATATGGGAAATGTAAGCACTTCATTCATTGTTGTGTAATTTCTAAGTCAAAATTAGGATAGAATATTAGATGTGATAAAAGGAACATTTGGTAAAATGATTCTTATTGAATAATTGTACAACTTATATTTAAGTGACAAAGTAAACAAAAAGCATTCTGGTTCAAACCTTTTGGCCTATCTGATTTCCTTTATAAGTTATTGATTGTCTAACCACTGTAAGAGATTCATGGGGGGATGAACCTTTTTCTTTTATAAAAAATAAATAGACTTTTTGCTTAGCTCTGACCTCCATTGCAATGTATTATCCTCTCTTGGGCCTAGACTCATCAAAATTCTCTAAATAAAGCAGACATATGGTGCGTTAGCATCTGTGATAAAAGAGGTGTGGTTGACATTTCTGAAATATTTCATTGTTTAGGTAAGTTGCGTGACACGCAATTTGTTGTTGCATCACACGATGCTGTTGCATCGCGCGTCATTTTATGTATCGCAGGTTATTTTCTTTGTTTATATATATACCGGCTTCCGGCAGCTGCCTCTTTGAGGGTGTGCCAGGCATGAGGGAGGAGACAAGGAGGTGGGTTCTTGGTTGGAGTTTAGTGGATTTAGTGGATAGCGATTTCTGAGTCAGTTGTCCTGTCATCTGTTCTCATCTGTTTACTTTAACCTTTGTCTCCTGTCTTTATCTGTTTGTTGATGTTTTTGTTTATTTGTCAAGTTTATCAGTTTGTCTTTATATGGTGAGGAGTGGTGGTGGTGGTGTGGAGGAGTAATGGTGTAGAGGATGGAGTGTGAGAGTCATGGGAAGAGAGGATAGGAGAGGAGGATGGCAGGAGTGGTAGGAGGAGGAGGAGGAGTAGGTGTAGGGACAGGGACAGGAGTAGAGATAGGGAGGAGGGAAGGGATAGGAGGTGGGAGGGGGAGGGGGATACACAAGCTAGTTTGGCAGGAGGATGACGGCAGGCTAGAGATAGACAGAGAGGGTGGGGGGGGGGGGGGACAGTTGGCAGGGCATGTGCAGGAGGAGGAGAGGAAGGGAGAGGACAGAGGAGTGGGACCGAGAGTCAGGATCGTGACACCTCTCCAGAAGTGGAAGTTGCAACCCAATTATCAGGCATCCAGGCAGCACAGCAGACTCATCTTCATGCACACAAGTTCAGCGTCGAGGTCAACAAGATGCTAATCGCCTGGATCCTCGAACTACAGCATGATCTTCAGGAACTGTGTGGCAAAGTCATCCATGGCAGCCAAGGGACAGATCTAGCACACCATTGCCCAGGCCATATCCCAGCACATTGGAGTAAGGAGGACTGGAGAGCAGGTAGCCTACCCCTACCACGACATAAAGGCCCAGTTCAAGACCAAGGTGGCAAGCTGTAACAAATATCTGTGACAGACAGACAGGAGGAGGAGCCACCTGCCCTATTGTCCTGTCCACCATGGAGCAGCACCTGGTTGAATGGCTGGGTCCAGACGTGTTTGAGGGAATGGAAGAGGCCCTGGACACCACATGAGCTGGAGCGGGTAAGTTTGCCTCACCTGTAAATATAAAGTCTGCTATAGATATAAACATATTTTGGCATAAGATGCTCACATTGAATGACTGATTGATGAAAAGTGTACATCTTATACCAAACTTTATGTGAGCACGTCTTAGCATTTATACTTATGTCTTTGTTTCCACAGCCCTCGCTCAGGAAACCACCGGTCCCAGCCTTGAAGCCCCCATGACCAGCAGCGCAACCCCAGGGATCATCAACTCAGTAGCAGCAGCAGCAGCAGCAGCAGCAGCTGACACTGCAAACTTGCAATTGGATGCTTAGATACAGTGGACTGAGGAAGTACAGTGGAGTGGATACAGTAGCAGCAGCAGCTGCAGCAACAGCCACCAGAAGAGCACCAGCTGCTTACATCCCTTGGCTCACCTCTCCAACTGGACATGAACCAAATACCCTCTAGCCTGATGCCATGGGACCCAGCTGCCAAGTCCCCACCTGCCTCTAGCACACCCATTCCCCAGCCAGGCAGGGTGTCTGTTGCTTCTGATCAGGTCATCAGCCTGAATATGCCAATTTTGGACCCGCAGACAGTGCCTCAGCCTCCAACTGCAGCACCAGCAGCACAGGTCAGCCAGTCCATGAGAGAAGGCATGGACTCCACCTGCACCATATACTTGCAGAGCTGGTGGGGTTGAGGAGGTTCACATCAGGTACACCAATGCCATGTAGGCACACACAGCAACCATTATGCAGATCCTTACCACCATAGCAATCTGCATGAACAACTTGACATCTGCCTTAATGCAACTAATTCAAAGATTTCCAAAGCCTCCATCTGTGCCATCTCCATCCTTCCAGGAGTCAACTCCACACAGCAGTCCCCAACTCTTGGGACATTCCAGGGGGTAGGCCTTCCAAAATTATGCCACCCTCAACCAGCCAAAAGCCCAGTTGAAGAAAGGGGCCATGAGGCCCCCAAGTTGCTAAGATGGAAAAGGGTAACACATTTCATTCAAAGATGATTTGTCCAAACAAGCCAGGCCTGTCCTGACTACAGAGTTCCTGTGCTGGCTAAATGGAAGACACCTGCTGGGCCCATCCTGACTACAGAGTTCCTGTGCCGGCTAAATGGAAGAAGACTGCTGGGCCCATCCTGACTACAGCATTCCTGTGCCAGCTTGCTGATGAGGATGATCTACAGTCTGCCTGTATTGTCCTGTTGCTTGCTTGTTAAGCTCTCCTGTAGGCTCTGCCTGTAGTCCTGCCTCTGCCTGCAGTCTTCCGTCACAGTCCTGCTGCTGTCTCTTATCCTCTCTCATCTCCTGGTTCTGCTACTGGTGTCTCATTTCCTCTCTTCCTACTGCTGCCTCTATATTGGTGTCTCATTTCCTCTCATCCTGCTGCTGCCTCCATGCTGGTGTCATCTCCTGGGGCTCCTGCCTCCATGTTGAGCTCTCCGGTCCTGGGGCTCCTGCATCCATGCTGCATTTTCCGGTTCTGGTCCTGCTGCCTGCTACTTGAACTTTGCTGCCATGGCCCTTAGGCTGTCCCACTTGGAGTGCACTCCTTCAACATGGATTTTCTTGGCCTTCTCTTGCTATCACATATTTGTGCTGGCATCAGTTATAGTCATAGAATTGTACTGTAGCTATTGGGTTGCCAGTTTCACTTTCTAGATTCTTTGTAGTAATCATGATTTGCTTATGGATAAGATCATAATATAATATATGTCATGTTGCCATTTGTAACATTGGATGTACATGTTTCCACTAAATCTGTTGGTCATTTCAGTTACAATATCATGTGCTATTTGATATTTTGTCCTTGTGGAATTTGATTATCAAAGTCGTTGACTTGCTTTGAATCTGGTGACTACTATTATTTAATAAAGTAGTCATTCTCTGTTTGTGTCTTTTCATTGTGTGATGTTTGTCTTAAGGGTTCACTAGATAAAAGGTTTGGGACACACAATGCCTTGCATGCAACAATGACCTTGGCCATTCCAATTAGGCACATTTCTCACATGCAAGACCATTTGGCCTAGGCCCTAAAACTTAAAGCTCATTGTATACTCCCAAGGAAGACAGCAAGAGCCAAACAAGAAACTTTATATAAAAATTGATATAATGTTGTTGAAAACAGTGTCCCTGGTTTTCTTTGTAACTTGTGAGCAGGAGTAAACTTTTGCTTTGTAGGTTAGGTGCAGCAGCCCATCCGGTGCCTTAACCTTTTCTTTACAGGATGCACACCACAGTGGGAGCGATTAATTGGAGTTGAGAAGAGTTAACCAATTTTCTCTTCCCAGGTGTTGGCAGAGACACCAGTTTATTCCGCCTGGGTCCAAAAGTGTATTTTATCCCCTCCCAGGGGAACAAGTTGAGATTTATCTCCTATTGGAAATGGGGGTGCAGTGCATTCATCATTATAACAAGAATGGTGAGAGCATTCTCTGCATTATTGGGTGGTGGCAGCACCTACTGGTAGCCAGTTCTGGCAGGGCTGGTCTAAATTACTCTATTCCACTGTTCAATTTTACTTGTGTGCTGTCATGATATCTTAAAGGGATTTTCCCACCATTGTGATTATGGGATGGTATTAGCTATCCAGCATGGGAGTGCCTACATCAGGTGTGGGAAGGAGTCATTAAGTCTGTGTCAAGATAGATTTATGTGCCATTGGGAGGGGTTTCTTAACCATCCAAGGGGGCCTAGCCAGAAGGGACCACTGCACAGTCTAATCCAGAAGTGTGGATGGATCCTGGCCTAATAAAGACTAAGACAGAGGAGAAAAGATCTGTAATTCTGAGAGAAACTGCAGAGACTGTGGTATTTATTGTGCCATTCAACTAAACCTTATCAGTAAAGACATATTTTGGACACTGCCCTCATGGTCCGAGTGCGGTTTGTTTGGTGCACAATGCACAGCTCACAGCATAAGGAGGGAACTCCATCACAGCTCACGTCACCCCGTACTGGGATCAGAGAGGACTCCGTTCCACCCCTAGTCCGAAAGGCCTACACTCTGGGTTGGGAGGAGAAGTAAAAGCTAGCCAGGGTCCCTGCCCCAAAGAACTTATAAATAACTTTATGTCATCTCTCCATACTCGACTCGTAGATTAAGGAGGGGTTACATACAAATAAGAAATACAACATTATCTCATGAGAAACAAGTCTACATATATTTCCACTATTGCAAAATCATGGACTAGCTAATCTGATTAGCATGATCCCAAAGTCCAGGGTAAAAATTGCCTCTCACAAAATCCAATGTTCAAGAGTGTAGGAAAAATGTAGAAGCTAGAAAATCCCAATCTTCAGTGTTTTAAAGTTGTAATATATCAATTTTTTAAATAGGTATCCTTAAATCTAGGAAGCCACTCCCAAAAAAATAAGTGTTAAATTCTTTTTCAAATTCTCTCCACCAAGGCTGAATAATTCAGTCCCATATTCTTCTTGTTCTTGTTGACAAAAGGCAGCCAAATTTTGTTTCACAAGTATGCAAAACCGCCTATAAACCATATTTATTTCATCCTGCCACTGCAGCTTTTCAGCAATTAATTGCCTTCATCAGGGGCAAATTATCTTCATCTTCTTTTGAAGAAAGGGGAAACATATATTAATCATTTTAATACGAAGGGATTCTCAGTGCAGGGAGGCTCACTCACTATGCTATAAGGAGTTAGGGCCTAGAAGTGTTAGAGAGGTCCCAGAGAACAGGCAGGAACCCAGTTTATGTGAAGAACTGCTATTTTTAATGCCTGAGTGTTCCCAGAACTGCAAGGTGAGCTGCATTGGCTTTCTGATGAGAAAGACTGATACTTCACGCATATCCAGCATAGCTCTCTGCTTCAACGGCAGGAGAGAAAGACTGATACTTCACGCATATCCAGCATAGCTCTCTGCTTCAATGGCAGGGGAGAAAGTCTGATACTTCACTTTCAATGCATATCCAGCATAACTCTCTGTTTCAACGGCAGGAGGGAATGAAGAAAAGTGGATCTATATACAGACAAGACTGAATTATATAGTCTGGGTAAACAAATAAGCATGGGTGTAGCTTGCTTATTGCGGCGGTTACTACCCCTAACTAATTAACAGGCCGATACAGTACTGTTCGCTCCAACGGAGCGCACTGTTAGCCTGCTATTGAACGCACGTTTTCCCTTACCCCTCATTCAGTAAGGGGAGGAAAACGCACATCCAACCCGCGGCACCTAACAGCGCCCTCAACATGCAAATGCATGTTGATGGCCCTATTATGGGATACAGAAATACAGCCAGCCATACATTTTACTTTCAGAAATTAGCACTGACCCAAAGTGCCGGGAAAGTGCACAGAAAAGTGCACAGAAAAGCAGTAATGGTAGATATTCCTTGTGTGTTGTGGAAGAGTATAGTGCTAGGAGTACACTACCATCCACCTGGCCAAATGGTGAGATGGACAGTGAAATGCTAAGAGAAATTAGGGAAGCTAATCAAACTGGTAGTGCAGTAATAATGGGAGATTTCAAGTACTAGAGAGATAAAGTTCCTCAATGAAATAAATGACAGTTTTATGGAGCAATTGGTTCAGGAACCGACAAGAGAGGAAGCAGTTTTAGATCTAATTCTCAGTGGAGCACAGGATTTGGTGATAGTGGTAATGGTGGTGGGGCCGCTTGGCAATAGTGATCATAATTTGATCAAATTTGAATTAATGAGTGGAAGGGGGACAGTAAGTAAATCTATGGCTCTGGCACTAAACTTTCAAAAGGGAAACTTTGATAAAATGAGAAAAATACTTAGAAAAAAACTGAAAGGTGCAGCTACAAAAGTAAACAGCGTGCAACAAGTATGGACTTTGTTAACAAATATCATCCTAGAAGCACAGTTCAGATTTATTCCACGCATTAAGAAAGGTGGAAGGAAGACAAAACAATAACCGGCATGGTTAAAAGATGAGGTGAAAGAGGCTATTTTACCCAAAAGATCTACATTCAAAAATTGGAAGAAGGATCCATCAGAAGAAATAGTTTAAAGCAGAAGCAAATTAAATGTAAGACAGGCTAAGAGAGAATTTGAAAAGAAGTTGGCCATAGAGGCAAAACCTCGCAATAAAAACTTTAAAATAAATATCTGAAGCAGAAAGCCTGTGAGGGAGTTGATTGGACCATTGGATGATCAAGGGATGGTAGGCCTGATTGAGAAACTGAAGAGTAGTAAATCACCTGGACCAGATGGTATACACCCCAGGGTTCTGAAAGAACTAAAAAATGAAATTTGAGACCTATTTTAATTAATTTATAATCTAGCATTAAAAATCATTCATTGACCTGAAGATTGCGAGATGGCCAATGTAACCCCTACATTTAAAAAGGGACCCGGGGTGAGCCGGGAAACTATAGACCAGTGAGCCTGACTTCAGTGCCGGGAAAAATAGTGGAAAATGTTATAAAGTTGAAAATCACAAATCATTTAGAATGCATGGTTTGATGGAACACAGCCAACATTGATTTACCCAAGGGAAGTCTTGCCTCACAAATCTCCTACATTTTTTTGAAGGGGTGAATAAACTTGTGGACAAAGGTGAACCGGTAGATGTGGTGTATTTGGATTTTCAAAAGATGTTCGGCAAAGTCTTGCCTGAGAGGCTTCTAAGAAAACTAAAAAGTCATGGGATAGGAGTCAATGTCCTTTGTGGATTGCAAGCTGGTTAAAAAACAGGAAACAGAGAGTAGGATTAAATGGTCAGTTTTCACAGTGGAAAAAGATAAACAGTGAAGTGACTCAGAGATCTGTACTTGGATCAGTGCTTTTTAATATATTTAAAAATGATCTGGAAAGGGGTACAACAAGGGAGGTGATCAGATTTGCAGATGAGACAAAATTATGCAGACTTGCAGAGTAGTTAAATCTCAAGTGGATTGTGATGAATTGCAGGAGGACCTTGCAAGACTGGAAGATTGGACTTCCAAATGGCAGATGAAATTTAATATGGACAAGTGCAAATTGATGTATGTAGGGAAAAATAACCCTTGCTGTAGTTACACGATGTTAGGTTCTGTTTTAGGAGTTACCACCTAGGAAAGAGATCTAGGCATTATAGTGGATAATACATTGAAATCGTTGGCTCAGTATGCTGTGGCGATCAAAATAGTGCACAGAAAAGAGTAGATTTTCAACTCCTGTGCGCATAAATCCAGGTGTTTATGCACGTGGCCGAGCCTTGTGGGCACCAGGAGAATTTTCGAAGAGGCCCGGACATACACGTAAACATTGGTAGGCGAATAAGTGCCAGGCCTCTAGGAAGGGGTGGGCTGGGGGCCATGTTCTGGGCGGGCCAGGACAATGCCATTGTTCGCTGTCCCAAAGGCCCTGCTGTCGGCGTGCGCAACTTACCTCAGCTCTAGAGCTGAAGTAACTTATGTAACAAAGAAGAAAGAAAAGAAAAATGTTGGGTTTAGGGGCTGGGGAGGAGAGGAGAAGGGGAAGGGGAAGGAGAAGGGGAAGGGAGATTAGGTTGGGGGTAGGGAAGTTCCCTCCCAGTCTGCTCCTTAATTGGAGCGGATTGGGAGGGAACTAGGGAAGCTGGAATGTGTCGGCAAGTGTAAATTGCAGAAGTCCCCCCTCCCTTGTGTGTGCCGCCTGCACATATGCGGGAATTATAAAATCAGGCGCGCATGTGTATGCGGCCCATGGATTTTCCACTATGCATAGGCCGGCGCTCGCATGGTAGAAAATTGGTGCTTCCATGTGTGCTCGCCAGGAAGCGAGTGCACATGGACGCGCACGCGCAAAGTGGAAAATCTACCCCAATGTTAGGAATTATTAGGAATTGTTAGGAAATGTTAGGTATTAGGACTATAACATAGTCTGGGTAAAACAAATAAGCATGGGTGTAGCTTGCTTATTGCGGCGGCTACTACCCCTAACTAATCAAGCTAGATATTTCACTTGGATGCAGCTCCATCACTGCTCTCTACATTAAAGGTGGGGGTGGAAGGGAAATAGAACCAAGTGCTAAGAGAAACAGATAAGTATGAGAGAAAAAATGTGTGAAGCTTGCTGGGCAGACTGGATGGGCCATTTGGTCTTCTTCTGCCGTCAATTCTATGTTTCTATGTTTCTATGAATTATTAGGAAGGGAATGGCAAATAAAACGAAGGATGTCATAATGACTCTGTATCCCTCCATGGTGAGACCGCACCTTGAATACTGTGTGCAATTCTGGTCACCACATCTGAAAAAGGATACAGCTGCCCTCTGCGGAAATGCTAAAGAAGTTAGGGCTGTTCAGTTTAGAGACGGGACGACTGAGGGGGGATATGATAGACATCTACAAAATAATGAAAGGATGTGAACAGATTAATGTAAATTGGTTATTTACTCTCTCAGATAATAGAAGGTCCAGGGGAGACTCCATGAAGTTAGCAAGTAGCTCATTTAAAACAAATAGAAGAAAATTCTTTTTCACTCAGCACATAATTAAGCTCTGGAATTCATTGCCAGAGGATGTGATTACAGCAGTCAGTGTAACTGGGATAAAAAAAGGTTTGGATAAGTTCCTAGAGGAAAAATCTATAAACTGTTATTACGGTAATTAATAAGCAATAGGAGCTTAGCTTGTGATTTATCTAATGTTTGTATACTTGCCAGTTATTTATGACTTGGATTGGCCACTATTGGAAACAGGATACTGGGCTTGGTCTGACCCAGTATAGCATATTTTATGTTCTTATGTATAATGGCTCTGATTCCCATGTTTGACATGGCAAGCTAGCAAGTTCATAATCTTGGTGTTATTTTTGCCCCAAAACTATCTTTTGCATTCTTCTTTCCAAATATCTATAAATATTGATTTGTAGCACATATGCAGTCTTACCTGTGCTGGCTACTGTCTTGTTTCTGTGTTTTCTGTGTTTTTCTGTTTGGAATGTCTTGACCCTCCTGTTATTGTCACTCCAAGTCTCAGATCTTTCCAGTTTAGTGTGTTCAGAATGCTTCTGTTTGACTCTTAATTTATGGAAATAGTAAGAACATGTTATGCCCCTCCTGTTCTCTGAGAGCTCTATTGCCTCCTTATGTCTTAAGGCTCAGTTTAAAATTGCCCTCTTTAATCTCAAAATCCTCCTTAAACGTTCTCCGGCTTACCACTCTGACCTTATTTCCATTCATCACCTTCCCTGTTCCCACTGCTTTTCTAATTCCTATTGTTTCTCTTTCTGCAAAAATAATCCCGTCAACAAAGTTGTGCTGCACTCTTTTTAAACAGGCAGGTAGTCTTTATTTGATCTTTTCCACCAAATGGGTAAAAATTTAAAAAATTCACAGAATTACCACTGTTCTGTATAGTGCACTGCACAGTCGGTAAACATTGTGACATGCAGTCAGTATTGCTACTCATTTCATTTCCTGCTAGCATGCATATTAAAATATTTGGCCAATTTTTGTCAGAGATTGAATGTGAGATTTTAATTTGCACACTAAAAATGTAGTGCCTCCCCACACCAAACCATTTCTAGCTTTACTGAATCACTCCCATAGTCTAGACACAGTCCTAGAGTTTTCTTTGCTGTGGAACCCTCTGTCTGGAATAGTCTACCAATAATTTAACCTCATCAGCTCTAATTGCTTCCTCATTTTATATACACTACATTTTATAACATACTTGTGTATATGTGTGCATGTTATAAAATAGCCTGATTGCATGCATATGTGCATGCAATTTTAAGTGAATGCAGGCCTGTTGCGCAAATCCTACTTCTACCATGTAAGTGGGGGGATTTTAAAAGACAAATGCACCAACGCCATTACCAGTTTTACTAGTTTGCTCCCAGTTTGCCCAGTAAGGAATAGGACTTCCAAATCCCACTAGTTTAATAGCCTCCTTTTTCCCCTGTTAGCCCCGACCCTTAAAACCCGCTGATCTGTCTATTTGTCTTTATTTTATAACTTGCATGTCATCCATAACAGAAGTAAAGTTACACGGTGTTGCGACCGTCGCTGCCCGACGTCTCCACTCCGCCTACCTTTATACCTCTTTTGCGACTCCCTCTTTGGTTGATGGAGGTTTGGCTGCCGAGGCGTCATCTTGCCGACCTCCTCCGGCGTCCCCGGACCGGCTGGACGCTGCCTTCCGCCATGTTCTCTGGAAGCCTAAGGGCACGCGCGCGACACGGCCCCGACTCAAGTACCAGCTTTGGCGCGAACCTCAGGGGCGTCCCCCTGAGATGACGTCATCCTCACTGGATACTTGAGGTCTTCGTTTTTGCTAGCTATTCGAGTTAGCAAGGAGCTTCCTCCAGGTATTGCTGCTGATGGGATTCGCTCTTCGCATACCTTGCTACTCTGCCTCCTCGGACTTTACCAGGGGTACCCGCTCCTCGGGGGCTTCGCTCTCTCTCCTGCTTTTCAGGACGCAGTCTGGAACCAGTACTCGCTCCTCGAGGGCCCATGTTCCCGGACCTGCTACCGAAATCAACTTCTGCCAGGAAGTCACCGCTGCCTACAACACCAGTCAGTTACCATCTTTCTCTCAGAGCTTTCCCTGGAACCAGGTACTCGCTCCTCGAGGGCCTATGTCATTCTAGTCTCTGGGCTGCTTCAAGAGACTATTGTGTGAGTGTTACCATCAAGGTTCTGTTCCTGAACTCTGCATACCCTGCCTACTCACTATATTCAGTTTCTCTACAGCTCAGCCATCCTGGGATCGCTGTTCCAGTGCCTGAGGGACTACAGCCCAGCCAAGCGCTTCCAGCTCACTACTGCCACCTCTGGTGGTTCACTATACTGTTTAATAAAAGATGTAGTGTGTGTCTGTCTCCCAACTCTGAGCCTGACTGGTGGTCCCTCTCGGGATCTTCCCCCGGGGGCGTGGTCATCTGCCACCGGCCCAAGGATCCACCCACAATTATCACAAATAATAACACACGGCAAGGACCCTGGCATGCGCCTGTATGCAAATTTACACGTAGATTTCAATGTGAAATCCAGGAATGCCCACGCTCAACCCATTTTTGGGAACTTTTCATTTGAGTGCATAGCAGTAAGTAAGCACATACTCTGGTGGCTTTTAAAATCTGCTCAGTGTGTGCATATCTCCCAGTTTTTGCACTCACTGGCTTTTAAAATTCACCTTTAGGTTATTTTCTGCCTTTGAGAAAACATGCTGGTCTAGAAAAAGGAAAGGAGCTAAAACCTAGGAATAATTTTTCTATTGCTCGCCTCTTTGTCATAAATGTAAAGCCGTTTTGCTGGAAATAAATTCTGAGACATAACAAAAGCTGTGATTTTAGCAATGCTCATTCAAATAATATTGATAAATTGTCATGCCAGAACACAGAATGTATTATGGAATTGTGGTGAGGGAGGGACCTCATCTTGGACTGAGAGAAGCCCTCAGAAAGAGGATTACCAGGGACCCCCTATATGCCACAAAATCCCAGAGCAAGTAAAAGGACTAGTAGATGGTCTACATTTCCCAGGTGCCACTGAGAGATGATAGATCAACAGGGCTCTGAGGGTGGGGTTCCTGAATGTTGGGATGGCAGGAGCTCCAATATACCTGCAATCAAAGAAAAGGTTCATAGTTAGTGAACCAGAGAAGAAGGAGAACAGAAGCTAAAGGACTTTCTCATGAGCGAGGGAGGTGATTTTTTTTGATTGTGGGATGTGGAGGAAGGCCTAACAGAGGAGTCAGAAGAGATGCAGATGATAAAAGCAGGTGAACCTGGAGACAGGGAAATAGAGACAAACTGAGATCTGTTTGTAAATAACTGTTTTTCACTCACACACTTTTTCACTGCACGAGGAAAGCTTTGGATGAATATCAGAAGCCTGCAACTGTATTTTATTTGCAAGCAACTGTGTTTATTAAGGCCTGTGCTTTACTTACATACTTTTTTTTTCCTCTGCATCAGAGAAGCCAGGAGCATGGCTCAGATGCTTACAGCTTTAGTTTGTTAAAATTATTTGTCTTTCCTTTGTAAAGAACTGTGCTTTATTGGCCTGCTTTTTCCATTACTCCAGAAAAGCCACAGGCACGGTCCAGAGAGGGGCAACTGTATTTTGTTTGACAAGAACTGCATTTCATTTCTAATGAGTTCTCTTCCACTTACACATTTTTCCATTGTACCAGAATAGCCACAGGTGTGGTTCTGAAATTACAGTAATATTTTCATTTTTGTTTGCTTGGAACAGTGTTTTCTCTGATGGGTGTTCCATTCATTAGTAACTTAGTAAAGACAGCAGATAAAGACCAAATGGTTCATCCAATCTGCCCAGCAAGCTGCTCATGGTTGTAACTGCTGCTCCATGCAGGTAACCCCATGCCTTCTGTTAAGGGTAGTAACTGCTCCTACATGCAGGTTACAGAAGAAGCATTATGGGCTGTCCAAAAAAGATGATGGTGCATCTATTTTTACTGGTATAGTTTATAGGCCTCCAACTCAAACTGAAGAACTAGACAGAGATCTGGTTGAAGACATCCAAAAGGTGGGAAAGAAGGGAGAAGTATTAAAGAATTGGAGAATCGTTTCCACACATTTTAACAGAAGGAGAGAGATAGTGGATGCCCTGCAAGGGACTCTGTTCAAATAAATGGTATTGGAACCCATGAGAGAGGGAATTATACTCAACTTAGTGCTCACTAATGGGGGTAATGTTTCTAATGTCTGAGTGGGTGCCCACCTCAACACCAGTGATCATCAAATGGTATAGTTTGATATTGCAAATAGGATACGAACAAGCTACATGAAGACACAAGTTTTGAATTTCAAAAATATGGATTTTGTTGAAATGGGGAAGTACTTGGAAGTAGAACTAGAATACTGGGAGAAAATGAGAGAGAGGTGGAACAACAGTGGGCCAAACTAAAAGGAACAATTACAAAGACCACAAATCTATATATTAGAAATGTAAACAAAAGCAAGAAAATAAGAAACCTATCTGGTTCTCAAAGGAAGTGGATAATAAAAGCAAAAAGAACAGCATTCAAGAAATATAAAAGATCCCAAAAAGAGGAACACAAGGAAAAATATCTGGTGAAACTGAGGGAGACTAAGAAAGTAGTCAAGAAAGGATTGCCAAAGAGGTAAAGCGAGGAGAAAACATTTTTCAGATACATCAGAGAAAGGAGAAAGGTCTGAAGTGGTATAGTGAAATTGAAAGTTGAAAAGGATCAATGTGTGGAGAGAGACGAAGAAATGGTAGAAATATTAAACTAACACTTCAGTTTGGTGTTCACTAAAGAAGACCCTAGAGAAGGACCATTACTAACACAGAAACATAGAAGTGATGGCAGAAGACCATACGGCCTATCCAGTCTGCCCAGCAAGCTTTCACAGTTATTTTTCTCATACTTATCTGTTACTCTGACCGTTGAGGTCAGGGCCCTTATTGGTAACTTTTTGGTTCTAATTTTCCTTCCACCCCTGCCATTGATGTAGAGAGCAGTGCTGGAGCTGCATAAAAGTGAATTATCAAGCCTAATTGGTTAGGGGTAGTAACCGCCGTAATAAGCAAGCTACTCCCATGCTTATTTGTTTATCCAGCCTGTGCAATTTAGTCGCTGTTGGTTGTCTTAATATAAATCCTCTTTTCTTCATTCCCCCCTGCCGTTGAAGCAGTGAGCTGTGCTGTATATGTATTCAAATTGAAGTATTGGTTTGGGGTAGTAACCGCCGCAACAAGCAAGCTACTCCCACGCTGTTATGGAGTCTCAATTTAGTGGACCCTTGGGCCGACCTGTGAGAGACTGGGAAAGGTGTTCAATGTCTCTGGTAAGCTGCAGGCCGGGAGGCAGATGTTCAGGCAGGATGTAGAGGTGCTCTTCACCCTGGAAGCTGGTGCTCCCCCGGGAGGAGCCCATAGGAGCCCAGCCACTGGGAATTAGGTGGCTTCACTCTTGGAAGCCGAAGCCCCCCCAAGAGGAGCCAGTAGGAGCCCGGCCGCTGGGACTTAGGCGGGTTGATGATCAGGACTGAGAACTGGAACCAGACTAGAACAGTAGACAGGGACTGTAGCAAGACTCGGGTACTGGAACCAGGCAGGAACTGTAGCAGGACTCGGGTACTGGAACCAGGCAGGAACTGTAGCAAGACTCGGGTACTGGAACCAGGCAGGAACTGTAGCAGGCAAGCAGGAACCAAGCAGGTACTGTAGCAGGCAAGCAGGAATGGAGCGAGTACCAAGGCAGCTCACTCCGGGGCACGAAGCAACAGGGAACCAGAAGGTAAATCCGTTGCAAGGCAAAGACTGAGTGTCCGCGGCCGGCTTATCAAGGCCGCGGCGTCTGACATCAGGAACTGGGCGGAGTCACCACTGACGGGAAACGGCTTAGAAAAGCGCCCAAGTGTCACGCGCGCACGCCTAGATGCAGGGCGTCCATGGGAGGCTTCCTGGCGGCACGGCCCTTGCGGGGACACCGCCAAACAGGCGACAAACTAGGCCTCCAGAAGCGGGAACAGGTCCAGGAGCACGGAGGTAAGGGTCTGGTCACGGTGCTCGCGGCCAGAACCGTAACACACGCTAATTTGTTTTCCCAGACTATGCAGTTCAATCCTACCGGTAGTTGGTAGTTGTCTGAATGTAAATCCTCTTTTCTTCATTCCCCCCTGCCGTTGAAGCAGTGAGCTGCGCTGTTTATGTATTCAAAGTGAAGTATCAGGCTTAATTGGTTCGGGGTAGTAACCGCCGCAACAAGCAATCTACTCCCATGCTTACTTGTGAATGCAAATCCTTTGTCCCACATTTCCTCTTGCCGTTGAAGCATAGAGTAATGTTGGAGTCGCATTAACCGTGTGGATGTTTATTGAATAAGGGTATTAATCACTAGGAAGTAGCCATCATTCCCGCAAGCCACCCCCATGCCTCTTCTCTTCATTCACATCCTCGAGACTTTATGGATCCACAATGTTTATCCCACGCCCCTTTGAAATCCTTCACAGTTTTAGTCTTCACCACTTCCTCCAGAAGGGCATTCCAGGCATTCACCACCCTCTCCGTGAAGAAATACTTCCTGACATTGGTTCTGAGTCTTCCTCTCTGAGTTTTAAATCGTGACCTCTGGTTCTGCTGATTTTTTTGTAACAAGACAGTGGATGGGGGTGGAGTAGACAAAACTCAGTTTACCGAAGAGAATGTATGGGGAGAGCTAGGAAAACTGAAAGTGGACAAAGCCATGGGGCCTGATGAGGTTCATCCCAACATATTGAGGGAACTCAGGGATGTGCTGGTGGGTTCACTGAACAACCTGTTCAATAGATCCTTGGAAACAGGAATGGTGCTGAGTAATTGGAGAAGACTGGTGATGGTCCCGCTTCACAAAAGTGGGAGCAGAGAGGAGGCTGGAAATTACAGGCTGGTTAGCCTCACCACCGTGGTGATAAAATGAATGGAGACGCTGATGAAGGAAAGAATAGTGAACTATCTACAATCAGGAGGATTGCTGGATCTGAGGCAGCATGGATTCACCAGGAAAAGGTCCTGTCAGACAAATCTGATTGATTTTTTTGATTGAATAACTACAAGAATTGGATTGAAGAAGAATACTTGTCATCTACTTGGATTTCAGCAAAGCCTTTGAGATGGTCCCACACAGGATACTAGTGAATAAAATGAGAAGCTTGGAAGTGAGCATCAAGGTGGTGGTGTGGATTACACACTGGATGACAGATAAAAGACAGCATGTGATATTAAATGGAGCCTACTCTGAAGAGAGAATGTTGTTAAGCAGAATGCCACAAGGATTGGTGTTGGAACCGGTCTTATTCAATATCTTTGTGAGCGACATTGTGGAAGGGATAGAAGGTAAAGTTTCACTTTTTGCGAATGATACTAAGACCTGCAACAGAGTGGACATGCTGGAAGGAGTAGAGAATGAGATGTGATTTAAGAAAGCTTGAACAGTGGTTGAAATATGGCAGCTGGGATTCAATGCCAAGAAGTGCAAAGTCATGCATGTGGGGTATGGTAATCCAAAGGAGCTGTATGTGATGGGGGGTGAAGGACTGATGTGCACGGAGCAAGAGAGGGACTTTGGGGTGATAGTGTTTAGCATCTAAAGATGGTGAAGCAATGTGACAAGATGATAGCTAAAGCCAGAAGAATGCTGGGCTACATAGAGAGAGGAATAACCAGTAAGAAAAAGGAGGTGATAATCCCCTTGTACAGATCCTTGGTGAGGTCTCACCTGGAGTATTGTGTTCAGTTCTGGACACTGTATCTCAAAAGGGACAGAGACAGGATGGAGGCAGTCCAGAGAAGGGTGACAAAAATGGTGGGGGGGTCTCCATCAAATGACTCATGAGGAGAGGCTGAAGGATCTAAATATGTATACCCTGGAGGAGAGGAGGTGCAAGGGAGATATGATATAGACCTTCAGATACCTGAAAGGTTTTAATGATGCATAATCAACAAACCTTCTCCATTGGAAAGAAATCAGTAGAACTAGAGGTCATGAAATGAAACTCTGGGGAGGACAATTCAGAACCAAGGTCAGGAAATATTTCTTCATGGAGAGGCTGGTGGATGCCTGGAATGCCCTTCCAGAGGAGGTGGTGAAGACAAAAACAGTGAAAGATTTCAAAGGGGCATGGGATAAACACTGTGGATCCCTAAAAGCTAGAGGATGGAAATAAAGAAAAGAGTGCATGGGTTTAACTTGCTGGTGTGACGGTTACTACCCTTAACCAATAAGCCTTCATACTGTTGATGCAACTCCATTATTGCTCTCTGCTTTAACAGCAGGGGGAAAAGAGGAAAAGGTGAATTAGTTTCAGACAGAAACCAACAAGGACATTGAATTGTATAGTCTGGGCAAACAAATAAACATGGGAAGAACTTGCTGATGCGGCTGTTACTACCCTTAGGGGTAGATTTTCAAAGGGTTACACGCATAATCCTTTAAAACCCCCTCCTGTGCGCGCCGAGCCTATTTTGCATGGGCTCGGTGGTGCATGCAAGCCCTGGGACGCGCGTATGTCCCGGGGCTTTGAAAAAGATGCGGGAAGGGGACGGGGGCATGGGCGTGGTACAGGTCCGGGGACGGTCTGGGGGCGGGACCGAGGTCTCCAGCACAGCAGCTGTGCCAGGGGATGGCGCACCGGCAGCTGGCCAGCATGCACAAGATAAGCCTGCCCAAGGCAGGCGTAAAAAATGAAATAAGGTAGGGGAGATTTAGGTAGGGCTGGGGGGTGGGTTAGATAGGGGAAGGGAGGGGAAGGTGGGGAGGAGGGAACTGGGAAAGCCATCAGGGCTCCCCTGGGGCTCGGTGCACGCAAGATGCACAAGTGTGCACCCCCTTGCGCGTGCCAACCCCGGATTTTACAACACGCGCATGGAAGCGCATGCATGTTATAAAATTGGGTGTACATTTGTGCGCGCTGGGTAGCGGGCACAAATGTACCCCACGCACGCTTCTTTCAAAATCTACCCCTTAACCAATAAGCCTTATACTTGTGATGCAACTCCAACATTGCTCTCTGCTTCAACAGCAAGAGGTAACAGGAAATTGGATACAGACTGCAATCAACAAGAACATAAAAAATTGCCATGCTGGGTCAGACCAAGGGTCCATCAAGCCCAGCATCCTGTTTCTAACAGAGGCCAAAACCAGGCCACAAGAACCTGGCAATTACCCAAACACTAAGAAGAACCCATGCTACTGATGCAATTAATAGCAGTGGCTATTCCCTAAGTATAATTGATTAATAGCCATTAATGGACTTCTCCTCCAAGAACTTATCCAAACCTTTTTTGAACCCAGCTACACTAACTGCACTAACCACATCCCCTGGCAACAAATTCCAGAGCTTTATTGTGCGTTGAGTGAAAAAGAATTTTCTCCGATTAGTCTTAAATGTGTTACTTGCTAACTTCATGGAATGCCCCCTAGTCCTTCTATTATTCGAAAGTGTAAATAACCGAGTCAGTTCTTCATCAGTTAAGAATGAATATCAAGTGCTCACATCTCCACACACAATTCTTCTCAGTAGTGGCCATATCAATACAGTCCATCTTGGAATCCATAAAACATTTCCCACTTGGTAGTGACAGCCAAGTACCCTCTTGGGTTGTCACTATGTCAGTATGTTCTTATGTTCTTATGAGACCAACATCACATCGGTTTACAAAGTATCGTCAAATGCAAATTAAAACGTTTGACTTCCAAAAAGCTAAGAAAAAGAAATTGCATAAGATACGTAATAAAACATTTAAAATAAAGATACTATCATGTCAATACAATAAAAGATAAAAATTAATAAAAAATAAAACATCTAAAACATCTAAGAGCACCTCCTTAGGCACCAGATTCCAAGCTTCTCATTTTATTCACAAGCCTCCTATGTGGAACTGTATCAAAAGCTTTGCTGAAATCCAAGTAAATCACATTGAGTGCTCTTCCTTGATCAGGTTCTCTTGTTACTCAATCAAAAAAAGTAAATCTGATTTGTCTGACATGACCTTCCCCTGGTGAATCCATGCTGCCTTGGGTCCAGCAACCCACCAGATTGTAGATAATTATTCACTATCCTTTCCTTCAGTAGAGTCTTCATTAATTTTCCCACCACCGAGGTGAGGCTAACCAGTCTATAGTTTCCAGCCTCCTCTCTGCTACCACTCTTGTGAAGTTTCTAGGGATCTATTGAACAGGTCCTTCAGTGCCCATGCCAGCATATCTCTGAGCTCTCTCAATATCCTGGGGTATATCTCATCTGGTCCCATGACCTTGTCCATTTTCAGTTTGCCCAGCTCCTCCCATTCATTCTCTTCTGTAAATTGAGTTTCATCTACTCCATGCCATCCCTTGCACCTTATCCAGCAACGGTCCTTCTCCAGGTTCTTCTTTAGTGAATACCAAACTGAAGTATTTGTTTAATGTTTCTGCCACTTTGTCACTATCTACACTTTGTTCCATGTCACCTTTCAATTTCACTATACCACTTCTGACCTCCCTTCTTTCTCTAATATATCTGAAAAAAATGTTTTGTCTTCTCACTTTACCTCTTTTAGCCATTCTTTCTTCTACCTGACCTTTTGCTTTCCTTATTTCTTTCTTTGTCTCCCTCTGTTTTGACAGGTATTCCTTCCTGTGTTCCTCTGTTTGGGATCCTTTATACTTCTCAAATGCTGTTCTTTTTGCCTTTATTTTTTCAGCCACCTTCTTTGAGAACCAGATTGATTTCTTTATCCTTTTACTTTTGCTTAGTTTTCAAACACATAGATTTGTTGCCTTTGTAATAGCTCCTTTTAATTTGGCCCACTCTTGTTCTATTTTCACCCATTTCTTCCCAGTCTTTTAGCTCATCCCCATTTGGACAAAGTCTGTATTTTTGATGTTCAAAGCCTGGATCTTCATGTGACTTCTCTCTCTCCTGGTTGTGATATCGAACCATACCATCTGTTGATCATTTGCGCTCATGTGAGCCCCTACCCAGACATTAGAGACACTATTCCCATTTGAGCGCACTAGGTTGAGTGTCACTCCCTCCCTCATGGGTTCCAGTATCATTTGTTGGAGCAAAGCCCTTTGAAGATCGTCGACTATTTCTCTACTTCTTGCAGATTCTGCAGTAGGGATACTCTAAACTACATCTGGCAGATTAAAATCACAAACGAGCAACACTTCTTTCAGTTTTTTGGATGTCTTCAACCAGATCTCTGTCCAGCTCTTTTGTCTGAGTCAGAGGCCTGAAGACCACACCAGTATAAAAGGAAGCACTAGCTTCTTTTCAGCCCATAATGCTTCTTCCTTACCCCATTTCCCTTGCAATTCAGTTGCCTGGATATTGTTCTTGATATAAAGAGCAACTCATCCCCTCATATTCCTTGTCCTTCCTTAAGTTATAGTCCGGTATGGCCGTATCCCATTCATGAGACTCATTGAACCATGTGTCTGTAAGAGCAACAGTGTCCATGTCTGCCTCCATCATTAGGGCTTGCAAGTCTGGAATTTTATTGCCCAGATTACAAGTATTTGTGGTCATAGCTTTTCAACTTTTCTCTCCTGGTTTGCTGCTCTTCCTAGTCATCTTTTCTGCTCCTTTGCTTAAGTGTGGAATAGTGAATTGATTGATTGTGTTATTTTCTCCTCTTACTTCTTGTGTTGCTTGGGGATGATATTTCAATTTTGTTGGCCACCTTCTGCCATTCCCATTCTCTAATTTAAATGTCTATGCTGTATGACTGGAATTTCTTGCGTAGAATTTTCTTTCCTGCTACTGACATATGTATAGTCTTTTACTGTTCAATAAACAACCTCTGCCTCCAATGTATCCAAATCCACTTTCTTTACACCATGCTTTGAGCCATATATTGAAATTGTCTGTCTGGCTTATCCTTTCCTTTACCTTTCCATGAACAGGTAATATTTCAGAAAAGGCAACATTCTTTGCCATATGTCTAATCTTTTTCTCCATATTCTGGAAATCATTTTGTACTGCTTGGTTATTGTTTCTAGCAAGGTCATTGGTACCCAGATGAATGATGACATTGATATTGGAATTCTAAATTTCTTCTACAATTGCATTGACTACCTGGTTTGCACTTCTACCAGCTGAGGATCCAGGAAAGCTATAAACTTGTTGTGCTGGATGTGGACCCTTGGCCTGCTGCACACAAAGAGACAGAGGCTAGCTGGAGCTTCACCAATAACAGTCCGGGGTTTCCGCAGGTTGAGCCCTTGGGTACCAGGACCGCCTGGACGTAGGTGGGCCTCTGGTGGTCTCCCAGAGAGGTATCAAAGAGGTGTGTCTACCACGAGCAAGGGTGAGCGGCTGATGCAGAGTGAGTGGACTAGACCAGAACCGGAAGCTCCGGAGACCTTGGGAAGACAACAATTCAGAGAGGTCCTCTAGATGAGATAGGCAGTGCCTGCAGGTCCAGCCACGTGGAAGCCGCGGTTGTTATCCAAGTGCGTAGGCCCGAAGGTCACCGAGGACCGGAAGAGAGTGTCTGAGTGAAGCACAAGGATCAAAGCCAGAATATCAGTCCTAGAGAGGTCAGCCAAAGCGGGGGTCAATACCAGAGTCAGTCCATGCATAGTTGTGGTGCACGAGGGTCGGTTCCAGGCGTCAGGCAGAAGAATGGTCAGGTAGGCAGTGGTCAGTTCCAGGCGGCAGGCAGAAGAATAGTCAGGCAGGCAGTGGTCAGTTCCAGGAAGCAGGCAGAAGAATGGTCAGGCAGGCAGAGGTCAGTACCAAGAAGTCAGTCCGGATAAGTACTACCTGAGAAGGACACGGGAGCAGGAGACACTGGAACAGGAGATGCTGGAACAGGAGACACTGGAACAGGAGACACTGGAACATGAAGGCAAACTCACTACACCAACGGTGTCGACCCAATTGCCAAGGCAGGGATCAGGGGTTTGCCATATATATGGAAGGCTGATGATGTCATCAGGGCATGCCTCCCAAAGGTTTCCCATGTGGTGCCCTTTAAGTATAGTGAGGTAAGCCAAGCGTACGTCTAGGGGCGGGGCCGAGCCGGCTGAGGACGCGGAGCCCCGATGGAAGCTCCACTGTGAGGCCTGTAGAGACGGGGACACCGAGGGCGGCTGCAGTGAGCAACAGGGATGCCGGAGGTTAGTGGCAGAGGGTAAGCCTGTGCTAGTGGACAGTAATGTCAGGTGAGCAGGCCCGGCCATGGCACCCACACGGCCAGGACGCACAACAAAACTATTGTGTCTCCCTCAAAATGAGTTCCCAAATTAGTTCCTTTAATAACTGAGCGTTCCAGCAGAAGGAGGTTTCGCTTATGAAATGTCTTCATGTTAAAAGATTTTTGGGTGCATGGGGTGTTTTCTTCCTTTACATCCACCACTTCATTATCTCTTTCAAGAGCAGCTTATACCTCTGGTCTAGTAATAAGAGGGGCCAGGAACTGAGGATAGATGAGATAGGGCTACCAAAAAAAGAGATTTGGGACTCCGCTATTGTAGCGTGGAACCAATAGAAGAAGAAAAGCCTGTATTCAGATTTTTGTTTCGCATCCCAAAAAGAGGAGCCTGGCACAATGCAATTTTTTATATGGCCCTCCCTAGAAAAGTAACCCAAAATATTCTATTGCTTGAGGAGCAAAGAACGGCGTCAAGTACAGTGGGAATGAATGAAAGAAGAATAATGTTAGTGGTGTGCCTTTCTGTACTGACATCAAGTTATTCAGTCATCACGGAGACAAAGCACAGTACAAATATAGTTTTAAGCAAAGACTGGATCTGTGTCTCCTTTTCTGAAGACCACTTTGTGCTGTGCAAGACAGACAGTCGGGGGGGATTAGTGCCAAAAATTCTTCTTTCTGATTTTTTCAGACACTAATCCTTAGGAATCCCATAGCTGATTAGCTTCACCTAACCAGGTATCAATAGGTGAAATGTAAAGGATTTAAATGTAAAACTCAGAGCTCTAAGAGTTAAAAAAAAAATTAGAAGAAAGGTGGAATTTGAACTTAAATAGATTGAATCACAGTTATATAGGGAAAAATTACAGGAGAGTAAATCGCAAAAATGGTATACCTAGCCACTTTTCAGTCAAACAACATTATTTGCAGTGAAGGAGCTGAATGCCATGGCAGTGCTTAAAAATAACTACATTCTTAACTTTTTCCTATTGATTTATTTTGAAACCTTTTGAGCTCTGAGTGAACTGTCTTCTACACTTTTGAGGTATGTTACTTATGTTCCCAGAACCCTTACTATTACTCCCTCTAAATCAGGCTTTCCCAAACTTGTCCTGGGGACAATGAATATGTATGAGATAAATTTGCATATCATGGAGACTTTGCAGATGCAAACTTATCTCATGCATATTCATTGTGGATATTCTTAAAATCTGACTGGCTGTGGGATCCCCAGGACAGGTTTGGGAAGTCCTGCTCTAAATATTAGTTCTCTTATATATTAGGGATTTGCATTTATTTATTCCAAATGGGAAAATGGCAATGAGTGAATTGATTTTTGGTTCAGGTAATTGCAACCAAATTGAAAATTTGGTCAACTTAAAATTTTTTTGGATTATTGGATTATGCGGCCACTTTACCAAGGAGTCACTACACCCCCCCCCCCCCAACACACACTCATACACGGTTTTCTCTTTTTCTCCTGCAAAGTAAAATTTTTATGTTGGGAGGATCTATCAGCCCCCTGGTATCCCCCCTTGCACTCTGTCCCTTTAGAAATGTTGGGCCAGAAGCCACCCTCATCCTTCTCGCTCCCGCCAGAAGCCACAATAACAAGAGGGGCCTCCACTGCCCTCCCACCTGCTCGAAGTTGCTGATATATCAATGCTGGAAGTTTAGCTGGGAAGAGCAAAGCTTGTGTCATCCTGGCTGGGCTATGGATTCTTTTCAGGTGGGACATCTTGGAAGTAGGAGAAGGGGGATCTGTTGAAACTGGATTTCGTGAACCCTTCAGCTGGCTCGGACAGGTGATGGCGCACTATGGGGTGGATTTTAAAAGCCCTGCTCGCGTAAATCCGCCCGGATTTACGCGAGCAGGGCCTTGTGTGCCGGTGCGCCTATTTTCCATAGGCCGCCGGCTCGCGCAGAACCCCCAGGACGCGCGTAGGTCCCGGGGTTTTTGGAAGGGGGCGTGTTGGGGGCGGGGCCGAACGACGCAGCGTTTTGGGGGCGGGACGCGGCGTTTCGGGGGCGGGACCAGGGGCGTGGCGCCAGCCCGGGGCGTTCCGGAGGCGTGGCCGCGCCCTCTGGAACCGCCCCCGGGTCGGGTCTCGGCGCGCCAGCAGCCCGCTGGCGCGCGTGGATTTGCGTCTCCCTCCGGGAAGTGTAAATCCGTGGATAAAGGTAAGGGGGGGTTTAGATAGGGCCGGGTGGGTGGGTTAGGTAGGAGAAGGGAGGGGAAGGTGAGGGGAGGGCAAAAGAAAGTTCCCTCCGAGGCCGCTCCAATTTTGGAGCGGCCTCGGCAAGGCAAGGCTGCCCAAAATCGGCAGCCTTGCGCGCGCCGATCCAGGATTTTAGAAGATACGCGCGGCTACGCGCGTATCTTCTAAATCCAGTGTACTTTTGTTTGCGCCTGCTGCGCAAACAAAAGTACGCGAACACACTTTTTTTAAAATCTACCCCTGTGTGAGGACCCACAGTGGAGGTAAAAGCCGGGAGGCAGTATGGGGCAAGAGACCGGTTGAATCTTCACCACTGGAAGCCGAGGTCCCCCGGGAGGAGCCCTTGAGGACCCAGGCTGCTTGGACTTCAGTGCGGTCTCCTGTGGGTGAGTCTTGAAGAGGAATCCAGGAATCCTGAGGAGTACCGAAGCTGAAGCCAGAAGGCCAACTGGGACTTCCCCACTGGAAGCCCGAGGTCCCCCCAGGAGGAGCCCATGAGGACCCGAGCTGCTTGGACTTAGGCAAGGCCTCCTGGATGAAGCTGAACAGGACACCGGGAGCAAGAAGAAGTCACAGACCAGGAACAGAAGCTGAAGTCAGAAGCCAGAGGACGAAGCTGAAGTCAGAAGTCAGTGGACGAGCTGAAGTCAAAAGCCAGTGGATGAGCCGAAGTCAGAAGCCAAAGTCAGGAACCAGGAACAGCAACTAGCAACCTCTGAAACAGGGAGAACCTCGTTGCAAGGCAAGGAACAGGACTGACTGCAGGGTTTAAATCCCTGCCGGCATCTGACGTCCTTAGGGAGTGGAGCTGCCGGTTCCTGCGCTGGTCCCTTTAAAAGTTGTGCCCCAGCACGTGCACGCATGCCTAGAGGGGTGGAGCCAGAGGATGTCGGCGGTGTCTCCTTTGCAGAAGGAGCGCCACAAAGAGAAGCCGACCAGGCCCAAGCAGGTCTCATCGAAGCCGCTGCTGCTGTGAGGCAACCCGCGGTAAGTAGGGACCCAGCCTGCGGGGATCCATGGGTCGGTGGTGCAACAGTCCACCCCCTTCTACACCCCCTTCCTGGGGGTTTCGGCTTAGCAGAGTGGTGTAGATGAAACTTGGAGGCAGGCGCCCACGTATTCTCTTCAGGGCCATAGCCCTCCCAAGAAAGGAGGTATTCCCAACGTCTATGATGAAACCACACATCCACCACCTCTTTTACTTGATAGATGGTGTCTTCCTGAGCCACAGGGCTGGTGGGTTCAGGGGACTTGTTAAGGAAGACTGACAAGACCAAAGGCTTGAGCAGGGATACATGGAAGACGTTATGAATCCTTACCGTGGATGGAAGGCAGAGGCGGTAGGAGACGGCATCCCCCCGTTCTGATACTGCAAACGGACCAATGTACCTTGGAGCTAGGTGCATATACGGAATCTGCAGGCGAAGGTGTCTGGTACTTAGGCATATCTTGTCCCCAGGGAGAAATGCAGGAGCTGGGCGTTGTAGACGATCAGCATATTTCTTCGCAGTGGCTACAATGTTTTGTAGTTTCTCTCGAGTGGAACCCCACAGATTCCGCAACTGTTGGGCAGTGAGTTGTACGGCCGGTGATGGCACCACCAAAGGCAGGGGCAAAGGAAGTCTGAGTTGTCTCTCATAGATGATCTGGAAGGGAGACATGTTGGTGGCAGAATGCCTATGAAGATTGTAAGAGAATTCTGCCCACGGCAATAAAGTCACCCAGTCATCTTGTAGATCTCCCACAAAGGCTCAGAGGAAAGCTTTCAAGGTCCAGTTTGTGCACTACGCTTGGCCATTGCCTTGAGAATGAAAAGCTGTTGTAAAGTCTAACTGGACCCCAAATTTCTTGCAGAGTGCTCTCCAGTATTTAGCCGTGAATTGCGAGCCCCGGTCGGAGGCAATATGGAGAGGAAGTCCATGCAGGCGAAAGATGTGCTAGGTGAAGAGACTTGCAAGCTTGGGCACCATTGGTAATTTAGTGAGGGGCACGAAATGGGCTATCTTTGAAAATCTATTAACCGTGATCCATATCACAGTCTTCTCTTCCAAGGGCGGTAAATCCACTATGAAGTCGGTAGATAAATGGGTCCAGGGCTCGGTTGGAATGGGTAAGGGTTGGAGAAGTCCCCAGGGATGGCCAGGCAGAGGTTCTGTCGGGCACAGGTTGAACAGGAACCAACGTAAAGGCGGACATCTTTTTTGACCTGAGGCCACCAGTAGTACTCTGATAACAGGTCCAAAGTCCGAGCGACCCCTGAATGACCTGCAGTTAAAGAATTGTGGGCCCATGACAAAACCTTCTTGTGCAGACAGACCAGTACCACCATCTTACCCGTAGGGACCACCTCTGAGGCTGCTAGCAGGATCTTAGCAGGGTCAAGGATATATCGAGGCAGATTGGGGGTATCCTGTGTTTTCGCAGTGCGGGAGAGAGCGCTGCAATTAACAATTTTTTGTCTCATTAAATTGACCTCATACCTGGGCAACATTATCAATGCTATTTAGCATGAACTTATTTCCAGCTAGTATTATAATCATAGGTCAAATATGAATTTTATATTTGTCCTATTGGGTTATAAGTGTTTCTTCAAACTACAATAAGCTAATTAGCTATAATATTGATTTGAACATTATGAAGAAGTTGATAATTTGAATAAGCAAAAATTGTCATTGCACATGGAATATGGACTCACTAAGCATATAAAATTCATATTTGACCTATGATTATAATACTGGCTGGAAATAAGTTCATGCTAAATAGCATTGATGATGATGCCCATGTATGATGTCAATTTAATGAGACAAAAAATTGTTACACAGTCATTGATTGTTCTGAGACCACTCATGTATACCAGCTCTTTTTGTTCATTGCTCTATGAAATAACATATACATGAATACAAGCTACTTAGGTGTATATATGCTAATTTTTCACTTGTAACTCCTTTGAACTTTATTCCTTTATGTGAAGAACTTTCACTAACAATTCCATTCTCGATTGCTACAGGGCATATCTGTTCAAAATCTTTTTTCATACTTTCAAATATTGCTCTAGAAAACTATATTGGGATGGAAGATGATGCTTTCGGGAGTTACCATCATTAGACAATGTTTTCGTTGTATGATAAGGACTGGAAGCACCAGCCTGAGTTTTTCAATCTATTTCAATGCCTCTTTTCACCAGTGGGTCACTTTCAAGTTCACAGTTTATTGCTGTAGGTCCCCCTCTTGGGTATAGCAGGCAGGCTGCATGTTTTTTTGCTATGAATATAGTTCTTTTGATTTCTTTAAGGAAAGTGCTCCACAACTTTTCTGTTTCTGAATTCACCATGAATAGCTTATTGTTGCATGTCCAGGGAAGAAGTACATTGCTTGAACTTCATAGTTGTTTTTTGCAAAAGCTTTGCATTTTTGGTAGTAATTTGTTGAAACTTCTCTGAATAGTCTCTAACAAACAGTCAGCAAGAGGCCACAGACCCACTGCTGGGCTGCAAGCTATATGTTATGGACACCAGGACTTGCGTTGTGAGAAAATGTTTCAAATGGATTAAACTGGGTTAACTCAGTAGTTATCAAGCTAGATTTCCCTGTTTGAAAACTGCCCACTCAGAGCGGCTAAAAGTAAAAAAAACAGGGCTGTCACAACAATATTTTAGCCTGATTTAAAAGAAGTGTTCCTGGGGAGGGAGGGGTATTTAGGTCACCGGAGTAAACAGTTCATATGCTTTGGATTTTGAAATGTATGCATGGCATTTTGTCCCTGTTCCTGGTCGGATTGGGTAGGCAAATCCCCTGTGTCATGTGTAACCAAACTTGTCACCCTAGGCATTGACTAAGAGCCAAAGCCGTGGGAACAGAGGCAAAAACTCCACAAGACACCAAAAGAGGGCAAAGCAGCAGGAGCACTGGCATTAACAGCTCAAAGCATAAGTGCAGGCCAAGGCAGGAAATAGAATGCCATCAGCACCTCAAGTCACAGAATGCACAGCATGGCAGGAAGCACAGTGACATTAACACCCCAGGGCATACAGTAAGGCATAGGGCAGCAGGAAGTCGTAGCATCAACACTCCAAGGCACTGAACCAAGAAAGAGGCAGGGCAGGAGGAGCAGGCCAGGTAGCAGCAGGAACAAGGCATCCCAGAAAGAGTCTGGAAGGGGGAGGGGCAGGGAAGGAGAAGGTTTTTTATTTTTTTGTTTGTTTTTTGTTTTGGGGACAAAACACATCAGTGTAACCAAGAGAAAGGTAGACCGAAGGAGCAGGCTAAGCAACAGCAGCAACAATGGCAATAATATCCCAAGGCGTTCAGAACGGGAAGGGGGGAAGAAGAGGGTTTTGTTTTCTATTTTTATGCTTTTCTTGGGAGGGGAAAAGCACTCCAACGCAAATAAGAGAGAGACAGGACAGGAAGAGCAGCCTGGGCAGCAGCAGCAGCAGCAACAGTGGTGTCAAAATAGCAAGACACTGAACAAGAAATGTGGGCATTGCTTAGGAGTAACTGAGCACGCAGTCCTCCCATCACATCAATAGAAACTTGGGAAAACCCAGTAAAGGAAGTTTTATCTTAATGAAGACCAAAGTTTTCTCCAACTCTGGGGTCAGCTGTGAAAAATGTGGAGTTGCAATGCTCCCTGCCATTGAGAATATCCATTCACTAGACATGCTGGTTGGTTGGCAGGAAAGGAAATGCTGAGCTTTCTTGGGGAGGTCTGGCTAGACCATGGCCTTGTATGCCAAGGATGCCAAGGGGTCTGATACTGTGACTTGGATGAGCTCTGTAAGATACCATGTGACTGAAGATTGTGTGGGAGAAGATACTGTTCTTTGCTGCAAACTGCTGAATCTATGGCCTGTATCAGGATAGACAATTCTGCAGTGGCAATAGGGGATGGTGAATAAAAGTGGGGAATGAAGTGGCAGCTGACAGGATGCTGCTGATGCATACTGTACTTAAAGAGGAGCCCAATCTTTGTTCTACTGCATGCCCACTTCCCCACTTCCCCTCTTCCTCTTACACTCACATTTCTGAACCCTAACTCCCAGCTTCTTCTAATAAGTCAGGATATTGGCCTGAAGACTATTTCAGTAGCAAGCTACTATAAACCAGTTTCCTGACCCCATGAGCTTATCATGTGTTGGATCCTTACAATGTGGACCGGGCTGCATCTGGATTTGAGTGATGTATTTTGGGTCTGTCAAAAAAAGGGTTGTCAACCCTGCAGAGACTGCAAGCTGCCCAAGCCAAGATAAAGGAATATAAAAATATGTCAAAACCGAAGGGGGATCCAAGATGGCCGCTAGCTGGTAAGACACACTTGGAATAGCTCCATGGGTCTAGATTTCCTTAACCATGCCGCACTCCACACGCAAGTGGAGAGCTAAAGAACATGAAATACAAATACCTACTGTGATGGGCCTGATGGATTCACACGTGCAGTGGGTCTCAGAGATTCTGGGAGTGGGCTCGGAGAGGAGTAACCAAGAGGAAGAAGTACTCGGTGCTTCCCCAGAGCTACAAACTTCTTTGTCCCCGGAAGAAAGGTGTGCCCTGGCCAATCTGGCTGAGGCTAGAACCTTAAGCTTACCTCGGGAGCCAGCTTCGTTGGAAGTGAGCAGCGTCACTGAGGCTCAAGAAGAGGGAGTGAACCCTAATGGAGAGCCCCCAGTGACAGGAAGACCTGGTGACAAGTTTCAACAGCCAAAAGCCCAGCAACAAAATGGAGCCTCAATCGGCAGGATTCAGCTGGAAGCCGTTGAGCTGGTGAGACCTACTCTAATTACTTTGGATGCAATTTGGGATGCTATATGTCTGTTAAATGGAAATGTTGTTAGTCAACTGAAACCTATGTTGAAGTTCTAAATGGGTTGGAAGATCGTATGACGAAGGTAGAAAAGGAGATAAAGGAAAACAATCAAGAAAGTGAGAATGTAAAAAAGGAACTGAATACAATTAAAGTTGTTCAATATTCCATTATAAAAGAAAATTCAAGTATCAAGATGAAAATGGAATCCATTGAAAATCAGGCACGGGCAAAAAATATCCATCATAAATTTTCCAAGAAATTCCTTAATTGCACGAAGGGATATGTGGAAGAGGTATCTTCTAGAAATCCTTAAAATACCTGAACAGAAATTGCCTTTAATATCTAGGATTTACTATATATCAGCCCTTAGAAGGGGAATTGAAGAATTACAAGGAGGACAGGTTTGTTCAACATTAGAACTCAAATGGATGTGACTAATATTATTGAAAGCTCTTTGAGCGAACAGGTATGCCGGCTACACTTATTGTGCCATTTCTCCTGACGACAGATAAAGAATGGATATTCAAAAGATTCTTTCTATATAAATCTGAAAGCTTTCTGGGTCTGAAAGTTCAAGTTTTCCCGGACTTGGCAAAAGAGACTCAAAAAAGAGGAAACAATTTTTAATTTTAAAACCTAAGGTGTTAGAAATGGGGACTGCATATTTCCTAAAATTTCCATGTAAATGTTTAGTAAAATATCAAAATGCATCATACATTTTCTATAACCCTGCACAGCTTTCCTCTTTTATAACTGGTAGATTTACGCCAGTTGCTATGTCATCTCCTGTCATTTGAAAATCTGTAAGCTTAACCGTTAAAAGAAGAGACCCGTTAACCAGCTTTTGTTAAGTAATATAGATATGTCTATGTCCTCAAGGTAAAGGACTGGATCTCAATATTGAGGACTTTATACATTATTGACAAAAAATGTATTTCCTGATTTTTATTTCTTCTTTGTATAATTATTGCGAATGTCATAATGTTTTTCTATTCAAGTGTTAATTCTTGAATTATGTAATTGGAAATTACAAATAAAAAATTATAAAATAAAAAAAAAATACATGAAAACCCCCTGTGTGCTCTTCTGTGAATGACAAATGTTTTGCAAGAACCAGCAACAAGCACTTACAGTGTTAACAAGTTGGGAAAAGGGCTGTACTGTTTAGCCTGCCCAGGGAACAGCACTACATAGCCAGCAGAGGAAGAAGCCAAAGGAATGCTGGGAGACCATTTAAGGTAGAAAAGGCACAATTTTGCTGGCTCTGAGTGTGTGAGTGTAGTGACGGCCAAGAGTTAGAGCCAGGAGCCAGGAAGAGAGAAGTGTATATGGAAGCTCTGCAATCAGTTCTTCTCCTGAAGAGCTAATTATCAAGAGGGAGAGACAGAAGTCTGTACTCTGAGTAAACAGAGAGACAGGTAAGGGCAAATGGCCATCGGCGCCATTTTTATTAGTGGCAGCTGATGGCCCGAGAGCGGGAGATCGCTCCCCGTGCCCCCATTGGACCACCAGGTAATTTTAAAAGGTTTGGGGGGGGGGTCGGGAGGGTGGGGGAGGCTAAGGGGGTCAATTTAAAGGGTCGGGTAGGTTTTTTTTTTATAGGGCCATCGGCGCCATTTTTTTAATGGCAGCCAAAATGGTGCCGATGGCCTGAGAGTGGGAGATCGTGCCAGGACCCCTCCACTGGACCACCAGGTAATTTAAAACATTTTGGGGGAGTTCGGGAGGGTGAGGGATTAGTTTTAAAGGGTCGGGGTGGGTTTAGGTGTTTTTTTGGTATGCCAGTTTTCCCGCCCTCCCCCCTCCCTCGATTTACGATTTTTCATGATAAATCAGGGGAATTTCTATTGTATCGCGACTCTAACAATTTTTGACTATTTAAAAAATATCTGACAATTTTTTTAAATCGTCAAAAAACTATTCACATCCCTAACAAGTAGAGTTGCAGTTCAAATTGCATGAAGCACCCGTTTTATCGCAGAGGTGCAGGGAGCGTCAACGATGCTTTGGGTAGCATAGAGGCCGATAGGCCCACGGGATTGGCCAGAGCTGTATCTTGCAGCTGGAAACGAAGCTCTTCCACTGAAGAGGCTAGCAATTCCAAAGCCCTGCAATGTTCTTGGACTGTGGCGGCTAAACCCGGTAGGGCCCTGGAGGTGGGAGACTCCGCCAAGTCCATGGCCTTGGCAACCTGTTGCACTTGGAGGTGGACCCTTGTCCTGGAGCAGTGGAGAATGGCTCCCTGGTAGGGACCAGGAAGCACCTGTCCCCAGGGGGCAGAGCACAGGAGGAGACAGAGGCTAGGATGAGCTTCACCACTGGAAGCCTGCGGTTCCCCCCGGGTGGAGCCCGTAGGGACCTGGCCCGCTTAGACTTAGGTGGGCCTCGCAGGGTCTCCCAGAGAGGTAGTAGAGAGGTGTGCCCATGAGCAGCAAGGGAGCACGGTCGGATTCTAGGCTGTAGGTCTGGAGAAGCAAGGAAGCCAGTACAGCATAGGCGATGACAAGGCAAGGGACAAAGCCAGAATCAGGAGACGTGGTCAATGGTAGCCGGGGTCAGAATCCGAGGATCAGTCCGAGGAGTAGTCAACGAAGCAGGTGTCAGGTTCCAGAGGTCAGACGAGGTCACAAGGCAGGCAGAGGTCAGGATCCAGGCAGTGAAAAGAATGGACAAGGAGCAGGCCAAGGTCAGTACCAGAGAAACAGTCCGAGGGTTCTACCTGGGGAGACAGGACAGACACACGATGGAACAGAAGGACACTGGAACAGAAGGACGCTGGACAAGGCTGGAACAGTAGGAACCTGGAACAATAGGACGCTGGAACAATAGGACGCTGGAACAAGGCTGGAACAAGACTGGAACAAGACTGTGAATGCGGAGGCAAACTAGTACACTTACAGTGCTGACCCAATTGCCAAGGCGAGGAAGTGCAGGCAGGGACTTCCTTATATCGCATGTTCAATCAGAGTGCGCCACGGAGCTAGGACCCTCCCCTGGCCCTACAAGAGGCCGGGCTGTCTGCACGCACGTAGGGGCATGGCCAATGCCACTGGGGACACCGAACTCCAGCGTGAGGCCTGGTGCGCAGTGGAAGGCCCGGCGATTGCCGCCGTCGGACGCTGAGGCCTGGAGGAGCTCACGGCTACCGCTGGGGAGGTCAACCCATGACCTGCAGAGGAGCTAGCGAGGTGAGCAGCCTCGTGCATGGGCCAGGCACTGACGGGGCGCGCAACAGAATCATTCCAAACTTCATGAAAAAACATGTTTTTCAGATTTATACAGTACGAATGGTTCCATATTTCCCTTGCTGACTGTATTCTAGCAAAACTCAAAATCTGAGATTTTCTATATTCAAATGTTGATGATAGAAAGAAATTTAAAGTTTGTATCCTATCCATTAAGGATAGACTTCCACCACCCCTATAAACTGATTTCCCTCAGATCACAAGAATGCTTTTAGAAAACATGTTGGGAAGAAGCAGGGCCCCTGTTTAGTTGAAGAAACCAAGGAAACCCCTTTGAAGATGCCTCAAAATTGTGATTGAACATGGACAGTTGTGCACTCTCATCTCCCAAGGCATCAATGAGATTTGTTTGACTATAAGGACAGATTTCAAACTGTCCACAATGAGACAAAGGTTGTGGGTACTTTTAACCCATAGATTTAGAACACATTTTCAAATGGAAAGCAGGCAGATATGTTCTACGACTCCCAAGCTTTTAGTGGCACTGAGGGAAGGCAATTTAACTTAGAGAATAGCCACTGCCATTAGCAATGGTAACATGGAATAGACTTAGTTTTTGGGTACTTGCCAGGTTCTTATGGCCTGGATTGGCCACTGTTGGAAACAGGATGCTGGGCTTGATGGACCCTTGGTCTGACCAAGTACGGCATTTTCTTATGTTCTTATGTTCTTATGTACTAGGGATATGCAGTCATTTGAAATGACATTTGGAAATGTTTTTGTCATTCCTCTTGTTTTACATGTGCTGTTTTCAAGCAGCGTTCCCAACCGGTGTGCTGCGGCACACTAGAGTGCCATGGCTGCACTGCAGGAGTGCTGTGAAGGAAGTTGATAGGAAGGAGCTGAGGTGCAGCTACCCTTCATTTCATTTGCTTTCCTGGCCTGCAGGATGTCCTCCCAAAAGCAAAGGGGGGGGGGGGGAAGGAAGTGAAGGTAATGAAACCATGAGGTGGAGGGGGAGAGAAAAGAGAAGGTGATGATTCCGGGGAGGGGAGGTGGAGGAGAGGGAAGGTGATGGTGATGCCAGGGGATTAGAGGGAGAGGGAAGGGAAGAAGGTTATGATGCCAGGAGAGAGGGAAGAGAAAGTGATGATGCCCAGGGGGTAGGGGAAGAAGAAAGGGAAGATGAGGATGGCAGGGGTTGGGGAAGATAGGGGAACACCTGATCATGGTAGGGGGCTGAGGGAGAGGGTTGGGGGGGGGGAGAAGGAAGGGTAAGATGATGATGATGCCAGGGGTGGGGAGAAACAAGGGAAAAGAAGGTGATGATGCCAGGGGAGAGGAAGGGAAAGTGATATTGATGCCTGGAGGAGTGAGGAAGAGGGAAGAGAAGAGAAGGGAAGAGAAGGGAAGAGAAGAGAAAATGATGTGAAGATGATGGAATGCCATGAGGAAGTGAACTCTTATGTCGGGTGTGCCATGACATAAAAAATGTTGGAAACTACTGGCGTATACTAAAAACAAAAAAAGAAGGAAATGTAATTAAATAACCCACAACAAATGAAATACAATTGAAATGAAATGAGAAACAAAACTTTTCTACATGCACTTTTAATTTGTATCCATTGTAATTCATCTTGAAAATTGTTTTCCCCCTGTATTCAACTAATTGTGTGTAAATATCTGTTTTACACATAATACAAGTTATAGCATGATGTCAATGTTATAGACTTCGGACTACAGGACCTGCAATTAAATGAAAAATGGAGATTTAAACAAAAAAGGTCCAAATTACTGAATCTTCAATTTTTTATGTTCAAAGACTTTTTTGCAGGCCTGTTTCTCAGTGACAGCTCCCCTGTCAAAGCTGCTTCATTCTCTTTTTATTTTCACACTTGTTCACATTATTTTAATGCCATATTCAGGCTTTCTTCCTATCGTGTACGTTGTTCCTGTGTTTTCTTTCATTCTTTCTTTTTTTTTATTTGTTAGTGATTTCATCAGGAGACAGTCTCAGGACCTCACTTGAACTCCTGTGTGCTAAGACGTTAATCTGCGTTACATAGTGCTCCAGAGCAAACATCTTCGGGATGAAAATAAGCTTTTTTTTTTTTTGCTTCTATTCCTCTTTGCATTTTATTCTCTTCGCTTCTATGAGCAAACAGAGATGACATTTTTTTTTTTTTGCATAATTAGCTAGCAGAAGAAATAGAGGGGGTTCTTTCTGGTGTTTTTGTAAAGCTATTCTTCGCAAAGCTAGCTGAGAAGGGTTGTGCGGCAAATACATAATTATGTGCCAAATGCCAGCTTAGCAGACTGGTACTGACAAAGAGACGAAGAGACCGTTGCAGAATGTGTAAAGAAATATTTTGGAGGAATGAGGGCAGCCGTGGTTTGCAGTTGAAGATTTGAAAACTACACTCCTTTTGTATTGCTTTCAGACTGCTCTTCGTGCCTTTTGTGCATTGAGCTGGGCTGAAGTACCATGGCCACAGACTTGCTTGTCAGGTGGGGAGCTCGGTGCTTGATTAATCAGGGGGTTTTTTTTGTGTGACTCTGGGAATGCGAGCCTGAGAACATTTATTGTGTTCACTGTAATGATCAAGTAATATGTGAGCAATTTTTTATCCACCTGCTCTCGTCAGGTCTGTGCCACTCGGCAAGGCAATCTCTTTGTTTTTCCTAAAATAATTTAACAAGAGGCTCATGGGAGCTCTCTCCAGCACATTGTGGTGTTTAACTTAACCTTTTCCACTTTGCAATCGCACTGCGGTGTCCGTACCTGATGAACTCTGCCACATATATACAGTTTCTTGCATAAACTAGTAGGGTTTGGTACATTGAACATGTATTTTAAATGTCAGTTTTTAATAGGTCTGTTTGCTTGTAAAAACCTCAGCTTTGGATGTGCAAGCTTATATAACTGATATTTAATCACTTACATCAGCAACTATCAACTCAGAAAGTATTAACATACTAGCTGAATGATTTGCACCAAAGAATAGGAGTAGGTAGGGTAAAACATTGTGTTTCATTCCTTATTCCATTTTGCTTCTGTTATGCTGGTTAAAGGAGAGGTAAGTCCCGAATAAGAAAAACACCCCACAAGTCCCATTCTAAAGCCAATGGTGCTCTGTTCCTCGTCATCCTGCCCCAAGAAAAGTCTGAAACCCTGCTCTTTCCTGATACTCTACCCAAAAGTCCAAAATTACCCGCCTTACCCTAAAGCCAAACTCTTTGATTCCTCCAGGGTCAGGAGCAATGGGGGATTGCTCCTGCCTTGGAGAGACCCAAGACTTTGGATTTAGAATAAGAAGGGATTTGGGGTGGGGGATAGAGTGCCATAGGCTGCAATTGTGGACTTTATGGGCGGGGCCAGTTTCAGGACGAGGGTGCAGCTTCACAGACATTTCTCAGGGAAATGTCTGTGAAGCCATTGGCATTTTAAGGGGATATGGGAGGGGGACTTGGATGTGCATGAAGGGGTTTAGGGTTCTTCAGTATGGACTTGGCCCTTTAACCAGCACAGCAGTGGTGCCAACATCCACAAAACTATAGCAACGATATTTTTTGGGGTTTTTTTTTTTTTAGTTTTGGATGAGAAATGACACAAATGAAACAACAAATATTGCTGGTGTTTTAGGAGATCGTTTTCAAGCCAATTATGTGCATAAAACAACATTTTTATGCATGTAAGTAACTTTTTGAAAATAGCCCCAGCATGTAAAAGTAATGTGTGCAACCTGATTACATATTTTACTCTTGATAGGCACACCAGGGTGCAGAGTTGGGGTAGGGATAGAATTTAAATGCAGACTTCTGGATCTCTCTCTACTACTACTGCCACTACTATTAAACACTTCTATAGTGATACTCAAGGTACTCAGCACTATACAAAAACATATAAGATGCAGTCCCTCCTCAGTAGAGCTTACAATCTAATCAAGATAAATATACAGGGCAAAAGATACATTAGGAATTTCATTTATTAAAAGAATGAGGCTTTAAGCAGCAGACTCAAGGGTTAAGATTTAAAAGCAGGCTCAAAAAGGTGAGGTTTTAGATGGGAGTTAAATAAGGCAAGAGAGGGAGCATGACCCATCAGCTAGAAAGTCTGTTCCAAGCATATGATGTAGTCAGGTGGAAAGGCTGAAGTTGGTAAATGGCAGTAGAAGAGAAGGGCACAGACAGGAGTGACTTGCCTGATGGGCAGAGTGCACGGGTAGGAGTATAGGAGAGGAAGTGAGGAGCTGCAGAGTGAAGGTTCTTATAGTTGAGTAAGAGGAGCTTGAATTGTATGTGGAAATGGATAGGGAGCCATTGTTGTGAATTGAGAAGAGAGGTTATATGAGTGCAACAACTTTGGTGAAAGAAAAGTCATGCAGCTGAATTTTAGATGGATTGTAGTGGAGAGAGAGGATTCATTGGGAGAACTGTGAGTACTAGCAGGTTGCAAAAGTCTAAGCTAGGGATGCTCAAACCAGTCCCTTGGGCCCTGCCCCCCCCCCCAGAAGGCAGTTGGGTTTTCAGGATATCCCTAATGAATATACATGAGAAATATTTGTATACATAGGGGGTAGTGCATGCAAATAAATCTCATACATATTCACTAGAGAGATCCTGAAAATCTGACTCACTGGGAGACACCAAGGACCAGTTTGAGCACTTCTGGTCTAAGCAAGAAATGGGGAAAGAGTGGATAAGAGTTTTTCTGGTAGTGTGTTCATAAAGGAAGGGACAGATTTTGATGATGTTATATGGAACATTTTAGCAGTGTTTTAGATATGTATAGAGAAGGAAAGAGAGAAGTCAAAGATGACTCCAAGACCGCATACTGAGTGGACTGGGAGGATTACAGTGTTATTCACAGAAATAGAGAAAGGAGGAAGAGAATAAGTGGACTTGGTGGGAAAAGCAATGAGCTCTGTCTTGGCCATGTTGAGTTTAAGGTGGTGGTGGGCAATGTCAGACAAACAGGATGAAATCTAGGATGGATTCCTGATGAAATTTCTGTTGGAGAAAGGTAAATCTGTGAATCCTAATCATATAGATGGTATTGAAAGCCATGAGAGGAAATTGGAGCACCAAAGGAATTAGTATACAGAGAGAAGATAGGAGGGTCCAGGACAAAATCTAGAGGCACACCAATTGATAGTAGACTGGCAGTAGAGGAAAATCCACCAGAGAAAACACTAAAAGTGTGATGGGAAAGGTAAAAGGACGGCAAAGACAGGACAGTATCCCAAAAACCAAATGAGAACAAAGTATCAAGGAGTAGGTGGTGATCAAAAGTGTCGAAAGCAGTAGTTAGGTCGAGGTTAAGCAATAAGTAAAGACCTTTGATTTTAGCTATAAACAGATCATTGGAGACTTTGGCAAGGGCTATTTCTGTGGAATATAGAAGGCAAAAACCAGACTAGAGTGGATCAAGAATTGCTTGTGATGAAAGTCAAGATAGCAGCAGTGAACAGCATGTTCAATTAGCTTGGAAGCAAAAGGGCAGAGGGATATGAGATGATAGTTGGCAAGACAGGTAGGGTCCAATGAAGGTTTTTTTGAGGAGTGGTATGATCACAGCATGTTTGAAGGCAGCAGAAACAGTAGCAGTAGAAAGTGATAGATTGAGAATGTGACAGATTGATGAGATGACTGAAGATAGAGGTGAGCAAATGGGTGAGAATGGGGTCAGCGGAACAAGTATTGAGTTTGGAGAGGGATGGGCAGTTTCTTCCACTGTGACTTCAGAAAAAGAGGAGAGCATGATGAAGACCAGGGGAAGGGTAGAGGAAAGAAGTGGGGGAGAGGGAGGTAGAGATGAACTGATAGATAACTCAAAACTAATTTTCTGAATCTTTTCATGGAAATAGCCATAGTCTGGGCAGATAGTGAAGAGAGAAGGAAAAAGAAGGTTGTCTGAAGAGGGAATTGACTGTGGTGAGGGTTGGATACAAGAAAGTTTGTCAGATGGATGTAGAAGCCTTGCTTGGCAAGTACAATAGCAGAATGAATTTGAAATGTATGAAGTCTGCATAGGCATGTCATTTTAGCCAGAGATGTTCTGCAGAACAGAACATAGAAAGTGATTTCTAGGGGGTGAGCCAAGGCTGGGGGTTAGTGAACTTTAAAGAATGACTAAGGGGATGGCCAAGAATGCCAAAAGCAGAGGAGAGTATAATGATGTAAGAAGAAACTGCTTTGTCAACTGACTCAAACAATATAGTGCAGGAAAGGAGAGCTGAAACAGTAGTAGAAAGGATACACAGGTCGACAGCTTGGAGATTCCTGAAGGTGTTGGTGGTGACTGTATGAGACTGTGAGGGAGGATGGTTTAGTGTGAAAGTTATTAGATGATAGGTTGAGAGAGGAAGAACTGAGGTGGAGAAGTCTGAGAAACAGCAGTTGGAAGAAAAGTCTTGGTCAAGGCAGTGGCCATGTTTGTGAGTAGGGGTGGCAAAGCAGAGTTGGAAATCAAATGAGGAGGTTAAAGAGTTTTGAGGCATAAGAATAGTTTTCCAGTAAGGATGTACTGTCAGTTAAAAATGACATTGAAGGCATAAGTTTACAACACCACACATAGTAATAAAGTCTTTGCATACCTGTTACATTCAAACTTCACAGCTGATTTTCAAATTGATTTTACATGCATAAAATAGCCACTATTTAGTATATTTTGAAAATTTCCAGTAAACATTTTCAAGGCCCAGAAAAAAGCTATTGGTGTCACATAGAAAATAGAATCCTTATCAGATTTGACGGTCCCAGGACCAGGTTAGCCTATTCTTTATGATACAGAACCAGGTGGCAGCCTTACTCTCAGCCCGCTGCTCTAACCATTAGAATACTCCTCTAATTCTGATTGACATCTGTCAGTCTCCTGTGTCCAGATGCATTAACGCTTTTCTGAAGCCCATGCTTGCCTGTCTTCACTTTTTTCTCATATACTTATTTATTTCTACATCTATATTTCGATTTATTCAATAATAATTATCCTAAGTAAATTACAAGAGGACGCAAACGTAAATTATACATGCAGTATTTTACAGCCATATCAAGCAAAACACTATAAAGAAAATCTTCATACATATAACACAAGCCACTGAATTAATAACTGTCGTAAAAGACTTACAGTTACCTCCTCATAGTGCCACAGGGGAAGCTTAAAGAAAGAAAATTCTTCAACTTCTTTTTCAAAAGTTCCAAAATCAGCCTCTTTCTTGGGCCGATTACTAAAAATACTCTGTTACGAATTACCTGAGGTCTAGCATCTCTCACATTGAGATCCTAAAACAACATAATTTCTGAAGATCTAAAGTGTCAAGTTGATATATAATAAAGCAAGAGATTGTATAGATAAGACGGAGCAGCTCTATAAAATATTTTATGCATTAAGGTAACGGTTAACAGCTTAAACCTAACTCTCTGGCCAATACAATACAGTGCGCTCCGATGGAGCGCACTGTTAGCCTGCTATTGGACGCACATTTTCCCTTACCCCTTATTCAGTAAGGGGAGGAAAACGCTCGTCCAACCCATGGCACCTAATAGCGCTCTCAACATGCAAATGCATGTTGATGGCCCTATTAGGTATGCGCACGGGATACAGAAAGTAAAATGTGCATCAAGCCACACATTTTACTTTCAGAAATTAGCGCCGACCTTTGGGTCGGCGCTAATTTCTTCCGGCACCAGGAAAGTGCACCGAAAAGCAGTAAAAACTGCTTTTCTGTGCACCCTCCGACTTAATATCATGGCGATATTAAGTTGGAGGTCCCGAAGAGTAAAAAAAGAAAAAAAAAAAAGTTGAATTCGGCCTGCGGCTGTCGGGCTGAAAACCGGACGCTCAATTTTGCTGGCGTCCGGTTTCTGAACCCGTGGCTGTCAGCGGGCTCGAGAACCGATGCCGGCAAAATTGAGCATCGGCTGTCAAACCCGCTGACAGCCACCGCTCCTGTCAAAAAGGAGGTGCTAGGGACGCGCTAGTGTCCCTAGTGCCTCCTTTTTCCCCGTTTCTACCGCGCCACCTAATTTGAATACTGCATCTCGCGTGCCAGGAGAGCGGGCGTTCGTCCGCTCTCCCGCGGACTTTACTGAATCGACCTGTCTGTAAGCTACAAGAAGCCAATGCAGCTCCTTTATAATTGGTGTAATATGTTCCCTTCTTGAACATCTTTAAATTAATCTCACTGCTGCATTTTGCGCTAACTGCAGAACATTAGTCTTATTTTGGCAAACCTGTATTGTAATAACCTCCATCATCAGTTAAATTCTCTTCTCCTTCACCTTCCTCGTCTCCTTCTTCACTTTCTTCTTATTCTCAGATCTCCCTTTTATGCCCTTCACCTTCCTTTCTTCCTATGATGTCCCCCCCCCTTCTCTTTATATGTTTCAGGTTTGTTTCTTTATCCTACTCATTGAGGTTCCTTACCAGCCCCCCCCCCCTCCTCCAGGTTCCTCTTTTTATCCCCTTTCCTCTCCCGATGGCTTCCTTGGAGCGGCCTTGGAGGGAACCTCCAAGGCCGCTCCGATTTCGGAGCATCCTTGGAGGGAACTTTTTTTTGGTCCCCCCACCTTTCCCTCCCTTCCCTTATCTAACCCACCCCCAGTCCTACCTAAATCCCCCCCACCTTGTTTTGTAGAGTTATGCCTGCCTGGCAGGCGTAACTTGCGTGCGCCGGCACGTGCGCCGGCGCGCCAGGCCCCAACACAGGCCGCTGTGTCGGGGCACTCAGCCATGCCCCTGGACCACCCCCAGACCACCGCCATGCCCTGTACACGTCTCTGGACTGTGGCCCCACCCCAGATCGCCCATTTTTCAAAGCCCCAGGACATACTCGCATCCCGGGGCTTGCACGCGCTGCCGAGCCTATGCAAAATAGGCTCAGCATGCACAGGGGTAGGTTTTCGGGGATTATGCGCGTATCTTATGCACATAGGGGCGGATTTTCAGAGCCCTGCTCGCGTAAATCCGCCCAAAACCGGGCGGATTTACGCGAGCAGGGCCCTGCGCGCCGGTAAGCCTATTTTACATAGGCCTACCGGCGCGCGCAGACCCCGGGACTCGCGTACGTCCCGGGGTTTTTGGAGGGGGGCGTGTCGGGGGGCGGGCCCGGTCGTCGCGGCGTTTCGGGGGCGTGTCGGCAGCGTTTTGGGGGCGGGCACGGGGGCGTGGCTACGGCCCGGGGCGGTCCAGGGGCGTGGCCGCGCCCTCCGTACCCGCCCCCAGGTCGCGGCCCGGCGCGCAGCAGGCCCGCTGGCGCGCGGGGATTTATGTCTCCCTCCGGGAGGCGTAAATCCCCCGACAAAGGTAAGGGGGGGTTGTAGACAGGGCCGGGTGGGTGGGTTAGGTAGGGGAAGGGAGGGTAAGGTGAGGGGAGGGCAAAGGAAAGTTCCCTCCGAGGCCGCTCCGATTTCGGAGCGGCCTTGGAGGGAACGGGGGGAGGCAGCGCGGCTCGGCGCGCGCAGGCTATACAAAATCGATAGCCTTGCGCGCGCCGATCCAGGATTTTAGTGGATACGCGCGGCTCCGCGCGTATCTACTAAAATCCAGCGTACTTTTGCTTGAGTCTGATGCGCAAGCAAAAGTAGGCTGATCGCGCTTCTTTTAAAATCTACCCCATAACCCTTTAAAAATCTACCCCATAATATTCAACCAATAATAATAATTATTATTATTGTTATTTATTTATAATAATTATTTTATTAATTAATTAATAAAAATAAAAAAATAAAAAGGTGTAATTTAAAACAAAGAACAAATGTAGAAAATGAATAATATAAAAAGGGGATTACAATTTAAAAAAATTAAATGAGTATACATTTGACTGAAATTAATATTTTAAAAAATCAGAACAATATAAAAATATGGATAATATAAACATGTCTAAAATATCATAGGAAAAATAAAAAATGGGTATTAAAACAAGGAATAATAAATACATAATATTCCAATATAATCTATATATATATATATAGGGAGGATAACTTTAAAACAGTTGTGTGTATGCCATATATGCATGTAAATGATCTTCATGGGTTATAAATACTCACAAATCTACACTGCATTATCTATGAGTATGTAAAAAAAATGCGCAAATGCATTTTGCACTTATCCAAATAAGTTTGATTTATCTGGCTAAGTAACAGCAAAGCCAATAGACAAAAAACAGAATGGTAACTAAATAACCCCATACCTGGGAATAAAGCCATGTTGGCCAGATTTGTAAAATTGTCCACCACTACTGGTGAGTCCTGACTCCTTTAAATATTTTTTCTAAAACATCTAGATTCACATTTTGTCAGGGCTGGAATTTATGGCACACCATTTTTTCAGATTTACCTTCGACTAATACACCCACATTGCCTCAGATTGGACTTGAACCTTATGGTCACTATCATGCATGCATGCTCCTTCTCTTTAACTTTGTCATGTTTTACCCACCTAACCATTTGAACAATGTATCCACTTACAGGTGAATTTTTAAAGAGATGTGTGTGCCAAAATCAGGAGATGTGTGCACATGTAGGGCATGCTTGTCCATCTGATTTTAAAAGCCACACACATGCATTCACAAGACCTGACGCACGCATATCTTACTTTGAACCATAAAGAGAAATGGTGTGGGCAGGGCGTGGCCATTCCAGGGCGGGGCCAAGAGATGTGCACATAAGTATTTACGTGCCTGGGCATGCGCCAACATCTAGAACCATGTAACTTTACTTCTGCTATTGATGATGTGTAAGTCTAAATAAAACTATTTGAAGGCATCTCACATATGTTTGAGGGGTCTGGGTTAACTGGGGGGATGAAGGCGTATGAACCAGGGGAGTTTGGAGGACCTAGTAGTAGGCTGGCAAACGGTGGATGAATTGGTGAAACTGGTCATGGCATGGACATGTGCTTGTTATAAAATTCCCCCACTTGCATGTCTCAAACCCTACTTTCCATGCCTGTGCACACCCACTTGCAGAATTGGGTACACACTTATGCATGTTAGGGCTATTTTATAACATATGCGCGTGTGTACGCACATGTTTTAAAATGTCCATGTATTTGGGTGCTTGCCAATGCATATATATGTGCTCACATGCCCATTTGATCTTTTTCAAACATTTATTAAAGTAAAGAGGTTTTCTTTAAAAATTGCCCGACTCAGGCCGAGTTTCGCAGCTCAACAGCCGCTGCCTCAGGGGCTAAGAAAATCATGATTCTTGAATGTGTTAAAGTGGTGCAGAATCATCAAGGAACAGATTGCTGTGAATCAGCAGTGCAATGCAACTTGCAGCGCACAGTCCGGAGTTCAGTCTCTACTCGTGGTGTATGGATCCATTCAAGAATCATGATTTTCTAAGCCCCTGAGGCAGCGGCTGTTGAGCTGAGAAACTCGGCCTGAGTCAGGCAATTTTTAAAGAAAAAGTATCTACTTTAATAAGTATTTGAAAAAGATCAAGGCATGTATTCTTCTTTGTTATCCTGCATTCTATAATTGAAATGTTGTGATATACACATATAATTTCCGTATAAGTGTGTATAGAGTTGGTCTATAAATGGTATAGCTGCAGATTCCATGTCGTCAGGAACAGTCAGAGCTGGTCGAGTATTTATTCCTATAGCTTTCACAGGTGGTAACACCTGGACTGGCTTGCCTGTCCTTGTTGACATGGAGTCTTTAACTATCCCATGTCCAAAAAGTGTACATCTTTTGTGTTAGGAAAGCAATGCATGTGTGAATAATGAAGTCATCATCAGAAGCCTGGATGTTTTATATTTTGGCCTTGAATTTTATTCATTATACCTGGTATTTTATCTGTAAGGATCAGAACCTTCATTCATTTATAAATCGGAACATAAGAATTGCCATACTGGGTCAGATTGAGGGTCGATCAAGCCCAGTAACCTCTTTCTAAAAGTGGCCAATCCAAGACATAAGTACTTGACAAGATTCCAAACAATATATAAATCCCATTTTGCTAATGACTAAGGATAAGTAATGACTTTCCCCAAGTCTACCTGGTTAATAATAGTTTTTGGACATCTCCTCCAGGAACTTGTCCAAACCTTTTTAAACCCAGCTATGCTAACTGCCTTTTCCACATCCTCTGGCAATGAATTCCAGAGCTTAATTGTGCATTGAATAAAAAAAGAATTTTCTCCAATTTTGTTTTAAATGTGCTACTTACTAACTTTATGGAGTGTGCCCTAGTCTTTGTATTTTTTGAAAGAGTGAAAAACAAATTCACATTTAGCCATTCTATTTCACTCATGATTTTATAGACCTCCATCATATTCCCCCTCAGTTGTCTCTTTTCTAAGCTGTACAACCCTAATATCTTTAGCCTTTCCTTATAAAGGAGCTGTTCCATTCCCTTTATCATTTTGGTCATCCTTCTCTGTACTTTTCCCGTTCAACTCTATTGTTTTTGAGATGCAGAGACCAGAATTGCACACAGTACTCTAGATGCGCGCTCACCATGAAAAACACAGAGGAAATTCTATGGGTTCTGTGTACTACAATATAGCAGAGTCATCAAACTACAGTAAAGCAGATAGTTAAATTTAAGTCACTAATCATTAATCATGAGAGCTGTAAACAGCAGGCTATCCCTACCAAATGTTGTCATATTTATGTTACAGTAATTGTTGTTAATCATAACTGTAGATTATGGTAAGCATAGGTATTTACAAGTGTTGTTACTGTTGCTAAGTACTAATGTGAAAATAGTCTTTGCGAATGAGATTGAATCATGGAAAAATCCCTCATTATTTCCCATAATGGGACCAGTTCCAACAACTGCAGTCAGCACGTAACCCTTATCTAGAGGAGAGATTCACAGCAGCTGATTCAGCTGTTTCCAACATGCATTCTGTCTCCTTTGAACGTAGGCGACATGTACTGACCATAAGTATTTGAATCAAGCCCAAAGTAAATTGATTACATATCCAATTTCACATGCAGGTAGGAATATTATATTGTCAGTAGAATAATCCCTCTCTCTATTTGAAAGATCACAAGTAATGCTAATCACAATTATTATTGATCTTGCCCTACATATTGTTTACAATATAAATGAACATGATTGTGGAAAAAAGGTTTTAGGGACTGGTTCACGGTCATAAATGCAGTGTTTCCCAAAACCTCTCCAGGAGGCACACCTAGCCAGTTGGGATTTTCAGGATTGCCACAATGCAGATGTATGAGATAAATTTGCATACATTGGAGACTCCGTATACACAAATCTATTTTATGCATATTCATTACAGATAATTCTGAAATCCAAAGCAGTTAGATATGCCTTTAGGAGAAGGTTGAGAATCATTGACATAATGGACAAAGATGCTGAATCAGAGTCAAGCAGTCAGCAGGTTTATAGAAATGTATTTTAAACACTAGTGTACATTAATTTAAAACAGCTGACCATTTACATTTTTATCTTGTAAAATGGAATGTATATAGTAAGATGGCAATACTTAAAGGACATAAACTGTCTTGATATTCAATTCTTGACTGAAATTAAGCTGCATAGACTTAAGGTTTGTTCAAACAGATCAATTTATTAAAAACATTTACCATGTCATATCTATTTCAGACAAATTTGCTTTCTGTAAAGTACTTCTTATTGGTGTTGAGAGTAAACCGCAGTCTAGGTCTGGCCTCGTCTAGTATCCCACAAAGCCTAAATTTCACAGCCTTCAAACCAGTGAAAAATCACCAGGAACTTTCTTTAAGGCTTTAGGATCTCCATAGCAACCACAGGACGAGTTCACTGTAATTCAATTTATACCCTGAATTCTTAGAGATCTGTCACCGTCAGCCTGCCTTGGGAACTATTATAAGTTCCTGAACCTTTGACCAGTCAAGGAAAGTAAGCATTGGTATAAATCTAGTGAGCATGTTTGGTCTGTTTTTATGTGTAGTGTATGGTACATTTAACATTCAGTCCATGGTCCCTGTCTCCATTCTGCTAAAGAAAGCCACCATGCATCTGTCACGCTGTCTATGCTTAAACCAGGCTACAAGGCCTGAATAGAGATATAAAATGTCTCCATTTAGCTAGAAGAATTGCTTTATGTGGAAATGCACTTTCATAGCCCTGGGCTGATTGGGAGGCAGGATGTCATGGGAAAGATAAGCAGGAATGACCTGGCAGTTTTGTGAATGTCTCAATTCAAGACTGAAGTGGATTTACAAAAGATTACAGCTCAACAGAGAAACACAACTAATAATGAACTACTGGCTGTGTTTAAATACCAATAACAAAATAGTTTAACAGTGGAGATTATTGTATTGCTTAAAAAGAGACAGATAAACCGCTTTTCTTTTTCTTTTTTGATTGAAGGTTGAGTTATTACTGTATCCTGGTCTGGATATTTTTTTTGCAAAATAGATCAAAATGAAACTGCAGTATAAGAAGAGCAATAACTTTTTGCATTGATTTATTTTATTTTTTTTAATTTTTGTGTTTATTTATGAATGAAAGACCAAGTTCAGGTTTCATCCAAACTTCCTCCTAACTGAGAGGTTGTTGTGTCCTATGCTGTCTATGTTATTCAGTTTGTAGGCATCTCAGTCCTGATGTCATACTTTAGTGACTTAAGTTGATCTATTTAAACCAACTTTGTCTCAACCTTGATTCTCCTTTTAGATCTAGATTCGGGTCTAAGTTATGGCTAGGTGGGAGAATGCCTCAGAAACAAGTGTGTACTTTTCAGGTAATTAGATAAGCATATCAAGAAGCAGTTTACTCCTGCTCCTGTTGAATTTCCAGCTCAATTGAAATTGGACTACTTTAGCACAGTGCTATGAGCCTTCATCACAAGTGCCAGAATTCTGCTCCCCCTCCCCCATTTTATATCCCATTCCCAATCACTGCAGCATCAGTCTTAACTCGTGGGCCACAGATTTCAGCTTGGATCTGAAGTCCGGCTGCTAGATGTCACCATCGAATGATGGCTGGTAGGGATGTGCACAGCAAAATTTTATGTTCATATTTTTTATGTCCGAAAGGGGGTCCCACTTGCGGCCAATATGGACATAAAAAAAATCCAATGAGTTGGGTATATGTACATATGTGCAAAAAAAAAAATTAAACCCCCTTACCCTCCTTAATCCCCCCCCCAGACTTACCACAACTCCCTGGTGATCGAGCGAGGAGTGAGGACGTCATTTCTGCAATCCTTGGCGAGAAGCATGTGACGTCGGTGGCACGTCGAGTGACGCGGCGTCACGTGATTCCCGGCTCGTTCGGCCCAAAAAGAACTTTGGCCAGCTTGGGGGGGCCTCCTGACCCCCCCAAGCTGGCCAAAAGTTCTTTTTGGGCCGAACGAGCCGTCCGGCGCGAACGAGCCGGGAATCATGTGGCGCCGCGTCACTCAGACGCGACGTCACGTGATTCTCGGCAAGTTCGCGCCGGACGGCTCGTTCGGCCCAAAAAGAACTTTTGGCCAGCTTGGGGGGGCCTCCTGACCCCCCCAAGCTGGCCAAAAGTTCTTTTTGGGCCGAACGAGCCGTCCGGCGCGAACGAGCCGGGAATCATGTGGCGCCGCGTCACTCAGACGCGACGTCACGTGATTCCCGGCAAGTTCGCGCCGGACGGCTCGTTCGGCCCAAAAAGAACTTTTGGCCAGCTTGGGGGGGTCAGGAGGCCCCCCCAAGCTGGCCAAAAGTTCTTTTTGGGCCGAACGAGCCGTCCGGCGCGAATGAGCCGGGAATCACGTGACGCCGGCGTCACTCGACGTGCCGCCGACATCACATGCTTCTCGCCAAGGATTGCAGAAATGGTGTCCTCACTCCTCGCTCCATCACCAGGGAGTTGTGGTAAGTCGGGGGGGGGGGGGGGATTAAGGAGGGGGAGGGGGTTTATATTTTTATTTTGGCTCAACAATCGCGATTTCCCACATATCGAACATATCTATGTTCGATATGTGGGAAATCCGATCGTTTATGTCGAATCAATTTTTTAAGTAAAAAAAAAATATGAGTTGCGTTTTACTAATGTGGTCAATCCGAATGCACACCCCTAATGGCTGGTGCTTCCCTGTCCCTGGAGGTTGTGAATGCTAGCTCTATAGCATCCCAGCCACAGCTGGCCTGGGGAGTTAAATTCTAGTTTTGTTATAATTATTTGCAAAATTCAATATAAATTAGAAATTTGGAGGACATAAGCTACATAAAAGCACTATTTTATGGGGAATGGTCAGGACTAAGGCCATTCTGGCTAATGGAGTTTTCAAAAAATAGTTTTGTATGATGGAAGGTTTTCTGGATAACAGATCACGTGAATCCAAACAATTTTTGGATTATTCTGGATAATAGATCATGGTCTAGGGACTGTAATTGTTTTTCCTGATAATGACTTTTCCACTTAATGCGAACCCAGAAAAATAGTGCTCTACTGTATACCAATCTCTGTACCTTCTATAAGGGATGTGCACTTAAATATTTTTCATGTTGTTTTTCATTTTTTGTTTCTGGTTTTATTTCATTTTGTCTCATTTATTTTAAATGAAATAAACAAAACAAATGAAAAGAAGGAAAACGGTTCTAGGGTCACCGAAACACCCATGCCACCAAAATTTCAAGCTGCTCTAGGCCTACCACCATCTCCCACCAGCTGCATCATACCCCATCCCTGGTTCAACAATCCAAACAGAGCAGGAACAATTCCCAGTTGCTCGGCTCCTGCCCTGCTGGTTTCATATTTGAAAATGATGCCTGAGCTTGCTTATTATTGAAAAAGAAACTAAACAGAAAACAAAATTTAATTCATTTTTCTTTGATTTCATTTTCAAAATGAAATGAAATAAAATAGGAAATTAAGTTCAAATTTTCTATTTTGTCTCAAAGGAAAGCACATACCTTCTTTCTAAAGGAATATAAGACTGTATGAGTCAACATTGTCATAATGCCTCTGTATAGCTCCATGGTGAGACCGCACCTTGAATACTGTGTACAATTCTGGTCGCCACATCTCAAAAAAGATTTAGTTGCACTGGAGAAGATACAGAGAAGGGCGACCAAAATGATAAAGGGAATGGAACAGCTCCCCTATGAGGAAAGATTAAAGAGGTTAGGACTTTTCAGCTTGGAGAAGAGATGGCTATGGGGGGATATGATAGAGGTGTTTAAAATCATGAGAGGTCTAGAACAGGTAGATGTGAATCGGTTATTTACACTTTCGAACAATAGAAGGACCAGGGGGCATTCCATGAAGTTAGCAAGTAGCACATTTAAGACTAATCGGAGAAAATTATTTTTCACTCAATGCACAATAAAGCTCTGGAATTTGTTGCCAGAGGATGTGGTTAGTGCAGTTAGTGTAGCTGTGTTTAAAAAAGGTTTGGATAAGTTCTTGGAGGAGAAGTCCATTACCTGCTATTAATTAAGTTGACTTGGAAAATAGCCACTGCTATTACTAGCAACAGTAGCGTGAAATAGACTTAGGGGCAGATTTTCAAAGGGTTACGCGTGTAAGATACGCACGTAACTCCCAAAAAGCTGCCCCTTCCACCCCTGCGCGCACCAAGCCTATCTTGCATAGGCTCGGCGGCACGCACAGGCCCCGAGACGAGCGTAAGTCCTAGGGCTTTCCTGGGGGGCGTGTCGGGGGAGTGTCGGGGGGGCATGTCACGTCCGGCGCGTCATCGGGGGTTTTCCGGGGGCGGCTGCGCGTGCATGTTATAAAATCAGGAGTAGATTTGTTCGCGCTGAGTTGTGCGAACAAATCTTCTCCCGCGCACACCTTTTAAAATCTACCCCTTAGTGTTTGGGTACTTGCCAGGTTCTTATGGCCTGGATTGGCCACTGTTGGAAACAGGATGCTGGGCTTGATGGACACTTGATCTGACCCAGTATGGCATGTTCTTAAGCTATGCAGTACTAGTGTTACTCCTTTCCAGTTTCTGTGTTGAATCAAGCACAAATTGAGAAATTATCATTAACTAGCTGTACCCGGCCACGCGTTGCTGTGGCTCAGTCTGGTTAAATGGAAAAGAAAGAAAAGAGAAAGCGCACATTTCGAATATGTTTAATTTCACAATGCTTGTGGGTATACAACATATTTTGTTGTTCCATTGTCTGTGCAGATATAGAGATTGTCTGGTTTGCTGACTCTAGAACACGCAACATATAATTGTCCATGTGAGAAGCAATCTGTGTCTAGATGTAAACCGCATAATTCTAGAAATGAAAAAGAATGAAAAAAGAAAAAACATAAACTATACTCACTAAATGAACGGTATGGTAAACGACACAGCTCAATTTCAATGCATTGTCACATGAAATAATTAAATCAAAATGAAAATAAATTGATATCTATGAAAATTCAATTTAACAATGCAATCGGAAACATTGAAATGGAATCGTAAAATATGTAGTCCAAGCCATTAAGCAAGTTAAAACGGGCAAGATTTTTGTCCCCTCTCCTCCTGGCCAAGGGGGATCTCGCAAGGCGTAATGGTCCTGCCATCCCAACTCCCTCCCCACTTCCCCGGAGGCAGAGGGACAGGTTCAGATCCCTTTCACTCTATCCTTACAGGCCGCAACTCCTTTGCTCTCCCATTCCCCTCTACACTGAACCCCTTCCACTGTAACCTATAGGTGGAGAGCTGGGAGAGGGTAGAGAATCTCTCTCTCATACAGCCCCCTACATAGGCTTCCTCTCTCTCTCTTGCACATATACTCTCCCTCTGTCCCTCACACACGCATGCCCAATCCCTCTCACACACATACATAATCCCTCACGTAGTCTCCCTCTCTCTCTGGCACTCACACTCACCTTCAGCGCACATTACCACACTTCTCTCTCACACAGTTAAAACGGGCGGGATTTTTGTCCCCTCCCCACCTAAGTCTTTGCTCTGCACTCGCAAGAGCTTGCAAAGTTCCCACACCAGTTGTGTCTGGGAGAGTGAGGAAAACACTCCGTCCCCCCCCTCGCAAAGGGCAGGTGGCAGGCACTGCAACAGATTTGGGACACGTTGCCTAGCTTACTTTGCTCTTTCTGGGAGACCTGTGCCTTTAAGAAATCTGATCGGGGGCTTGAGAGGGAGGAGGGAGCAGGGCTCTGGCTTTCACTTTCGTCATGGTGATTTGCTGGGAGTGGGGGTGGAGTGATGCCCATGTAAACTCTTCCCGTGGCGGCTGAGACCCACGGGCAGGTTGACAGCACTGCCTTCCCCCTCCCCACCCCCCGCAATTGTGGGATATTTACTTGGCTTCTCTTTATCTGCGGGACTCAGGGGGCGGGGGAGGAGGGCGAGCTGTTCTCTGTTCAGCTCTTTGCGCTTTGGCTTCTGCAGGCTGCAGCTGCTTGTGATCTCTTTACAGCCGCTTTCTACTGCATTTGCTCTGCTACGGCCGTCCCTTCTCCCTCCCCCCCTTCCCCGGCGGTGGACGGACTGGCTCGGTGACTCTTCTACCCATTCCTCCTCCTGTGTGTAACTGTCCGGTAGTCCCTACTCCCGCCCCCCTTCCCCAGCGGGGGAGGAACGGGCTGAGCCGTTTCTTGGAGCGGCGACTCGTCTGCCCTTTCTTCCTCCCCTCTGTGACACCCACCACGTAGCGCAGAGCTCAATGGTCCTCACATGCACGGTAGAGCTACTCTCTACTGCGCATTTGTGGGCCGTCGGTCAGAGCCCATTTATATTGTAGATAGCGTGTGTTGCTTGTACTTCCAACAGATGGTGCTGTTTTTCCAAAAAAAGCATGTTTTTAGCTGTCACAGGTGTGACATCTATATAAAGTAGGTATATAAAAATGCGCGTATTCAAATGCAACGTTGTGTCAAAATTTCAAAGCAATTGGTGAAGAACGTTTGGAGATTTAAGATTTTGAACAAACAAACATTTACATTTTTATTTTTTATTTATTTTTTATTTATTTAAGGTTTTTATATACCGGCATTCATGATATAATCACATCATGCTGGTTTACAGTAGAACAAGGGGGGTGCAAAAAATTACAACTGGAACCTGTGCAAATGAAGAAGCAGTTACAATGAATAAGGAATATTTATATAGATGTGGGATTTTCTAACCATAGGCACTAAGGAAATGGTATGGGGTAGAAGTTGTTTACCAGTGCTCTTACACTGTGAGAACAAAAGCCCTGTGCCATTGTATTTCTTTTCCCAGGTGGCATCATAAAGTGGCAAAGGTTTCTTTTCCAAGTTTGTGAATTTTTTCCTTGTTTCTGCCTTGACTTTTATTTCATTCTCTCAATTTTAAGCTGTGAAATATTGTTTGGCATGTTAAGATTGTACTTTATGACACACACACTATCATATATTTTTCAAATCTTTCCCTTGTCATAAATAAGAGAACAGAAGTCCAATAATGATATTGTCTATGGGGTTTCTCTTTTAAAAGAGGTCCAGCGAGCACAATGCATACTCAGTGAAAAGTACGCGTAGATTAAAAAATGCAGTCTCCCCACATATTTATTTTTAAAATTTATATTCTGCATAAATCAGGCCTGCTGTACTAGATGGATTACAAAGAACATTTACAAATTTCAGTAGACATACAGACAAAAAATATAGGGCCGGATTTTCAAAGCCCTATGCACGTAACTCCATTGGACCTACGCGCCTAGGGGGGGTTACGCATGTCAGGCCTATTTTATAAAGGCCCGGCGACACGCATAAAGCCCCGGGATGCATCTAAGACCCGGAGATTCGAGAAAGGGGAGGGCGCAGGGCGGGGCAGTCCAGGGGCAGGGTCAGAGGCTCCCAGCACAGCATCCATTTGCTGCTGTTCTGGGAGATCGCCTGCCGGCAGGCTGCCAGCACATACAACCTGCACCTGCCCAGAGGCAGGCGCAGAAGGTAAAGCAAAAGTCGGGGGGTGGGGTTTAGGATAGGACTGTGGGGGGATAGGTTAGGGGAAGGGATGGGAAGGTTAGAGTTATGGGAAGGGAAGTTCCCCCACAGACTGATCTGAAATTGGAGCAGCCTGGGAAGGAACAGGTGAAGGCCTCGGGCGTCGGCGCGTGGACGAGGAGCCTGTAGGGACCCAGACCGCTGGGACTTAGAGAGTCCCAGCGGTCTGGGACTTTGAGAGGTCAGGTGTCGGTGCAAGGGCTGACTGGAGCTTCGCCCTGGAAGCCCGCGGTTCCCCCAGGAGGAGCCCATAGGGACCCGGGCCGCTGGGACTTAGGTGGACCCTTGGAGTCGGTAGTCTTGAAGGAATCCTAGGTCGAGTGCCAGAGGGTCGACGCTCACCAGTCTGAAGTCGTGTACCGGAGAATCACCGCTTGCCAATCCGAAGTCAGGAACCAGAGAATCACCGTAAGCCAATCCGAAGTCAGGAACCAGGAACACTAAGACGAAACAGGAACCAGAGTCCAAGAGCAGGGAACTCACCGAAGCAAGCAGACTAGACAGCGTTGGAGGATGTTGCCAAGTCGAGGAATGAGCAGAGGAAGCCTTCCTTTATACTTCCCCTGCTCAGGCTAATTAGGCACAGGTGCAGCTGGTTAAAGGGATCAGGTCCCTTTAAGTCTAGGAAGGGGCGTGGCCTCATACCTAAAGATGGCGACGGCCATCTTGGATTTCCCTTGTGGGGAAAACGCTGCTGGATGCCGCGAGGAAGGAGCAGGGGCGGCTCCTCCTGCGATGATCAGCATGGGGGACCCGTGCCGGAGCAAGGGCCTAGTGTTGGGGTCCTCCCCCAGGATTCCCGCGGCAGGTCGCCATCGCGGGTGAGGTAGGGGGTCCGTGGTTGTGGGTTCCCATGGCTGCGGAGCACAACATTACTCACTGACACTATGTCTAGTTGTGGTTTGGGGTGCTATCTAATAGCAGGAAAAAGTCTGTAATTTCTGTGAAAGGGTTAAGTGTGTATCATGAAGGCAAAACTATCAATAGAGCTAGCACTATGCCAGGGCTGCAGGAAAAAAACAGATATAAAAGCTTGTTTGGGTTCTTGGAGTGCTTCTGTAGTGACTTAGAGGCGGCCTCCTGCTTTACCTCTGTAAAAGAGTCAGTATAGCAGGATATTGATTTTTGTGTGTGTGAATTTTGCACTAAGTTTTACTTATTTTCATAAAGGAAAATTTTAAAACCCGCGCATGGGCATCCATGTGTGCGCAGTTCCTGGCACGCGCATGTGGATGTGCCGATTTCATAGCATGCGCACGCCGAGAGGCACATGCTATAAAATCCGCTACCCAACTCGCGCACGTAAGGGGGTCCTTTCCCCAGTTCCCTTCCAGTCTGCTCCAATAAAGGAGCGAACTGGGAGGGAACTTCCTAAACCCCCTAGCTAACCTATCTTCCTTTTCCTCTATCCACCCCGACCCCTAAAACCCTGCTAACTAACCTAATTTTTTTGTTTGTTTGTTTTATTATTTACCTGCTCTCCGGAGCAGCAGTAACTTGCGCGGGCCGGTCGGCTCCTGGTGTGCACTTGAGTGGGACCGTCCTATTGGTGCTGTCCTGTCCCACCCACACCCTATCCATGCCCTGCCTGAACCCTGCCCCTACCTGCCCTGGGCCGCCCATTTTTCTTCAAGCCATTCTTTGGCGTGTACTGGGAGATATGTGCATGGCTGCAGGTGTTCAAAAATGTGCATAGTGTGCACGCGGCCCAGCCACTTGTGCATCCCCCGAATGGGCACATGTAGGCTTTTTAAAATTAGGCCGTTAATGAACATAGTCACTCAGCAAGCATCATCAGTTCACTACTGTACTCTGTTTTTGACAAAAGTGCCTGGCTGGTCTACCCTCCGTGTCTGTCCTCATTAGGATGTACTAGTATTACAAAACTAAAAGCCCCTACCCACTAGTGATCTGTTTTAATAAATTCCATCATGTCCCTGGAATCAAGAACCAAATGTGACAATGGGAGAGGAAGAGAGAAGGCTTTTCCTCCAGAGATACCTGGGCCAATCCAAGTAGCAGTGGTGATGATGAGAGGCATATGATGAGTAACAGAAGCCCTCCTTCCAAGCTCAGAAGGGATTTTTAATGAGGGAGAAACCAGCTAGAGAGGCAGGGTTGGTTGAGCAGGTAGACTAGCAGCTGTCTACTCCCAAGACCACTGTTAGTATGGTGCAGAGTCAGTGGAGGGTTGCAGCAGCAGCAGTGGAAGTATGCTATAAGTAGGAGGGCATCAGCCAAAACCGGCAAAGTGCTCCCTGTTCTGTTTTGACCAGTGTCTGCAGAAGATCTTTGCAGAACCTACTGATTTAGATGGATCATTTATTTATTTATTTATTTTTAATTTTTATATACCGATGTTCTTGTATGAAATACAAATCACTCCGGTTTACATATAACAGTGAAATGCCCAAAAAAGGGGAGGGGCTTTACATAGAACAATAGAATAATAGAACAAAGTACAAATTAAACATAGTATAGTATAATTACAAGAAACGTTTGAACTCAAAATCATAGTACAGTTAAAAAAAGTCATAATAGGATAATTCAATGAGGGATTATCATCTGATAAACATAGTACATATGATAATCATGGTACATAATCATAGTACATCTGATAATCATAGTATCATCAGATGCTAGGAGAGGGATTATCTATGATACTATCAGATGATAGTATCATCTGATAGTATCATAGTATCATAGATAATCATCTGATAGTATCATCTGATAATCATAGTATCATCTGATAATCATAGTACAGTTAAAAAAGTCATAATAGAATAATTCAATGAGGGATTATTCATCTGAGGGAGGGTGGTGAGGCAGGAAGAGGTGAAGCAGATGCTGGGGGGGAGGGTCAAGGGAGGGATTGGTGGGCCAGATGCTAGGAGAGGGATGAAAGAGGTGGGGAGAGATGCTGAGTGAAGGAGGGGCAGATGGGGAGGTGGAGAGAAAGAAGCATATTGCTGGAGGGGTTGAAGGAAGATTCAGGGGCAGGTGCTGGGGAACGGGGAAATGATGCTGGAAAATGAGGCATAAGGAGACAGGGAGGGAAAGGCAGGGGCCAGATGCTAGGAAAGGCGGAGAAGGGGAAGCAGTGGGAATGGATGAAGAGGAAGAAAGGCAGGAATGAGGCTGTTGGGGAAGGGGAAGAAGCCAGGAGGACAGATAGTAGGAACTTGGGAAGGGGGAAAGCAGGGGCTCAGAAAATGTGTGGGAGAGTAAAAGAGCATAACATTGGGGCTTGGATGGGGAGTGAGAAGTCAGGACTTGGTGGAATTTGGGTAAGGTGGGATAGTGGGGGCAAAGAGTTTGAATGGGATCTCAGTGACTAAGGATTAGGCAATTGGGTGGAGGGTATGAGTAGAGTTGTGTGGGGTGTGAGATAAAGTGAAGAAAGGTGGGGAGGGGGAGGGAAATGGAGTGAAAGACCTGGAGAAGTTAGGACAGGGTGTGAGAGACAGAGGAAGGGGGGAGTTTTTGAAGATAGGATAGAAATGGTGGAAGTGAAAGGCAGAATGGGAGGCTAGTAAAGGGGATAAGAGACAGAAGAGAGGGACAGAAAGCAGGGGAGGAGATGAGTGATAGGGTAGGAACAGGACTGGTGAGGGCATGAAGACTCAAGAGGAGGTAAATAAAGTGGGCAAAAATGGTGGTCTCAGATTAGGTAAAAGAGGAGTAATAGAAGCCTGGGGAAGGAGTGAAAGACAGAAGAGGAAATGGGAGGACTGGAGGTGGAAAGGTGGTAGGTAGGCAAGTGAAAAGAGGCAGATTGAAGACTGGAGGGTGAGAGAAGGTGAGGAGGAGGAGTGAAATATAGCTATGGGTGGATAGAGAAGCAGACTGGAGAAAAAAGATGAAAGGGAAAAATCATTGTCGGAAACAGGTTATTCAAAATTCAGCAGCAAGAATACTAAACAAGCTCCAGGACCGTATAACACTCACCCTCCTGAAACTAGCATATTGGCTCTCTATTACTTGTGAGGAGTTCAAAGAATTAGAGGAAGGGGATATTGAAAGTCTAATAGCTGAGAAGGTTTTGGAGAACTTAGAGGTCAATATTCGAATCTAAGCATTTAAATGGATAACTTGGAGTTTGATGGATAACTTGCCATTTACTGTAGCTTATGAGTTATCGATCTAAATGGCTTTGAAAATAGAGCTCCTTGTTACTAGTGTCAAATCTGGTGAGCAGCAACAGGCAACAAGCAATCCTGCCAAGGCCAAGATCACATATCAGGAACAATAGGCAATCAAGAGCATGAGAGACAACCCTGAATTTTTACTTCCTGGTCCACCCTCAACCCTAGTCCCAGCAGCAGTATCCAGGGATCCAGAGAAGGGGAATCCACAAGACAGCAGAGGTGTTGAGGCACTTTAAAATTATGGAATATCAACATTTTGCAGAATGCATTCACTGTCTGAAGCTACTTAGCCATCTTTCAAACAGTGGTATGCTCCATCATTTACAAAAACAACACCCATTATGTTGCACCGGAGGTGGACCCTTGGGCTGAGGTGGGGTTGATGCATCCCATAGGTAAGGATCTATGGGTCCCCACCGTCGGCAGGTGGAGTGGGCTGATGGACAGAAGCCTCTGGAGCTTCACCAATACCAGCCCTCATTCCCCGTGGGTTGAGCCTTTGGGTGCCGGGGCTGGCTGGACTTAGGTGGGCCTCTGTGTGTAGTTGAAGTAGAGATCGGGTTCAGCCCAGAGACAGCAGATGAAAGATGATACAGTCTTACTCTGAACAAGGTAGTGTCCTGGAAACTTGGGCACCAGTGGAACGGAGGCAGATAGGGGGCGCCCGAGCAAGAGCAGGCCGAAACCTGAATAGACCACGTCCAGGGAGTAAGCCAGAGAGGCATCGAGGAACAGCCTTGAGTCAAGGCTGGTGGCAATCTGGAGGCAGTGGCAAGCAAGGCTGAGGTCTAATCATGGAGATAGTTAACCATAGTCAAACAATGTGGAGGTCTGGGTCTGGAGATAGACAATAGCATAGTAAGGTGAAGCAGAGGTCTGGGTCTAAAGATAGGCAATAGCGTAGACAGACGAAGCAGAGGTCTGGGGCTGGAGATAGGCAATGGTGTGGTCAGGAGAAGCAGAGGTCCGGGCTTGGAGAGAGTTGATGATGCGGTCAGGCGAAGCAGAGTCAGAGTCCGTGTAGGCAATCCGAGGTATGGAGCAAGGCAGGAATAAGGAGACAGGAACAGGAACGCAGGGATGAGACGAATCTCTAAGAGGCAACGAGTACTCGACCAGTGAGGAGACCTGATGCAAAGGCAATGCTAGGGAGCGGAGCCTGCGTTTAAATACTGTAGCTCTGTAGACATCATCATCCGGGGCCGCAGCTAGGTTCCTGCTACGGTCCCTATTTAAACATCAATGGTGCGCATGCGCCTAGGGAGGGGCACGGCACCAAGTAGCAGCGTCTCTTCTCAGGCCACGCGGAGAGGCACAACGAGAAGTGGTGGCTGGACCGGGAAATCCAGGGACTGCGCCTGGGCCGGAGGCACTGGGGGAGGCCCAAGGACGGAGCTGACAGCCCACCGCTGCCAGCAAGGAGGAACCAGCAGCTGGAGTCACTGTAGAGAGGTGAGAGGGCCGTGCCGCAGGTCTGCCGCAAACGGCATACGTAACACATTAGTGTTGGTTTCAGGGGTAACTGGTATTAATCTGGGAAATCCATTCACCACTCAATGCAGCAGCAGGAGGAAAATCACATCAAAGAGGAAGTCCCCGATGCAAGCTTATCCTCTCTGTTCATTTCTTCCAGTGAGGCAGAAAGCCACTATAGAGCAAATGGGGAGGGATGCTGCATCACTGTCTTGGGGCAGTGGTGGCATGGACCATAAGGCAAATGATTGCCCTGTTTGACCAGCCCCTCAGGTGTTGAGAATGTGGGATGCAAGCAGCTGCTGCATATCTTAACCAAAAATCACAAAGTTCTCTCCTAAGCAACATTTAATAGGCAGGTACACTTGGTGCCATGTCTGGATGCAGGTACAGCTGACCAAGGCAGAGGAAAGTAACAGCATCTATTGTCACTAGTAGCATCTAGATCAGTCAGAATAATACATATACCTATTTCTCCCTGACAGCAGTCTGATGGCAGCAGAACAAGGGAGGATCAGGCAGCAGCTCTAGTGGGTGCACACCAGGGTGCAAGTGGGTTGTGCTGCACACTCAGGTGATGGGTTGGAGCCATATCTTGGACATATTTAGCGACCAATAAAGGGAGATGATGGTGGCTAGGCAGGAAAAAGCCCAGTCTTGTGCCCCATTAGACTTTCTGGTTGCCTGTCTAGCCCTGTCCTTGTTGGGTCCATTCCTTGTCCAGTCCTGTACTTGTTGGTCCAGTCCTTGTTCTGTCCTTGTCTTGCCCTGTCCAGTTCCTTATAACTTTTCCTAGGCCTTGCCCTCACGTCCAGCCTTGTTTCCAGCCCAGTCTGAACTTATTTATTTATTTATTTAACACTTTTCTATACCGACCTTCGTGAAAAAATTTCATATCAGATCGGTTTACATGTAACAAAGGGTATAACTTAAACAAGAACAATTCACTAGAAGCGGAAGTTACATATAACAAGGGTAGTTAACTTGGAGGCTAGGCTAGTCAGAGGTATAGGACAGTGTAACTGAAGAGAACTAGAAAAGGCAATGAAACAAAAGAAATGGCGGCTTAATTATAATGTCTAAACATAGCGCGGCGTTAGCCGGTAAAGCAGCTCCCAGCTCCCAGCTCCCAGCCAGTACCCATATCCAGCTCCTAGCCTGTTCCTATATCCAGCTCCCAGTCAGTACCTGTATCCAGCTCCCAGCCAGTAGCCTGTACATAGCTCCCAGGCTGTGCCTGCTTCAGCCATGATGTTCTACAGAAAGTAAGTCTTACCAGCTCCCAGAGCCCAAGGTTTCACCCTCGAGGAAGGGGACTGGTTAGCCAAAATGCCAGCTCTAGTCCTGCCCTACAGTCCTGTGCTGCTTCTGTTGGGGTGCTCCCTGTCTCCAGCCTGTTCTTCCATGACAAGCATCAAGACTGGCTACACATGATGCAGATGTTACAAGTCCTAAAGCCCTTCAAGGTTGTCATGGATTTTGATGCCTGGGTCTGAGCCTAGGCCCAGGCCCAAAGCCAGGACCCAGCCCAGAGGCCAGTTCTTGATGCCATATTCTCGGCCTAGGCATAGCCTAGGCATAGGCTCGGGCTCAGTCCCAAGCCCAGTGGTCAGAGACCAGGCTGTAGAGGTCCTCTTCTTTCTTCCCTGCTTAAAATGATGTCATCTGCTGGGAATGCTTCAGAATTACTTAATTCTGATGCCTTTCTCCTCAACAGAGGGTGGCATTTTTTTGTATGCCATTTCATTTAAACTGCTGTAAATTAAAATGGTACCCTCTGCTGAGGAGGAAGACTCCAGAGTTAAGTTACTCTACCACATCCCCAGCAGACAAAGTCATTTTAAGAAGAGGATTGTTTCTACAAATTGCATATTCTGAAAAGAATTAAACCACTCTTCCACGCTCAGGACTTTAGAACAATCTTGCAAGCAATAATCTTTTCCAAACTAGATTATTGCAACTCGTTACTACTAGGCCTCCCAGCTTCTTATACTAAACCTCTACAAATGGTTCAGAACTCTGCAGCCAGAGTCCTCACAAATTCCAGGAAAATCGACCACATTTCACCTATCCTCAAAAACCTCCATTGGCTACCAATCCATTATAGAATCATGTACAAAACCATCAACATCATATACAAAACTATCAACCAACACACGCAAATCGACCTACAAATACCACTTAAAAAATACACTTCCGTCAGACCCATCAGGGAATACTACAAAGAGTCACTCCAAATTCCAAAGGCCAAAACCTTCCAACATAAATCTTTGAGTCTCAGAGCCTTCTCTTCAGCAGGTCCAGCTCTCTGGAACTCTATCCCATCAGATTTGAGACAGGAGCCATGCTCTCTAACATTTAGGAAAAGACTAAAAACTTGGCTTTTCAAAAAAGCATTTCCAAGCCCTGAATAAAACTTCACGCAACAGCACAATTGGATCCAAATTCTGTGTCATATTTATTCATATTCTGTGTCATACTTAGCCTTCTGGTTACGTATGTTCCATCTCACAGTGATGTACCGCCACATTTATTCGCATAGTCTTATTTACTCATCTTGCTAATTTTTACATTAATTGGCTGAAATGTAAATATTGCTCTGTTCTTTTCTCTCCCCCCTTCCAGTTCCAAGTTAATTTTTCCCTGTTTTATTGTAACTTTCTCACATCCTTTTTCTGATTCCCTGTATTTAAAGTTCAAGGTTTTTATTGAGAATATTGTTTACTACGCTACGTTATGCTTTTCACACTTTGTTAATTGTAAACCGGGTTGATGTGATGCATGTCATGAAACTCGGTATAACAAAAACAATAAATAAATAAATAAATAAGAGAAGAATATAGAAGCAGACCTCTGTGACCTGTTCTTCATCTCCAGGCCTGGGCCAATAATGAAGCCGAGGCCCTGGTATAGGAACCAAGTCTCTGGGCTGGGCCTCAGCATTGGGCATAGGGCCCAGCCCAGAGGCCCAGCCCCAGTGTTGGGACCGGGCCTTTGTACCAGGTCCTGGTGTCCGACCAGGGCCGAGATCCAGGTATCTAGCCAAGGCCTAGGCTTCAGCATCAGGACCAGGCCTAAAACACAGGACCTTAGCATGAAGCCTAGTCCAAGGTTGCATCGTCCTTCTAAGGCCTAGGCCTAGGCCTCAACATCAGATTTGTCCCAGACTGAGTAATTGGTGCCGGGGAGGATCCTGGCATATATAATAAAGAAAAAGCCTATTTTGAATTCATTTTGAGTATCTGGCATGTGAAAAATAAATCTGGGTAAATTTAACCAGATAACTTTGCCTGGATATTCAGTGGAACATACCATGATAAGCATCCCGCTGAATATACCCAGATAAAATCATTTGGGTAACTTAGACATGTATTTATGTCAACCAGACTTAACCAGCTAACTTTTCCAGTTAGTGCTGTTATCAGTGCTGCCTGGAGAATCTGAAACATGCCGCAGGAGCACCTCCAGCACCACATCTTTGTACCTGACTTACTTTTGTGCAGGTAATGAGCTGCCCAAGTGCCTGGTCAAAATTTAGACTGGGAGAAGGGAGGAAATATTCAAATCTCAGGTTTTGTCCAGGTAATACCAAAAGTTGCCCATACAAATGCTTTGAATATTGACCGCATAATTTCTAGATTTGTAGAAACCATAGCAACACGGTACATTTCTCTCTCTGTTTCTTACTGTTCCTTGCATCATGTTTTCAACTTGTTTAATAATATGTTGTTCTGCTTTACCACAGCAGATTTTAAAAAATGACAGTCACATTTGTAAATGACTTCTACTATTTAATAATATTCATTATACAAAGATAGATAAAGCATTCCTATAGCCCTCAGCAAGTTCTTTTCAGCATTGGTTAGAAAGCTTGATTTTAAAAATGTGTATTTCAGTCCAACTTTTGTTGTTGTATCATAAAAGGTCACCATAAGACCTTTTCTTAGTTCAGATAACCTTTCAATGCATGGCTGAATCCTCATTACATGATCCACTTACTTCAAAGACACTTATCAGAACACTAAGTTTCAGTGCAAAAGTCTAGAACTCCTAATTTATAGGCATCCTTGGATACAGATAAACTCTGACCTTTGAAGTAGGGAGAAGTATTTCACAATCCATTCTTGTTCCAAGCACTTTTTTATTGGGTCTAGAGGGAAATCCTCTTTTACTCTCTTCAGTATAAGCATCAATAAAGTTTAGTGTGTCCCGGAAAATGTAAAGAAATACCCAAGGAGAGATATGATAGAGGTCTATAAAATAATGAGTGGAATGGAACAAGTAAATGCTAATCAGTTGTTTACTCTTTTGACAAAGTACAAAGAACAGGGGACTCACAAGGAAGTTACTAAGTAATACATTTAAAACTAATATGAGAAAATATTTTTTTTTACTCAATTCATAATTAAGCTCTGGAATTAATTCCTAGAGGATATGGTGAAAGCTATTAGTGTGGCTATATTTTAAAAAGTATTGGACAAGTTCCTGGAGGAAAAGTCCATTAACCATTATTATGGTAGAGTTGCAGAAATCCATTTCTTATTCTTGGGATAAGCAGCTTGGACTCTATCTACCTCCTTGGGATTCTGCCAGATACTTGTGACCTGGATTGGCCACTGTTAGAAACAGGATACTGGGCTTGATGGACCTTTGGTCTGACCCAGTATAGTAAGTCTTATGTTCTTATATTCTTATATTCAAGAAATCAGATCAATTTGAGCACATGTGAGTACAGAATACACAGCAACAAGAATATGCAACAAAATTTTAATTTGAAAAGGTTCGTATTTATGAAGAGTTGGTATAAGTAAACATATTTTATGTTTTTGGGTGTGAAACATGTTATATTCAAGATGCACTGTTATGAGAAGTAAAGGAAAACAGATGTAAATTAATCGGTCATATGTTTGTAGTAATAGGTAGTTTATTTTCTTATGTGGTACTTGTGATATAATATCAGACATCAAAGAACCTTGTTTGTGATAAGAATTTGTATCAGAGGATATCTGAGCGCTACAACTAATATGTAAGTCAACGAGATTTAGCCACTTTTGGGCCGATACAGAAAAACCCGCGGGAGAACCGGCAAGCGCCCGCTCTCCCGACGCACGCCCAGGCCACTCTCCTGGCACGTGATTCAGTAAGAAAAAATATGCTAATGAGGGCCCACAGTAAAAGGAGGCACTAGGGACACTAGCATGTCCCTAGCGCCTCCTTTTTGACAGAAGCGGCAGCTGTCAGCGGGTTTGACAGCCAATGCTCAATTTTACCAGCGTCGATTCTTGAACCCGCTGACAGCCACGGGTTCGGAAAATGGACGCCGGCAAAATTGAGCGTCCGTCTTCCAACCCGCAGGCCGCGAGCAGATTTTAATTTTTATTTTTTTTTTACTTTTGGGGCCTCCGACTTAATATCACTATGATATTAAGTTGGAGGGTGTACAGAAAAGCATTTTTTTCTGTTTTTCTGTACACTTTCCCGGTGCTGGCCAAAATTAACGCCTGCCAAAGGCAGGCGTTAATTTCTGAAAGTAAAATGTGCGGCTTGGCTGCACATTTTACTTTCTGTATTGCGCAGGAATAACTAATAGGCCCATCAACATGCATTTGCAGGTTGCGGGCGCTATTAGTTTCGGGGGGGGGGGGGGGGGGTTGGTCGCGCGTTTGACACGCACTATTACCCCTTACTGTATAAAAGGTAAAAATAGCACGTTGAAAACGCGTGTCCAACCAGGGGCGCTCTGCCTGCACGCGCTTTACTGCATCGAACCTTTGTGATTGTGACTTGCCCTCATTTTGGTAATAGTCTTTTCTGTGGCTTTCCTTTAAAATTGTTAAATAGACTGCAACTTATGCAGTATACTACCGCTTGGATTGTGACTGCCTATCGTGTATAGGAAATATGTCTATAAAGAAGCCCTATAACTGGCTGCATTTTTCTCAATGCATTTTATTTAAAATAATAACTCATATAGCACTGCACACAGAGAGGCCTACTGTGTTGGGATGTATGACTTAAAAGAGACAAAAAGGAGCAGGGATTGTTCAGGGAGTTGTAAACAGGTGGATTTTAGCCTGAAAACAGCCAGGGGAGTAAATGTTTCAAGAAGGGATTGGTTAGCGTGTAACACATGCATAGGGCCATGGAGGTGGAATCCATAACAGTAGGTAGGGTGGTGCTCCTGCCACATAGAGGGTAGCAGAAAAGGGTTGCTGCCTGGGGAACCAGGAAGGGGAAAGCAGGGTAGAGAAATGAAGTCCTTTGCAGAAGAGAAGCCTGAAGAAAGAAGGGAGGAAAGGCTCTAGCATTTGGAGGTAGGCATAGACAACTTTGCCGAGTGCTGATCACCGATATCTAGGCAAACAAAAACTGAAGTGCTGTGCCTGCAGTCTGTGAAAGTAGCAGGTATTGCAATTGGGAGTGTACAGAAAGAATGAAGTACTATGTTTGCAGTTAGTGACGCAAAAGACACATTACTATTTTAGGGAGGAGGAGTGCCTTGAGAGACTGGAACAGACTTAATTTGACTGTTGTGATGGCATTGAAGCTTCATAGCAGACAACACGATGAACACAAGGTATGCTTGTCAGAAGGATCAACTCTGTATCAGCCTCAATTACCATACCTGTGGTAGGATTGTGACATCTACCTGTCTTCAAGAATGTTGTTGATCCAAGTGAAAAAATAACTTTTACTCTCAGAGGAATACTTGATGTATATGACAGTATCTGAGGTAAATATTGGTCTAGCATAAACAATAATGTACGTGTGACTTGTGGCTTACTTTGATTTGGGACAAGCAAATAACATCAGGTGTAAGATTATCCTTATGTAATTACATGGATTGATAGATTTAACTGTATAAAGTATAAGGATAAGCTGTGATGTCTATCAAGCTAAATACAAAATTAAAAAAAAAAAAAAAAAGAAATACCCTGATGTGGTACTTATGTTCAGCTAATGAGTTTCTCCTTATGTTCCCTTTTGTAAGGGAGGCAAAGCTTGTGAGGACAAGAATCGAGTTTTTCTCTGCCATACACCAACATTGTGGAACTCTTTTCCTAAAGCACTGTGGCTATCTTCAGAATTAGGCTTTCAAATGGTCCTTAACGATGTGGCTATTTGGCCAAGATTACAAAGACTAGTGGACTTTGTAAGCCATTATGTTTTATAAGAGAATATGGTTCATTCCATTCTCCATTTATGATAGTATCACATTCATTGATGATGAAGCTATCATAAATAGAGAATAGACGGGCCCCGCAGTGGCCTGCCAGGCCTCAGTTGCTATCTTTGGCAGTTGCGGGATGGGATCCGTAGCGGCCTGCTGGCCCTCAGTCATGATGTTCAGCTGCTGCAGAATGGGCCAAAGCCTGCCAGGTCTCAGCCGCGGCCTTCGGCTGCTGCAGGATGGGCTCAACAGCGGTTTGCTGGGCTCTTTCACCCTGCCCTACCTATCCCAGCAGAAGTTTAGGAGAGAGGTTACCAGATCTTCTCTCCTGAACTCAGATTCTGCAGTTTCACACTCTCTGCTGGCTCAAAGGACCTGCATTTATTATGCACGGAAGTCACGTGGATTTTAATTAAAGAGAAGACAAATGTTTCCCCGCTGCTCCTGCACCTCCGGTGGCTGTTTGCTTGAGAATCGGGCGGGCCACATGGAAAGTCTGTGTAAACAAGCAGTGCAATGGGCTAGTGGCAGCAGGAGAAGAGAGAACTTGTGCACACGCTGTTTTGTTTTGTGAGAGAGGTTCAGGATGTTTGTGCGCATGCACACCTAAGAGGGAACAGTGGTCACTGCTGACTAGTTCACTAATGTTAGAATGTAGTTGATGTGTTTTTAAAGTAACATTTATAATATTATATGGAGGTTTATATTCAAAAGCCATTCAGATGGATAATGTAATAGTTATCTGTCTAAATGGTTCACCCAGCTATAATTAGCCCTTATCTGGCTAAATTCTAGCTGGGTAACTTGTCCATTAACCAGCCTACTGAATATGGACCTCCTGATTTAGAGTTTGTGATTTTTTTAAATATTTCTTTAGAGCCGATTGAATCTATTGTACCATGCTTTGGATACCTATGGACAGTAACATGTTCTATAAAGAAATGTTTTGTATTAACATATAGCTGGCATTCCCATTAGAAAATTGATGCCTGGTACAGTACAGAATGTCATTCAGTCCAACCCAATTTGATTCTTGATATTAACAGTTCTGTGGGTCTCACTGCAAATCAACAGTTCATGTTAGCTGAAATATTTTTAGTAATTTTAGGCTATTATTATATTAGACAGGGTTGGCAAAACTTGGCAATGCTATAATGAAGACAAATTAAGGTATTTTGAAACTTAAGGTAATATCAAATATGCACCAAGGTTGTGTATTGTCATCTTTGCTCTTTATCACCTACATTCACAATCCATCTATCTATCTAGCTATCTAGCTATCTATTTATCTAAAATCAAACTTCTTATAGAATGATGCCATTAATGAACTACTTTATCAGATGTTTCCTCAAAGTCCAACTGGTACTTTACCCTGGTGAGTGCGTGTTTTCTGGGGCAATGACATCCGTGGTGAAAGTACAGCTGAAACGCCACCAAGGGCACTAAATGAGATGGACAGATCCAGAGAGAGGCCAGAAAATGTTGGGCAATACAGATGGCGAAGGTGTGTTAGCTCATCTTAGCTCAAAGTCTGAATGCTTCTCTGAACCAGCTAATCAACAAAGCAATAATTGCAAACAGCTGTGATCCCACAAAATGTTGGGCTTCTGACCTCATATGATGGCACTAGGACTGGAGAGCTCTGATGTATGCTCAGCCACAGAAGACAGAACCAAGTGATATACCGCACGTGTGTGAATGATTTGAACAGAATCACATCTTGCAGATGCACTCACTGCACCCATGCAGCCAGCCAATCTTTCATTTGAATATGATTCTTTCAAGAATTGACCTGGATTCATATAAAAGCATTATCATTGTTGAGATCTGTCAGTTAATAGCTCAGTCTACTGTTAAGGGTGGTAACTGCTGCTCGGTGCAGACTGCAGAGTACCTCCAGTCAGAAATGTTTAATCTAAAGTCAGCAATAGGTTAGCCCTTTTCTTAATTTCCTTCTTTTAGCCATTAAGGAATGGGACCCTCTGTGTTTGTTCTGCACCCTTTTGAATTCCCTTACTTTTCTTGTCTTCACTCCCTCTGCCGGGAGTGCATTTCATGCATACACCACCCTTTCCGTGACAAAATATTTCCCAGGGTTGTTCCTTGGAGTTTCAAATCATGACCTTTAGTTCTAAAGCTTCCTTTCTATCATAAAAGGCTTGAATCTTGTGTATCATTTATACTTTTAAGATATTTAAAAGTCTGTATCATATCTCCTCTCTCTCTCTCTTCACCTCCAGGCTATACATTGCCCTCCACACAAATGGAGGGCAATGTATAGCCCAGATTGAACCAGGTTGAGATCTACCCAGTCTGATTCCAGACCAAAGAAGTCCACAGGTTCCATTTCGTCTGCTAACAAGATATGTGTGGGCCAATGCAGAAAATGTGAAGAATGATGCTGTATTAGTAAAGCAAGGTCATAAACTAACACAAGAATAAACGTTCATTGCTACAAAATAATATAGCAAAGTGAACAAGGGGTCATGCCTCTGGGGAAAATATTCCCAGGCCAAACCATTTCATAAAAAATCTTCCGAGATAATAAATTTACTGAAACCTGAAAGATGACATTATATTATGAGAAAGGTATTTTTATAGTCTTATGACAAGTCCCATGTACCAGTAACTGCAACGGTGGCCTGTGAGCTGCAGAAAATGTAATTTTCCGAGAATACAGTTTCTTTCTTGTGACATGCTGTTCAATTAGGAGTGTGGACAGATTTTCCAAGGAATTTACTTTTTGAATAAATCATAGTATGGTGATAGATATGCAATGGCATGTTAACAGAGTGAACCATTCAAGAAAATTGTGTTCTTAAAAGCAAAATGTCTAATAGGATTACTAACAAGTAATTATTTAAGATTCCCACGGATGTGGTCAGGATCACATGATCTCAACCAATTTTTAAATGTTTTGAATTTTTTTTTTTATAAGCTCCATTACTCATAGAAAACAAATCAAGGAGCACTGGTGTAAAATCTATCAATTAAAAAAAAGCAATGTATTTCTTTTATTCTTTATTTCACTATGTTTTACTATGAGGTAAATAATTTCAAAGGACCCAAGGAACAGAATCCAAAAATATACTTTTGGTCAAAACAGAGGATTTAGAAATATTACCTTCTACACTTAGATAACATATTGCCAAACAAGAGGTTCAGGAATATAGAGAGCGTGTGCTAAACGTCAGAGAGAAAAACAGGGTTTAGAGTCAACCTGTCAAAGGCACCACTGCTGCAATAAGAAAGAATTTGTATAGAGCTGCAGAATTTCTTTGACTGCTCCAACTTCAGCATCCTGATTGATCGGTTTGATAGGGAACCAGGAGTAGTGAAAGCTAATCTACTGAATGACAAAATAGGGAAGATCCACCTACACCTGTGTGCTTTTTTTTTTAATCCAATCCACGCTCATGATCATTTTGTCCTCCATTTCAGGATTATGGACCATAGACCCAATAAGTTGGGTGTTGGCTGGATGCGTGATCTCTGGTTTGGTGCCAATGGTTTGTCTCAGAAGCGATTCATGTACAATTCTTTAAGAAAAGAACCTAAGCAAACTTTTTCAATTGTGAAACATACTGTATGCCAATTTCATTTGGTAATGCAAACACACATATGCTTTAGAAAATCTAATACAATGTTAAAAAAAAAATTACAATGATTAAAAACAGGGGTCCATATTAAATTGCTGGATGGCTGGAAAAGTTAGCCAGAAAAACGTATCTGGCTAACTCAGCTAAGATATTCAGTGGCATAGGCATGCCACTAAATATATCCACGTATCTCAAAGATAGCTGGATTGGTTTGTATGGTTAATGCGCATTGAACCCTGTGCAATCAAATTCAAAAAGAAATTAAAAACACTCCTGTTCAACCATGCCTACCCAGAATAACCCTTCTCCATCTCCCCTCACAGTTCCCCCTTCAGGGGTCTGCCCTCTCCTTATATTAAGGAGACTATCATTGTAAATTATAAACTGTATTCTCTGGTTATGACTTTCTTGTTTTTTAACTATCTTTCCTACTACCTATTTATTTTATCCCCTGCCCAGTTACTGTCTCCCTGTTGAAATGTATTTTCCAAACTTTCAGTTATTATGTGAACCGGTATGATGTACCCACTAATGCCGGTATATAAAAGTTTCTAAATAAATAAATAAATAAATGGGGATGTGTAGAGGCAACATTTTTGTTTCATTTTGTTCGTTCATTTTGTAGGTCACCTCCATTTGTTTCATTAGTTTCAAATGAAAAAAAACATTTGTTTCCCATTAAAATCAAATAGGTGAAGCAATACAGCCTATTTTGAGCTGCAAAATTAGGGTTCGACAATATCAGAAGGGGAAGAGAACTCTAGGCACCAAGACTGTGGCAAAGTGGCACCAAATGTAGAATGAATAGCCAAAGGCAAAGTAAAGGGTTAAAAGGGGACCAGAAGTGGCAGGAGCTTTCCAAGGCACCATCAGAGGAGGAAAGCAGCTGCAAGAATGTCAAGAAGACCCAAAGGCTGGGGGAACAAGATGGCTGCCGCATAGCAGGACGTAGGCTGTGAAGCTCCTGGAAAGCCTATTCTTGGAACTTACCTTTGCTTATTACCATCAACAAAAATGCTGCACACGAAGCAGAAGGCAAAGATTCGTGAAATTACCTCGACGCCAACTGAAGCGGCTAGGCATCTCAGGATCGATGACGCCTTTGGAAGAACCATGTTGCTGTTACCGGTGGGAGGGGCTGCTGGAGATCCTGGCGGGGAGCAGCTGCGAGACTCTGGGCCAGCTGAAACATCCCTCAGCCCCGGACAACCAGCAAAGCTGATTCCTCCATCAGGGCCCTATGGTGAACGGAGGGGCGAACAACAACAAATAACTCTGATGGAGCAGCTAACCCCGAGGACACCGACCATCACGAGGAGTGCAGCCAGAGGTACAGGGCTCCGATGATCGGTATGAGGGGGAACAGCGTTTGATAGAGGAAAGATGCGCTCCTGAGAAAGGAAAGGTGGAATCTAAATTTGAAGTACTCCTGCCGACTTACCTCAAAACGCCTGAGAAGGTAACTTTAGAAGTAATATGGAAAGCTATTGTGACTTTAAATAGAGCTATCGCTGACTTGACAAAAACTGTTAAAGAAGATCTAATGAATGTTCAGAGTCAAGAAAAAAGGGTTTCTCAGATGGAAATGAAAAGAACAGAAATTGGGGCCCAAGTAAAAAAAGTTAAAGAAGTGCAAGCAGAATTGATTAAATCGGACTCCGTTATGGGGAATAAAGTGGAACATTTTGAAAATGAGTTGAGGAGGCCAAACCTAAGGTTCCTCAATTTTCCTAAAACAGAATGGATTCCACATAAAGAACTTTTGAAAAGTCTTTTCCTAAATATACTGGGTTTTGCGGAAACATTGTTGCTCCAAATCTCAAAGATATATTTATTTATTTTTTAATTTTTATATCCCGAAATTCCTGTATTAGATACAAATCAATCCGATTTACATAGGACGGCAAACTGCCCTGGTCTTAGGAGCCCGACCGGGGCTTTTTACATGGAACAGTAAACAGTGGGTTTCTGTAATCTATACAAATAACGAGTTAAACAGTGAGTATGAATATAGCAAACTGATAATAAATACAGACTGAAAGAAAATAACAAATTAACAACAATTAATAAATCCAAATTAACAGTGGCTTGCAGGGTGGAATTAACATGAAACAGATGAACAGGGTGGGGGGGGGCAAGGATAAGGATGAGGGAATAGAATGGGACGCATTCTCAGAGGGGGGAGCAAGAGGGGAGGCGACGAAGGATGGAAGGTGGAAAGGAATGTGTTATGCGAGAAGGGGTGGGGGGACTTGAAATTAAGGGAACAGATCACGATGACCTACTGTATTGACCGTCAAGAAGAGAAGATGAGAAGCAAGAGGAAAAATCAGAAGATAACCTGTCAGATATAATTGAAAGATCGTTTGAGACAGTGATTGAGAAAAGAGCTACGCTCTTGGTGACCTTTTCATGGCTTTCAGATAGAGATAGAATACTACAAGTATATTTTCATAAGCAGAAAAATGTATTTTATGGGAAACAGATAAGAATTTTCCCTGATATTACAAGAGCAATGCAGCAAAAAAGGAAATTGTTTCTTCAGATGAGAAATGAAGTTATTTCTAGAGAAGCAAAATATTTCTTAAGGTTTCCATGTCACTGTATAATTGTCTATCAAGGCAATAGATACATATTCAATGAAGTGGAGCAGTTGAGACAATATTTAGATTCCCATTCCTAATGTATTCTCAAGAGAATGATGGTTAATAGTAAATGTAAACAGAGCATTTGCTGTTTTTTTTCATTTTTTGTTCAAATTAACCTAGAAGTATTCTGCTTAAAATTATCTTGCCCCCTAGATTACTTATAAGCTTTGATCAGACTTTGTTACTGGCTTAGTACTGAATGTACAAATTTTTCTTATGTTATTTGTATTTTCTCTGTAAGTAACAGTGTCTTTATGATTAACTTGAAAATTCAATAAAAAATAAATTAAAAAAAAAAAGAAGACCCAAAGGCTTCAAAAGAGGGCACATAAAACAGTGGCATGAATCCCCAAAGGCAGCATGAAAGGATCAAAGTGGTACCATCATAAGGCACCAAGAAGGGGGAACAAAGCAGCAAAGGTACAGAACCCCCCCCCAAAAAAAACAAAACAAAACAACCCACCTGCACTGACAGAGGGACAAATCGGCACAAAGGGTCATATTAGAGGAGCAAAACAGCGACCCACAATGGCAAGATGTTGAGTCTGAGAAACAGTAGCAAGACAAGAGTGTCAGCAAGATACCTAATGTGTGGAGTGTGGGGTATGGCAGCCAGAGCAATGCTGGAAGCACCTGCAATCACAGTGTACTGCAGTCCTGGGTTTCAAAACAGGGACACAGTTCAGGTACTGGGTTGGTGGGAGGACTTCAAGGGAAGAGTTGGGGTATGGGGGTTAGCAAGGAGGCAATATATATTTTTAATACTTAGTGGCAAGGCAGTAGGGAGGGCTGGAGGGCTTGTGTCGAGATTTCAGTTTTGAAGGGGTTTGGGGGGGGGGGGGGGGGGGAGGGGAGGAGAATCTTGGCCAGCAGGGATTTGTTAAATTTGAGGTGGGAGAGAGGACATTTGGACCGGAATATCGACGGTGAATTTATTTTTCCTAAAGGAGTACGACTTAACTGGATGACTGGTTATCCAGCCTCACAAGACCGGTTAACTTAGGACCTCTTTTACTAAGCATATTTCCCATAGACACAGAATGGGAGAAAAGTCTTAGTAAATCAGACCCTTAACTGGTTATAGTTAAATATTGGCTAAGTTAGCTGGTTAACTTAACTCATTCCCAGAACACCATTGGAACACCTCATTTTGATCCGGCTAGATTTTAGTCAGATAATGGCATCCAGCTGTAATCTAGCCGGACAAGTAGGTCAATATTCCAAAACTTGACATCTAGACAGATAATTTGTGAGTTATCTATCTAAATGGCTTTGAATATTGACCTCTTACTGATAGAGGTTTCTAGATCCATCCTTTGGAAAATTGGTTGCAGTTTGTAAGAGGGTCACTACTTAATTAATTATATCTAATTGCTATGAAGGAGGAAAAAGACTTCTGAGTGCCATCTGTGAGTTGTAATTCACCTTTCTGGCTTTAAACAGTTGTGTCTAACAAAATCTCTTTAATGTGACAAAGAAGTCTTAATGATAAAATAAGTCTGAAAAAAACTTATATAAAATAATGCAAAAGCACAATGGTCTGATGTGGCCAATGTTTTGCCAAAGTGGCTGCTTTGAGGAACCATACATTTCTGTGAGAAAGAAACATATTTTATATTAATTCACATATACAGGCCGATTCAGTAAAAGTTGCGGGAGAGACGTCCGCGCGATTCAGTATTTAAATGAGGGCCCACGGTAAAAAGAGGCGGCTGTCAGCGAGTTTGACAGCTGCCATTCAATTTTGCCGGCATTGGTTCTCAAACCCATTGACAGCCACGGGTTCGTGGCTGTCCGCACGTCGCGGGCCGATTTAAAAATGTTTTTAAATTATTTTTTACTATGGGACTTCCGACTTAATATCGCTATGATATGATATTAATATCGCTATGATATAATATTAAGTCGGAGAGTGTATGATATGATATTAAGTCAGAGAGTGTAAAGAAAAGCAGTTTTTACTGGCTTTTCTGTATACTTTCCCGACACCAGCAGAAATTAACGCCTACCTTTGGGTAGGCGCTAATTTCTGAAAGCAAAATGTGCGGCTTGGCTGCACATTTTACTTAGTGAATCGCGCGGGAATAACTAATAGGGCCATCAACATGCATTTGCATGTTGCGGGTGCTATTAGTTTCGGGGGGGTTGGACGCGCATTGTCAACCCCTTACTAAATAAGGGGTAAAGCTAGCGCGTTGAAAATGCGCGTCCAAATGCGGGTTAACAGTGCACTCCGCCGGAGTACACTGTACTGTATCGGCCTGATAGTGAGCGCATCTTATTAAGAAATTACTTTTTCTTTCATAGAATCTGGGTATAAAGTCACAAAACAAACATTTAATGTGGCCATCAACCTACCAAATGGCTTCTAAAGAAAATGCAGAGCTATTTATATAAACAATGAAGGAGTTAAGATCCTTCAGTTCAACAATTTGCAAATTAAAGATCCATTTCTGTTTCTTCCTTCTTGCCTGGGAATGATTGAAACGGCTGTAAGAAAGCTTGGAGGTAATTAGCATAAAGTCACAGTTACAGCACTAAACAGCAGTGTATGATTACATATAACATAGTAACATAGTATTGATGGCAGAAAAGGACAGAATGGTCCATTCAGTCTACCCAGCAAGTTTCTTATGGTAGTAACTACTGTTCTTGCAGGTTATCCCCATGGTAGTAAATACCACTGTATGTAGGTCACCCCCAAGCCTTTTATATTAATATTGTAACATTTTTACTGGGTGAGAAACCTTCTTGAAAATTCAGACAATGCTGTTTGGCATGCTTTGCTTTTGGACTTGGCCATAGAAGCAATCCTGTGCTTATGTCTGCATATCAGATTCAGTATCCCATATCATAAAAATCGGGGCCCAAGCTGGTTGTCATCTGAATACAATTCCCCTCTCCCCACTGTCAAAGCAAAGAACGATATTGTAATTGCATCAAAAGCATCAAACTTTATTGGTTAAGGGTAGTTATCCCCAAGCATACTGTTAAGGGTAGTAACTGCCATCAAGCAGGTTACCTCCATATACTCTTTTCTTCATTTCCGTCCTCCAGCCTTTAGGGAGCCACAATTTTATCCCATGCCCCTTTGAATTCTTTGACTCTTATTCTGTTCACCACCTCCTCTGGAAGGGCATTTCACGCATCCACCACCCTTTCCATGAAGGAATATTTCTTGATGTTTTTTCTGAGTCATGCCCCTGGAGTTTCATTTTGTGTCCCCTAATTCTACTGTTTCCTTTCCAATGGAAAAGGTTTGAAGTTTGTGCATCATTAAAACCTTTCAGGTATCTGAAGGTCTGTATAATATCTCCCCTGCACCTCCTCTCTTCCAGAGTGTACATATTCAGGTTCTTCAGCCTCTCCTGATAAGTCTTCCAATGCTGACCCCTCACCATTTTGGTCACCCTTCTTTGAGCTGCCTCCATCCTGTCTCTATGCTTTTTTAGATACATGCTCCAGTACTGAACATAGTACTCCAGGTGAGGCCTCACTAAGGACCTGTACAAGAGTATCGCCACCTTCTTTTTCTTACTGGTTAGGTTATTCCTCTCTCTATGCAGCCCAGCATTCTTCTGGCTTTAGCTGTCAACTTGTTACATTGCTTTGTCTCCTTCAGATCACCAGATACTATCACCCCCAAGGTCACTCTCCCAGTCTGTGCATATTAATCTTTCACTACCTGTCACATACAGCTCTTTTGGATTACCAGACCCCCGATGCATAACTCTGTACTTCTTGGCTTTGAATCCCAGATGATCCCAAAAACAATCCCTGTGGCACTCTACTTGACACTATTCTCTCCTCAGAGTAGGATTCATTTACCATTATACAGTACACTGCCCTCTGTTAGTTAACCAGTTTTAAATCCATGCCACTACCTTGGCATCCATTCCCAAGCTTCTGATTTTGTTCACAAGTCTCCTATATGGGACCGTATCAAACTTTATACTGAAATCCTAATAAATCACATTGTGTGTTCTTTCCTGATCCAATTCTCTAGTCACTCAATTAAAAAAAATCAATCAGATTTGTCTGACTGGACCTTCCCCTAGTGAATCCATGCTGCCTCAGGTTGAACAACCCACCAGATTGTAGATAGATCACTATCCTTTCCTTCAGCAGAGTCTATATTAATATCCTGGCCTCAAAGAAAGCATAGAGAGGAAATCGCTGTGATGGATTTTGGCCAAGCTTAGGTGAGATGTCACCCCATCCTGGGGAGCTTACTACATTCCGATGGGGCCATAAAAGATTTTTACGGTCTCTTCGGGGGTAGAACCTCAGGCTAGCTTGAACACAATCTTTTATCCCCAGGGCCTGAATTCTTTGTTGAGTGGGGGGAAAGGTTTTCCTTTTAATATCCAGAGTGCTAGGGGGCACTTTAACTTTCATTGTCCATAGTGAGAAGAGTAAGTTACCTTCACTGGGTGCTGGGTGTGCCAAACAAAACACTGGACACTTTAAATTTTAGTGTCCAAAATAAAGTCTTTACTGGAGATGATTCTGAAGGGTAAATGGCACAACAAACTTAATCCATAGCACCACAGTGGATTTCCAATTACAGTCACTTCCTGTTGTACTGGAGGTTGACCCTTGGCCTGGCGCAGAATTGGTACAGCCCTCTGAGGGTTCCCAGAGGGCGCCTGCCACCAGGAGGCAGAGCACACGAAGAGACAGGCTAGTTGGAGCTCCACCAATAACAGTCCGGGGGCTCCGTGAGTTTAGCTCTTGGATTCCTGGACCACCTAGGCTTAGGTGGGCCTCTGAGGGTCTCCCGTAGAGGTAGTGGAGAGGTGTGCCCACCAAGAGCAAAGGGGCGCGCCAAGAGGAGAACAGATAAGCTAGACCGGAACAGAGAATACCGGAGACCACTGGAACGGAACAGGAACTGAAGGTCCTCCGGTCAGGATAGGCAGTGCCTAGTGGTCTAGCTTGTAGAAGGCCGCGGGTAGCGTCAGAACAGGCAGGCCTGGTGGCCACAGGAGAAGCAAGGAGAGTGTCCATATGGAGCACAAGGGTTAAAGCCAGGGTATCCGTCCGAGAGTGGTCAGCCAAAGCAAAGGCCAGTTCCAGGTATCAGTCCGAACGTGGTCAGTAGCAAGCAGAGGTCAGTTCCAGGCAGCGGTCCAAACGTGGTCAGAGGCAAGCCAAGGTCAGTATCGTGTATCAGTCCGAGAAGGTACAACCTGGGTAGTGGAATGTGGAACAGGAAACAGGAACAGATGCTGGAACACAGGAAGGACCACAGGAACACAGGAGCACTGGAAGACACAGGAACACAGGAAAGCAGGAACACTGGAACAAGCACTGGAACAAGGAACGCAGAACACTGGAACATGCACAGGAACAAGGAATGCAGGAACACAGGACAGCAACTAGCTTCACACATTTGCCAAGGCAAGGAACTGAGGGAAGGCCATCACCTTATATAGGACGCTTACGTGATGTCATCAGGAGGTGTCCGGCCTGAGGTTCCTGCCCTGGGCCCTTTAAATGAGGGAGCGCTGGCTGCGCGCTCACCTAGGGGCAGGGCTGAGGACACGGAGCCCCTGCGGGAGCTTCACTGAGAGGCCTGTGATGACGGAGGCGTGCGGGGTAGGCGCTGGGGATGCCGAGAGCTGGCTGCTGGTGCTGGGGAGGACGGAACGAAGCCAAGCCCGTGGAGTGGAGCCCGAGGTGAGCAGGGCCGGTCATGGCACAGGCGTGGCCGGGACGTGCAACATTTCCCCCCTTTCTAGGCCTCCCCCTTACCGGTCTAGGCTTCTCTGGGTGCTGTTGATGGAAAGCTCGCAGGAGATTTCCATCAACACAAGTTCTCTTCTGGTCCGAAGCCCTCCCATGTCAGGAGGTACTCCCAATGTCCTCTTTGGCGGCGAATGTCCAGGACCTACTGGACCTGGAGGGTGGCCACAGGTTCAGCCGAGAGCTGAGTGGGTGGTGGCGGTCTCGAAGATGGCCAGGACAAAACTAAGGTTTTGATCATGGATATATGGAATGTATTGTGAATTCCAAGACTTACTGGTAGCTTTAGCTGGTACGTTACAGCCCCAACTTGGCGTAAGATGGGAAATGGTCAACATACTTTGGGGCCAATCATTGAGAGGGCAGCCAGAGGCGGATGTGCTACATGCTGAGCCAGACCTTCTGTCCCGGCAAAAATACTGGGGCAGCCCAACGGTGGGTGTCCATCACCCGTTTGGCATGATCAGCTGCTTGACAGAGGCACACTTTAACCTGGTCCCATAGCCAGCTGATGGTCTGGGCCATGGACTGCACTACAGGAGATGGCACGCTGAGTGGGAATGGAAGAGGCAGGTAGGGCTGCCGACCAAAAACCACCACAAATGGAGAGGTCCCAGTGGTGGATGCGACATGGGTGTTGTGTGACAACTCTACCCATGGGACAAGATTGACCCAATTGTCTTGTTGGTCATTAACGTAGGACCGTAGGAAGGCCTTCAGGAAGCGATTGGTTCTCTCAGCCTGGCCGGTAGCCTGTGGATGGTAGGCAGAAGTTAAGTTCAACGTAATATTGAATTTTCTGCAGAGAGATCTCCAGTACTTTGCCGCGAACTGAGGGCCACGGTCTGAGACGATCTCTTGCGGCAATCCGTGGAGATGGAAGACATGATTCAGGGAGAGTTGGGCAAGTTCAAGAGCCGACAATAGGCCAGGTAAAGGCACAAAATGGGCCATTTTGGAGAAACGGTCTATTATGACGCATATTACGGTGTGCCCCTTGGAGGGGGTCAACTCCACAATGAAGTCTAGGGTTCTGTGGGTGCTGGAAGGGGCTGAAGAAGCCCCCATGGATGTCCAATAGGTGGCTTTTATTGAGCGCAGACAGGACAAGAGTCTACGTAGTTTCGGGAGTCTTTTGTCATAGTAGCCCACCAGTAGTGTCTGCGGAGCATCCCGAGGGTTTGGGCCTGGCCGGGATGGCCAGTGAGACAGGAGTCATGGGCCCAATGAAGCACTTCCTCTCAGAGGCAGCAAGGCACCACCGTCTTACCAGCAGGCATGGTGGTAGTAACTGCGATGGAGATGCAGTCGGGATGAATGACAGGGATGTGCAGAGCAAAATTTTATGTTCATATTTCTTATGTCCGAAAGGGGGTCCCACTTGCGGCCAATATGGACATAAAAAAAATCCAATGAGTTGGGTATATGTACATATGTGCAAAAAAAAAATTTAAACCCCCTCACCCTCCTTAATCCCCCCCCCCAGACTTACCACAACTCCCTGGTGATCGAGCGAGGAGTGAGGACGTCATTTCTGCAATCCTTGGCGAGAAGCATGTGACGTCGGCGGCACGTCGAGTGACGCCGGCGTCACGTGATTCCCGGCGAGTTCGCGCCGGACGGCTCGTTCGGCCCAAAAAGAACTTTTGGCCAGCTTGGGGGGGGTCAGGAGGCCCCCCCAAGCTGGCCAAAAGTTCTTTTTGGGCCGAACGAGCCGTCCGGCGCGAACTCGCCGGGAATCACGTGACGCCGGCGTCACTCGACGTGCCGCCGACGTCACATGCTTCTCACCAAGGATTGCAGAAATGACGTCCTCACTCCTCGCTCGATCACCAGGGAGTTGTGGTAAGTCGGGGGGGGGGGGGGGGATTAAGGAGGGTGAGGGGGTTTATATTTTTATTTTGGCTCAACAATCGCGATTTCCCACATATCCAACATATCTATGTTGGATATGTGGGAAATCCGATCGTTTATGTCGAATCAATTTTTTAAGTTAAAAAAAAATATGAGTAGCATTTTACTAATGCGGTCAATCCGAATGCACACCCCTAATGAATGATCTGAGCTGGAATTTCGGGGGTATCTTCCAGCTCTCCGGAGCATGAGAGTGCGTCAGTGCGGAGATTTTTCTCAGCTGGGCGGTAGCGTATTTCAAAGTTGAACCATGTGAAGAAAAGAGCCAGTGGGCCTGTCTTGCCTTCAGTAGTTGAGCCTCTTTCAGATGTTCTAAATTCTTATGATCGGTGTAGATGGTGAACTTGTGCTGGGCCCCCTCAAGCCAGGGATGTCACTCTTTGAGAGCCAACTTCACAGCCAGGAGTTCACAGTTCCCAATGATATAGTTGTGTTCTGCAGGTGAAAACCTGTGGGAGTAGAATGAGCACGGAACAAGGTTCCCTTAATGGAGTATTGACTGAGGACTGCCCCGGCGCCAATGGCAGATGCAGCAACCTCATCAATGAAGGGGCGGTTCGGGTATGGATGGCAGAGACATGGGCCAGTACGGAAGGCCTCCTTTAGTGCCTGGAATGCAGACTGGGCTTTGGGACTCCACTCCTGGTGGTCACATCCCTTCTTAGTCATGGCGGTGGGTGGAGCTGCCAGCATGGAGTAGTCTGTGATAAAGTGACAGTAATAGTTCTTGAATCCTAAGAATTTTTGTAAGGACTGTAGACCAACTGGCTGAGGCCAGTCATGAATACCTTGAAGCTTGTTCGGGTCCATAGTGAATACTTGGCTGGAAATATTGTAACACAGGAATGGGAGAGTAGACTGTTCAAAAAGGCATTTTTCAAGTTTGGCATAGAGATGGTGATCCCTAAGTCTCTGAAGAATGGTCTGGGCATGAGAACGATGGGATTCCAGATCTTTGGAAATGATCAAGATGTCATCCAAATAGACTACGACAGAGTATAGGAGGTCTCGGAAGATCTCATTCATCATTCTCTGGAAGATGGCAGGGGCATTATATAGCCCAAAAGGCATTACTATATACTCCTAGTGCCCATCCCGCATATTAAACACGGTTTTCCATATATTCTCAGGTTGAATGCGGACCAAATTATAGGCCCCATGTAGGTCCAACTTGGTAAAGATTCTAGCCCCTTGAAGCTGATTGAACAGCTCACTGATGAGCGGCAATGGGTACAACTCTTTGTGGGTGACAGCATTCAGGCCTCGGTAGTCAATACATGGCCTTAAGATGCCATCCTTATTTTTCACAAAAAAGAACCCAGCGCCAGCTGGGGATGTAGAGGGTCTAATGAAATCTTTGGCTAGGTTTTCCTTGATATAGGCAGACATAGCCTGGGTCTCTGGAAGTGAGAGCGGGTAAGTTATGCCCTTGGGAGGTATGCTGCTGGGTAGTAGTTCGATTGGGCAGTTGAACTTCCGGAGTGGGGGCAAGATGTCGGGTTGTTGTTTGGAGAAGATGTCTTGGTAGTCGGCGTAGGGTGTAGGTATACACCTGGGTAACATCAAGCTGAGAGAACATTGCACAAATATCATGTTTGAGTGAGTTTCCTCACTCCGAGGGTCATCAAATCTTCACAAGAGAGCACTGTCAAAGTGGCCTCTATCCCCTACACTAATACCTAAACCTCATCTCGAGTTACTAGGTGGGCCTCCCATAGAGATATAAATACTTAATCTAGTGTTAGGGCATCATGGCTAGATTCTCTCTCTGTCTCTGTTTCATTCAGGCTGGTGCTCCAGGAGCTTCAAAACAGGCATTTGAGAATGCATGAAATGTAACCTATCACACAGCTTATTACTGAAAAAGGTGTAGTTAAAGCCATGTTGGCTATTCAAAAATTAGCCTGCAACCCTATCCATATGATCTATTCTCAAAGAAGAGATGATAAAATCTGTCCAAATTGGAATTATTAAGCAGAATCAGCAAATATGAGTAAGGTACCTGATCATTACAGGCAAGCTTTTACATCTGTATGTAAAACTGAAGATTTTGAGAAGAACCTTTCAAAAATGAATCATGAGAGAAATTTTGCAATGATCTTAAATACTTCAGATCTGAAAAATCTGAACAAGATAGCAGAAATTACTCTCGTAGCATTTTGCCATATACCTTTTCTGTTTGTAGAATGTTGACTATTTCTGAATCTCCTGTTTGACCTTTATTATGATGTAATAGCAGCTTTAATTTTTCTAAGGGCTATTCATGAATTATGAGCAATTAGGAAAAACACATACTAGCTAATTAAATATTGATGACACATTGCAGCTAGTAGTAAATATGGGCTCATATAAATTATTGCATGTCAAAGATTGTGGTGCTCTTGAACGTTCCATAGTCTGGTTGCTATGGGATTTAGCTGTTTGGAAACTTGTGTGGGTTTAATAAGACTCCTCTTCAACACTGGTTTGGGTCTCCTCTGAACACAGATTAACCCAAAGCAAGGTCTGTGGTAATACTGATTAAACTCCTGTGGTACTATATGAGATAGATCATCAAACTTTGATCCCTTAATTAAAATGCATAATGAAGATTTGCAAATAGGTTCCAGAAATATGCAAATGTATTTCTTTATTTTAATTTGTTGACCAGAAAGGTCAGCTTAGGACAAATGTTTTATTCTTCACAGAATCCTGGGTGTAGCAGGGCACATGTAACACATTAAAAAAAAAAATAAACAGCAGATCATTTACAACATATCAATTATACAAATAGTTCATTTAACCATTTACAAGTATATTTATCTACAAGGTATTCATCTAGAGAAGACTGAAGTCATTAGGTGGCTGATTCGCAAAGCCACATTCAGGGGGCCATTTTCTATCCCTATTGCATGCGAAAAGGGACATTTCGCTTGTGATAGCTAGATAGGGGCGGTGTCGGGGCAGAGTTGGCACTGGAAGAGGAGGAGTCGGGACGTCGTTGGGGCGGACGTGGCGGAAACTTCGCAGGCAGCGAAAAGGTAAGACCCCTTATCGCCGCCTGTATTGCGCCCAATAGCACCACCTTTCACACGTGCGAAAGCCGGCAACGATATCACCGTGGTGGTGCAAATCGCTGCCGGCTTTCGCAGACCCGCCCCCTGCTTCACCCCCGCCCCCATTACCGTAGGATTCAGAGAGGTGCGCGACATTAGAAAATCCAGCCCTAAGTTTGGAAGGTTTGAAATGTGATTTTTTTTCACCTCATTCATCAAGCTGATATGCAGCACATGGACATGTGGGGTCACAGTGTGAGATGGCACCATTTTATAAATGGAATGAAATCACATAAAATTGTGAGCCTTGAAATTCTGATATATACTCTTAATGGAGTGTTAGCGAAATACTACTAATACTAAGATCTCTATTGATCACATGCGGAACTAAAGTATGAAGCAATGCTCTTTTAGTAACATGAGTGATAAGGAGATTAGGGCCTCTTTTGGCAAGGGTGGAAGGTTGTAGGTCAGTGGTGAAATCCTTCTTGGGGGGCAGCAGCACTGGTGATCGAGTTGTGGTGGGGATCAGTATTGTGGATGATTGGATGGGAAGCTGGGGATGGAAAGTAGGTCCAATAGGGTTGGGAGCGTTTCTAAGGAGGTTAGTATACTAGATTGGTGCACTAGTCCCTTAACACCATAGTTCCCTATAGCACAAAATTTTGTACAGTGGTTTAACCAAGAAAATATTACTCCATGGTTCATGGGTTTGTGATTGGGGAGGGGGGGGGGGTGGAATGAGCTCATTATCCCCTTATTTGTTCATTTTAAATATGTGGCTATGCTCAGTTTGAGAGAAAACAAAACAAAATAGCTCAACCCCTATGATTTCAGTTACGTTTCTTGTGCTGGAAACCTTGTAGACCTGTCAGTGGTCAGTGGGCTCACTTATTAGTCTCACCTTCACCAGTGGTTGGCAGACGTGGTTGCTAAATCATTGATTGGCTCTGGGTTAAACCTGTATCTTTGACCTTCCCTTGTACACTCAGCCAGTCACTCACTCACTCACTCATTCACACAAGCTTAGCCCAATGTCATTTAAAAAAAAAAAACTTGTTGTTTTAAGACATTTAACATGGGAAACTGGAAAAGCCTTTGTTCACCAGCATTTACTTTTCTGCTTGTTTAATGTTGGAGAAGTGTTATTTGCACTGACATATGTTGAGGCAAAACTACACTGAAAACTCTGCTGTTTACTGATGCTGCTGTTGGATTGAGTAAAACATGAATGGTGAAGGGGTACCACTTTTGGTGCTGCCACATCTTGAGATAAAGTGTGGGTGTGTCTGACACCAGTGCTGTTCCTATGACTAACAGAATATGTATTGCACTTGTCAGGTTCTCTTTCAGTAGTCTCTACAGCATTCCCAACAATGGGTCCCTGTTTGAACGCCACTTTTTGTAGTGGTATCCCAGTTTGGTTGGTTGACTGTATCCAGGGTGCTATGATGCCGGGGTTCCTCTGGTGGGGGTGGGGGTGGGGGGAATCAACTTCCTGGGCCCTTGGCAAAGACATGCTATGGTCATCGAAGTCCAGTCCCAATCCAACTGGTCTGAACTTCTGTGCCATGGGGATTCTTAGGAGGAATAAAGGAGACATGAAGAAAAATAAAGAGAAAATCAACTATACACTTTGCACTCGCTACTAAGTCCAGTAAAAAATAAGTCTCTGAGTCCAGTGTGGTATTCAAAGAAAATATTTTCATCAGTTTAAAAATCAAAATCCAGGCAAGAATTGAAAAGATCAAAAATAGCTTCATAAAATCAATGTCAGAAAAGCCATGATCTCTATACATCTCCTCCTTACAGATCTTTTCTCCTTTGCACCAGCATCCATGTCCAAAAATCCTTGCCCTTGGAGGGTAGGATATCTCTCTTCTAATTCCAGCATCAAAACTGCTGGGAAAAGGTGACATAATATTCCTTATTGAAAAAAATGAATCTTCAACATCCAATAAGTATAAAAAGCTCTAACTATATAATCCAAAACTGGTCTTCTAGAGTCAACTCACTCCAACAGCTCTTGCTGGAATGTCCAAAAATCTCAAAGCTTTCTTTCCCCCTTTGCTTCAATCTCTTAGCAGAGGCAAAAAGAATCAAAGTCCATCCCATCCAGATACAGGGGGAATCCCTTTTGTCAGGGAACTGGCTCCAAGCAAAAATCATAACCTCGGTCAGTTCCACCTTGGGGATGGCAAAGGCCTTCTACTCTTCCTTCTATCTCTCCTTCTCATTCATTTCTGAGCCTGCTCATGGGTCATCTATAGCCCAAAGAAGCCTCCTACCAAAAAGCAGAGTTAATACAAAGGGAGTGCTCAAAAATACAAAACCCTACACCTATCTATGAGAGTCATAGTGACAGGCAAGTCGGAGTCACATCTGTAAAGCGGAAAAGGCATTACTTGCACTGACAGTTGTGAAAGCATAGCATTATTGCAAGCCCTGCTCTGCCCTGCCCTGTCTGAAAGTTGCTATTCTGTGGCACAGTGTCTACTGTTGCTGTTGTCATTCTATTACTTGTTTACAGAGGTGTTATGCAGAGGAGAGGCTCTGAGCGGGGACCTTTAATGGACATCTAGGGTTAGCAAATCAATTCTTGATTCAGAACATAGTTCATTACAGTCTGCTAATGATTGTGCTCCATGCAATATACTCCAGTCATTGCCTGTAACCCTCTAATCAGGTTTTGGGACCTGGCTGGGTGTACCTGATGATGTAACAGCACTGATAGGTGCTGGAAGAAGAGTGGAATTGTGTCACTGCTGGGAGAAGCTCTGCCACTGGCACCTGAAGCAAAGACTGGCTCCAACCTAGCATAACACTGCTAGTACATGTAGGCTATGAGGGGTGATCTTCCCAGGCAGAAGCCCTCCTTTCTTCATGGATAGCAGTCTTATACCTTATACATAGTATACTGCTGCTTAGTTTTAATACTGCAGTCACCTGGTAGACTTAAGAAATAGCCACTAGTTATCACTGTGTGCTAACAGCATGGGATCTATTTACTTTTTGAGTTCTTGCCAGGTATTTATGACCTGGAGTGGCCTCTGTTGGAAACAGGATACTGAGCTTGATGGGCCCTCGGTCTGACCCAGTATGGCAAGTTCTTATGTTCTGGTATATAATAATAAGTCCAAATCCATGATGATTTCCTGTCAGGCATCACTTGTAAACATTGCTGCCTTGGGATTGGCTCATCCTCTTTTGAGGAGTTCGGAAGAGGAGGAGTCGGGGCGTCACCGACACCGTGAAGACGCCGTGGACAACGAAAAGGTGAGGTCCTTTTCGCAGGCCCGCCCCCCCGCCCCTCATTCTCTAAAGTATCGCAGGCCTGCGATACTTTAGAAAATGAGGCCCTATGTCTCTATCACTTCCACTGAAAGACTGTTCTATGCTTACACCATCCTTTCAGGGAAGACATATTTTCTAATGTTACTTCTAAACTTACCCCCCTTTGAACTTTATTAGCAAGAATCTCCAGTAATTTTAATAAGTCTGGGCTAGTTCCTTAAAGTAACAAAAGAATATAATCTTTGAAGGGCACATTAAATAAGATACTAGATTAAAAAGAAGAAACTCCCTTCATCTCTAAAAGCACTTACTGTTTAAATGGAATATTCCCTCCACAGCTTTTAGAAAAAAAAAACCCTTTTAGATAAAAATAAACATTTCCACATTTTATTTTCATCCATTTGCTATGAGGAAGGCAGTAAAGTCTGTTTGTATAAACCCTGTGCATTGTGGCTGCATTGCCACTGACAGTGTACTGACTTACAAGCTCCTGATTCAATGCAGTATGAGGCTATGATGCTAACAAAATTGCACAGTAGAGCTAATAATTAGAGTAAAGGTTGTCTAAGAAATAATGCAAAAGTGAATCTAAGCTAATTGGTACTTTCATTTCCCTTTGAACACGTTTACAATAATTCACCTCATCGATGGCACATATGCAGGCAGGAAATTGTAAACCAGAGGGTGCAATTGATATCACTGGAGCCTGTACTCATACAAAATTATCTCCACTGATCTCATTTTTATTGTGCATTGTATCAATGAAAGCTAAATAAATAAAAGCAGGATTTGATTGGTTCATGCAGCCAAAGATTGTCGAGAACAGCTGTCTATTCCCATTTTCTATCCCATCAAATTCTGCCTTCCTTCTCCAGTTTGCAGCTCAGAGATGTCTGTTTGCCTATGAGAATATTGAAACAGAGAAAACAAAACACACAGTCAAGGGTGAAGGAAGGACTGTACAGGGGGAAAAAAACCTCTAAGACTGTGAATGGCTGGGACACTACTATATAAATGAAAAGTAAAACATTGAGGCAGGTCAATGGATAGATAGTAGTAAAGGTTTAAGCAAAGGCTTCTAAAGAGTGGCACAACTTTTTCAGGTATAAAAATGGATGGACAGGAGCCAGAATACAGAGATTGATGGACCAGATGGCCCAACACATGAAAGATAAATGGGGTGATAAGTTGGAAAAAGGCAGAAAGGATGTAATGCAGAAAGCTTGTTGGCTAGGAACTGGACACCGGCTTTTGAAGCCTTGGAAAAGAAAGCACAGAAATCCAGGGGAGCAGTAACAATTAAAATAAAAAAATTAGGGATAGGTAGAGTTAGGTTAGGAGTCGGAGAGGAGAGGGGATGAGGTAGGAAGGGTAGGGTTAGGGATAGGAAATTTCCCTCCCAGTCCGTTCCTTAATTGGAGCGGACTGGGAGGGAACTGGGGGAGGCCCAATTGCGTCACTGCGCATATATTGCTAAAATTCCCCCCCTGCGCACGCGAGTCCCGGGCCCCCCGCATATGTGCAAGTGGATTTAAAAAATTGACACATATATGTGCACAGCCATCAGATTTTATAACATGCACGCACCGGCTCGCACATGTTATAAAAGCGGGGCGTCCATGTGCATGCGCCGGGACTCATGCACACATGGATGCGCGCGCGTGGGTCTTAAAATTGACCCCATTATGTGCATAAAATATATGGTGTAATTTTGTAAAATGGGCAAAGTATGCAAATATGCAATGCGTAAATATATGCACGTACTGAGAAAAACCTGGTATTTTATAAACTATGCTGACCCTGCTGCATGGTTTATAAAATACTAGCAAAAATCTCTATAGGCCCACTTAAGTACGCATTTGGTAATCTATGCAGACTATTGATAAATGAGTTCTCTAATGCTATGTAAAGGGGGTACCCTATAAAAAAAAATAGAGTTAACACTTACCTGATCCTGAAGCTTTAGGAAGCAGCAACATCCAGGAAGGCCCAAAGTTGATGAGGCCCAAGTTCAGCAGGGCAAAGGCTGAAAATAGCACTCCATGAGGCTACAACATAGCGCCAAAGGCTAAGAAGCAGATGAGAAGAAATCTGTAAAAAGAAAAATAAGCGACAATAGAGATCAGTGAAGGAAGCATATAAAAGAAAAATAAGCAACTGCAGGAAAAATGTAGCCTGTCCAATTGGAAAAGGATAAGAATGAGTGATGGCGAAACCCACCCACCCCAAGACATAAGAAAACAGTACAGACAGGGATAACAGAATGAATTAAAAGAAAAGAAGCAAGAATAGCGCTGAAGAGCAGATCGCAGCTATTTCCCTGATCTGCCAAGCCACAAGAGACCGACCACAATGCGTGAAAGGCCTAGTGAAATTCATCAGACATCAAATCACCCAGACCTCACAAGCAGGAAAAGGAAAGTGAGAAAGAAAAAGAAGCTGGTGCCTCAGAGAAAGCTGGGTTATACCGGCAGCTATAGGAGGGAGGCTGGCAGCCAGGCAGCTGTGAAAGAAGGAACCAGTGCAGGACCGACAGCCGCGTCAGGTGAAACCAAGGGAGCAGCGCAAAGGCCGCAAGAAAAGTAAGGCGCCGGAGACTCTTAATGAAGGGAGCCAGGCAGGGAGACACCGGACCTGTCACCTGCGCGGGGGGGGGGGGGGGGGGGGGGGGGGGGGGGGGCTGAATCTCTGCATCGCCAGTCTGGCCAGACCCTCCTGACAGGAAGCGCCGCTGCAATCATTGGAGTGAGCGCGACATCGGATCGTCACTCCGGCCAGGCCCTTCTAATGGGAAGAAGCACCGCCAAAAGGAAAAAAAAAAAAAAATAGAGAAAAAGAAATACTTATCAGGATATCATCCTTTAGAGACTGTCTTCATTGCTGAAGGAAATAAAAATTCATACAAAGTATCAGTCCTTGACAGTTACAAATACTTTTAAAGAGAAAAGGTTGAAAGGTATCTAATGTTGACTAATATCTAAATAAGAATATAAGAAGAAGAAGTTATATCAGTATTCTTCATTGGCCTCTTGCATGCTTTCTCCTCATAGGTGTTTCACGGGCCCTGCACAGACCCCTATACTTTCTTCATAGTCTCCATACCCTCCAATCTTATTGACCATTGGTCCTACTTCACTTGCCCCATTTCATAAGAACATAAGAAATTGCCATACTGGGTCAGACCAAGGGTCCATTAAGCCCAGCATCCTGTTTCCAACAGTGGCCAATCCAGGCTACAAGTACTTGGCAAGTACTAGGGATGTGCAGCAGGGACGGATTCGTCCCATTCGGTATTCGTATCCATCGGGACCCAAATCCATTGCATCTGTTCTCGGGGGACCCTGATCCGTTCATTAGTTACATATGTATTCGTTTCCCCCCCCCAAAACCCATCCCAACCCTTTAAATTTAATTAACTACAACCCACCACCCTCCTGACCCCCCAAGACTTGCCAAAAGTCCCTGGTGGTCCAGTGGGGGTCCTGGAGTGATCTCCTGCACTCGGGCTGTCAGCTGCCTGTATTCAAAATGGCGCCGATAGCCTTTGCCCTTACTATGTCACAGGGGCTACCAGTGCCATTGCTGAGCCCCTGTCACATGGTAGGCGCAATGGACGGCTGGCGCCATCTTGTGCTCCTACCATGTGACAGGGACCGACCAATGGCACCGGTAGCCCCTGTGACATAGTAAGGGCAAAGGCTATCGGCGCCATTTTAAATACCGGCAGCCGATGGACCGAGTGCAGGAGATCGCTCCAGGACCCCCACTGGACCAGCAGGGACTTTTGGCAAGTCTTGGGGGGGTCAGGAGGGTGGGGGTTTATTCGTTAGTGATACGTTGTATTCGGGGGGGGGGGGGGGGTTCACCATACGTTTCGTGACCCCCATGAATACAACGAATATGGCATATAAGTTGCAGATTGCCAATACGTTGCAAACAAATGCACACCCCTAGCAAGTACCCAAAAACTAAGCCTATCTCACACTACTGATGCTAGTAATAGCAGTGGCTATTTTCTAAGTCAACTTGATTAATAGCAGGTAATAGACTTCTCCTCCAAGAACTTATCCAAACCTTTTTTAAACCCAGCTACACTAACTGTACTAATCACATCCCCTGACAACAAATTCCAGAGTTTAATTGTGCATTGAGTGAAAAATAACTTTTTCCGATTAGTTTTAAATGTGCTACATGCTAACTTCATGGAGTGCCCCCCTAGTCCTTCTATTATCTGAAATTCACATTTACCCATTCTAGACCTCTCATGAATTTAAAGACCTCTATCATATCCCCCCTCAGTCGTTTCTTCTACAAGCTGAACAGCCCTAACCTCTTTAGTCTTTCCTTATAGGGGAGCAGTTATATCCCCTTTATCATTTTGGTCACCCTTCTCTGTACCTTCTCCAATGCAACTATATCTTTTTTTGAGATGTGGCAATGAGATTTGTGCATAGTGCTCAAAGGTGCGGTCTTACCATGGAGCGATATAGAGACATTATGACATTTTCCGTTTTATTCACCATTCCCTTCCTAATAATTCCTAACATTCTGTTTGCTTTTTTGACTGCCATAGCACAGTGAGCCAACAATTTCAATGTATTATCCACTTTGATGCCTAGATCTTTTTCGTGGGTGGTATCTCCTAATATGGAACATAACATTGTGTAACTACTGTTGTGATTACTGTGGTAGTGATACAGTGGACCCTTGGGCCGGGCTGCAAGGAGGCTTCCTAAGCAGACCGGGAGGCGGAGTCTATGGGTCTGGCAGGGCTTCACCCGGGACCTAGAATCCCCCCGGGAGGAGCCCGTAGGTATCCGGGCCCTTGGGAGTTAGGCTGAAGGTGGGCCGCAGAGGGTATGGCAGAAGCAGGCCCAGGTTAGGTAGAGATCAACCAGCAGTTCAGATGCAGGCCAGGGGCAGACAGGCCGCTAGCCAATAGTGTACTGAGGCCGGACCGGGTCAAGACAGGTAATAGGCAAACAGAGTTCGGAAGCGGGCCAAGAGCAGGCCCGGCAGCCAGTACACAGAGTTCTGAACAAACCGAGGTCGTGGCTGGCGGCAAGCTGGCAGAACACTGAAGCAGACCAGGGTCGTGGCTGGCGGCAAGCTGGCAGAGTGCTGAAGCAGACCGGGGTCATGGCTGGCGGCAAGCTGGCAGAGTGCTGAAGCAGACTGGGGTCATGGCTGGCGGCAAGCTGGCAGAGTGCTGAAGCAGACTGGGGTCGAGGGAGGCGGTAGGCAGACAAAGTACTGAAGCAGGCCGGGGTCGAGAACCAGGAAGACAATCAAGAAGTCTCTGAAGCAGGAACGGGAACGGAACCAGGAACCAGCAGAGTCCGGAAGGCAACTAGCATTCAAAGAACCTCGTTGCAAGGCGTCTACTCGGAGTCTGGACGCTGGTTAAATGCTCTCTCTCTCTCTCTCTCTCCTCCCCCCCTAAGTGGTTATAGGTAGGAATTATAACAATTTTGGTACTTACTATGGAGTGCACTTTGCAATAAATAAGCTATTACCATAAAACATGCCCCTCTTCCTATCACATGTGATAGTTTGATGAATCTAACTGTGGATGTTATATTGTAGAGATGTGAATCATGTGCCAGATCATCTTAATGATCAGGTTCGGCTGGGGGGGGGGGGGGAAATCTGATCGTTAAGATATGTGAATTGGAATCGTTTCCGATTCCAATTCACATCGCTAATTTGTTTTTTAGAGATGCCCGCGCTGCTAAAAAAAAACCCCACCCGACCCTTTATATCAACCCCCCTTAGCCTTCCCCACCCTCCCGACCCCCCCAAAACCTTTTAACATTACCTGGTGGTCCAGGGGGGCCTCGGGGGACGATTTCCTGTTCCCAGGCATCAGCTGCGCTAAAAATAAATGGTGCCGATGCCCCTTTGCCCTTACCATGTGACAGGGTATCCGTGCCATTGGCCGGCCCCTGTCACATGGTAGGAGCACTGGATGGCCGGCCATCTTTACTCATCAGCCCCCCTGGACCACCAGGTAATGTTAAAAGGTTTGGGGGGGGGGGGGGGGGTCAGGAGGGTGGTCGATTTAAAGGGTCAGGTGGGTTTTTTTTTATCGGGCCATCGGCGCCATTTTAATTAGTGGCAGCCAAAATGGCGCCGATGGCCCGAGAGCGGGAGATCGTGCCGGGAACCCCCCATTGGACCACCAGGTAATTTAACATTTTGGGGGGGTTCGGGAGGGTGGGAGAGGGTAAGGAATTGGTTTTAAAGGGTCGGGGTGCATTTAGGGGTTGTTTTGGTGTGCCGGTTTTCCTGCCCTCCCCCAAATAATTCCCATGCCCTATTTAATGATTTAGGATGATTTATGACGATAAATCGGGGGCACTTGTATTGTATCGTGCACTCTGACGATTTAGGACGATTTTAACATTATCTGACGATAATTTTAATCGTTCAAAAACGATTCACATCCCTATTATGTTGTACCCTGAATATAAGAAGGGTGGGTTAGAAATGTTTTAAAATGAATTAGACCAGCCAGTCACTTTTGTCACAAACAGAGCACAGTGAGTGAACTGATAATACTTGCTATGCACTGTAAATAAGCATAAAAAGTTGCTCACATTGGTGGCCAGCTGTATGATCAAAGCCCCAGGTACAACAGGGACTGATCCAAGGTGGTGGGAGCCAGATGCAGGGCCTTAAGCCAGCACTGGGGACATTAAGGACACTGAGTGAGGCTGAAGGCAGCGGTAGAGTCTCAGTAGCGAGGAGGCAGTGGCAGGAAGTTGGCAGTTTGTTTCCTGCCATGAAAAGGCAGAGCCAGTGCAGTGAAGGAAAGAAGTGGAAGTACTTTCTAGTTCTGCAAATGTCCATGTTGACCTGAGGAGAGCAATGGGAGCACTAGTCGCTGACTCCCACTATTCCTGCTGCTACCATAGGTCTGGGCTGGGCCATGATATTGAGGTCACCAACAAAAGTTTGAAAACTACCAGTGGGTAAAGCTGTTTTGATTTTTAAAACCATAGACAATGCATAGATTTTCTACATTGAACCCTCCAAATCATAGAAACTCAAAATATTTTGACAGATAAAGACCACAATGTTCATCTAATTTGCCCATTTCCCTTTCTGGTTGTATATTGCAGACTACAAGATATACATATTTACCTTCACCTCCCAGTAACTTAAGATTTTATGCACCTATCTCATGCTCTTTTAAAGTCTGGTGTTGTTTTTCCTCTACTACTTCTAATAGAAGACTGGTCCAAGCATCCACTACTCTTTCTATGAAGAAATATTTTCTTCTGTTACTCTTGAGTTTATTATTCACTTTTAGCCTCATACCATGACCTCTTGCTTTAGAAATTCTTTTCCACTGAAAAATGCTTGTTGCTTGTACATTATTTATATATTTGAGATGTTTGAAATTCTCCTTTAGCTCCCAATGGAGATTTTAAATTCTCAAATCGATAACTCATGAACACTTCCTCATTAGTCAAATTTAAAAAATGTAATCCTAGCTCTATGAACATTTACTGGAGAATATTTTCTCTGTCTCTGCCTCACATTTCTCCAAACTAACACATTAGAAAATATTTTCTGGCAGTAAATCTTCAGGAAAAACTAAATAAAAAGCCATCACTTTCTACCAAACAAACCACTACAAACATATCAAGGAGATTGTGCTCCAGACTCACCTGTTCAAAGTCCTGGTGCAGATTCACATGCATAAACAACCATGATGATGATGACATTAACACGTGAAATTTTGTTAAGCTTCCTTCATGCAGCCAAATTGAAAACCATACCTCCAACATGCCTTCTTATTCATGCAGCTCAAATTATTTGTATAACTTAATTTGGATGCACTCAATAGCAATTTAGAACATTTGCTTTGTGAGGCTTGACATCAGTATACGTAAGTACTGACTAGAATTTAGAAAATGTAGCCCTATGTGCTTTAACAGCAGAAGGAATGGGAAAGATAAGGTGTGCTTTGTGTGTGTAGGGAGGGGGGAGGTGGGGGGGTCTTTGAATACAGATTAGGTTGCACAATTGACAGAGCTTCAGATGTGCAAAAGATCAGTGGGTCTGAGTGATTTTCCACGAGGGCAGATAAGGAAATGAGTGATTGAAAAATAGGAGGCAAGGGTTGAGAAAGCAATATCATATACAAACTAGGAAGAGAAAAGAAAAGTTAACAATTTAGGCCTGGATTCTCTAAGGTCACAGACCTTAGAAAATCCGGCGGTAATGGGTGGTGGGGGGGGGGGGGGGGAAGCGGGGGGCGGTCCTGCGATAGCCGGCAGCGAAACTGGCGGCGATAAGGAATCTTACCTTTCGCCGCCAGCGATGTGTCCGCAGCGTCGGCCCCCTGTGCAACCCGGACTCCTCCTCTTCCGGGGCCAACTCCGCCCCGAGCTAGCTATCGCACGCGAAAAACATTAGAGAATGACCCCCTTAATGTCAGTGTATGTCTTTGGGAGTGGATGGGAAGAGACAGGCTAGATTAGACTATGGACAACAAGCAAGTGAAGGAAACTATATTGCTTACTCAACTGCTTTATTTAGGTATTTAGAACCACATTCTAATTGCTAGGTTATTGCTTACAGAAAAGTTTCTATAAATGATGGCATTTAAGTTATCAAAAAGAAAAGATTCATGATAACTACTTTTTGTTATGAGCATCGATTGATAAGATTTACTGAATTACTTTATTTTGACCAAAAATAAAAAAAGAATGACCCCTTTTTGAAGTTTATATTTCTAACTTGAAACAACTCTTTTAAGGTAAAGTATTAAAGTGGAATAAAATGAGAAGTGCATTTTTTATTTCCTAAACCTCTAATTCAGGATTCAACATACTTTTAACTGGCTTTTCCCCATTACTCCATAAAGTCCAATAAATATGTGACTATATCTCTTCTAAAGCTAACAGTATATATGTTTACTTCTCAAATCCTCAATACCAGAGGCCTTTATTCATCTGTTATGAAACTAAAATCAGAATGGAAAGTCATTAATCTGGGAAGTAAGATGAAAACTGACCCTAGTGAAAGAATGTGAAGGCTAAAACAAAATTCTTTCAAGAATTTACAGCAGGATGATTGATTAACACTTGATAAATGAAAGAAAAAAAGACCCCACAATGATTTGTTGTTGGTGATCCTGGAAAATCTAAAACATTTAGTTGTTCCGCAGGTTTGTGATTGCTTAGCTGTTAGAGAGGCCATTCTGCTGTAACAATATTCACCATAAAACTTTGCAGCAACACAATTCAGTTTAACGATTGTGTAGGTCACAGTTTCCCTCTTCTTCCTCGAAGGAAGTGTTTCAGGTCAACCTACATTTTATTCCCTGCCATAAAAAGCAGAGCAAATCACATGCTATTTTTGAACTTCATCCACATCACAATACGGTTATGGAGGCGCACCATTCCAGTACAATGCTGAAGTAGAATTTCAGGTTACCTTGCTGATTCAGGCTAATGATGCCAGCAAATTGCTTTACCTGGCACCTGTTTCAAGAAAATTCCTCTGTGAGTCGTAAGAAAGCTGGGCATAGTGATACCTTGTACCTGGAGAGCCACATATATACTGTAGGGATTTTGCTGAAGACTAATTTTGTTTAAGAGTAAAATCAGAAAAGATCATTGACTTGGTCTCTGTACTCAGAACAGCATAAGAAACATGAGGATAACAGAAATGCATAAATACCTCACAGGTTTTCATATGTCAGTGTAGAGGGCTACATTGTTTATGTCTTTCCTACAATGTTATAAGATGCCAATGAGTCATGTTAGTGATAGGAGAGGGACAATAATCACACTATCTTTCACGTTAATAAATTCAATAATAGTGTACATTATGATTGGGGTGAATAAATTATGTACTGAAAAAAATGTAAGATAACAATGAGGGGCAGCAGTTATAGCACGCTGTCATTCAATTGTCATTATTCAGTGAACCAATGGAATAATAGAGATTAATACCCCTCACCCCCTTCTTCCCAGCATGCAGTCATAAATCCTGTTATAATATAAACAAGCCGTTAAGCCCGTCACAACGGGCTACATTACATTTTTGTTTTCGGTCCATTTTCGCAGCACCCTCCTACACTTTTTCTCCCTCATTCCCCCCAGTCACTCACCCCCTTCCCACCCCTCAGTCTTACTCACTCTCTGTCTCCCACTGCCTCCTTCCCCTCACTCTCACCTCCCTCCCCTTCCCTCAGTCACTCCCACCTCTCTCCCCTTCCCTCAGTCACCCCCCACCCTCTCTCAATCCCATCCCCTCTCCCTCAGCCCTCCTCCACTCCCTTTTTCTCTGCTCCAAAACTTCTTACCCTTCCACTTACTCACATCCCTGTCTCTCACCTCTCCCTCATTCTCCCCCTCCCCTCCCTCTTCCCCACCCCCTACCTCCCTCCCTCTCAGTCCCTCCCTCTCACTCAGTCCCTCCCTCTCCCTCCCCCTCCCTCAGTCCCTCCCTCCCCTCACTCAATCCCTCCCTCCCTCTCAGTCCCTCCCTCCCTCTCACTCAGTCCGTCCCTCCCTCTCTCTCTCTCTCCTCCCTCCCTCGCTACTGGCCACCGCTGCCGCCGCTCCTCGTCATCGTTCGCCACGGCCGCTGCCACCCGACGCCGCCGCCGATTCCCGCCGCCGCTGCCACCCGCCGCCGCCATTTTTGCCGCTGCCACCCGCCGCCGCTGCCGCTGCCACCCGACGCCGCCGCCGCCATTTTTGCCGCTGCCACCCGCCGCCGCTGCCACCCGACGCCACCGCCGCCGCCATTTTTTTTTTCTGACGCTGGCCGAGACCGACGTCCTTGCCCGCACATGCGCAGTAGAGCTGTGCTCTACTGCGCATTTGCGGGCCGTCGGTCAGGGCCCATTTATAAGGTAGATTATTTGCATTAGGGGAGGTTGATATGAAATACAGTTCTAGAAATATCTGGACCCAGCCTGGCATCAGGAAGAGCAAGAGTTCCTCATGTTCATGTCTGCATTTAATTTGAACCCTCACAATAACTTTTCATACTGGCATGAAACACATGAATGTTCAGTAGTAAATGTTTGTAGTACTTTCTACCACAAGGAAGAGAGAACCTTTGGGTTCAATTATAACTAGAACATATATTACTCCTGGAGAAATTCTACACAAACAAAAAAAAAATTAAAATTCTGCTCACAAAACCTTAAAATTCTGAAAACTTCTGCATGCATAATATTGGTCTAAATAATACAATATGCATGACAATCTTTAAGTAATTATTTTAAAATGAAATACAGAAAAACAGTTATTACTTAAAGATGCAGAGTTTTAAATATTTTGAGCATAATTGCCCTAGAAGTTCACTGAAAGATTGTCTCTTTCACTCTCTCTCCCTGCTCTTTTGGCTAGTCTCCATTTACTTTGCTCTCTCAGGCCCCAACTCCTCCATTTGCCTCTATCTCTCCCCTCCCCCTCTAGGCTCAACCCCTTCCACTCTATTGCCAGTCCCAGAGTTTGACCCCTCTCTCAGTATTGCCCCTCACAGAGGCTCCCTCTGTCCCTCTCACTCTTTCACACACACACACACACACACACACACACACATGCTCTCTTTCTCTCTCTCTCTCACACGCACACACCCCCTCTTACAGGATCCTTCTCATGCACATACACACAAAAAACACCCTCATACAGACTCCCTCTCCTCGTGCGCGTGCATACATACACTTACACACTCTCATAAAGGCGCCCTCTATTTCTCTTGCACACACACACACACAAACACACACACACACATCCCGTTATATAGGTTCCTTCTCTTTCTCTCTCATGCATTCACACACACACACACACACACACATACACCCTAATACAGACTCCCCTCTCTCTCTCTCTCTCTCTCGTGCACACATACACACACGCACCCTCATACAGGCTCCCTTTCTCTCTCATGCATACACTTTCACACATGCTACCTTTGGCTCTCTCTTAAAACCCCTGCACACTGGCTACCTCTCTCACTCACACTCCCCTACACATAGGCTCTCTCTCTCTCTCTCTCTCTCACACACACACACACCCCTTCACACAGGCTCTCTCTCACATATACATCCCTTCAAACAGGCTCTCTTTCTTACACATACACGCACCCTCACACAGGGTCCCTCTCTCATAAAGAAACACCCTCACATACACACAATCCCTTTTTATACACATTCCAGCTCCCAATCTCTCACACATATACACACTCCTTCACAATCTCCTCACATAGGCTCCCTCTCTTTGGTACCAAAATCCACGCACCTTCATACATGCTCTCTCTCTCAAAGCCCCAGGCTCGCAGTCTTTCATACACACAAACACAGACTCAATCTCACCGGGGCTTGCTCCATCTTTGCCATGAGCGGGATGGCCCAGGGTCGTGGCATGCCTGGGCCTACGTCATCTTTGCCACAGGCAGAATGGCCTCCACTCGTGGCATGCTGGGGCTGTTCCATCTTCGTTGCGAGCAGGATGGCTTCTGCTCGCTGCACGCTGGGGCTCACATCTTCTTTACTGTGAGCAGGACCGTCTTCACTTGCAACACACAGGGACCTGCCAAATTCTGCGCAGAATCTGTACAGCTGCACGGGAGGGGAATTCTGAGAAAATTCTGCGCTCTGCAGTAGCGCGGAATTCCCCCTGGACTAATATATGGAGAGAGTAGATATTACTTTAGAGTAAAAAAAAATGCGGCTTGATAATCTATTAATAAAATAAATTGAGGTCAATGTTCAAAGCCATTTAGATGAATAACTCACAAGTTATCTAACTAACAAGTTATCCATTTAAATGTTCAGTTTTGAATCTTGACCTCATAGTACAAAAGTAAACATAAAAATTACGCCCATAACAGTAATGTTGGGAGAAACCAAACACTGCAGAATCAAAAAAGGAAATTCCATGCCAAGAATTAAACTTATTCTATCTCTTGATGGGAAGAAAAGATAACATTTTGCCAAACAATAGGAAAGCCTCACCATAAGGAGAAGCCACCAGAAATTTAGTAGGGATGTGTAAGATCAAAATATTCAATATGATTCGCTGCATTTTTTGACAGAATTTTGTTTCAGGGTTTCTGTTTGTTTTTATTTGTTTTGGAAAATAGCATTCATGATTTGCAAATAGCGCACAGTATATTCAAAATGAATAAAAATGAACATTTTCAGATTATTTTGGAACCATTATAGATTTCATGCAGGTTTTAATGAAACAAACCAAAAATGGTCTGATTTTGTTCAGGAAACACATTTGTTTGAAATGAATGTACATCCCCAAAATTTAGGATGAAAATTTAGAGATTATATCAGAGGGCATGCTGAGGGACAACACAGTATGCGGTCATTTTCTATGACTGACTTCCATATTGTATGGCAGGGTGTGGCATTGGACTTTTGTTATACATTCCAGGAACAAATACAAAACGTTGATCCTTACCACAAAATATTCTTTCTGAGGTCATTGGCATTGTCTTTATTCTAATTTTAATTTTGGTATAGTCTTAATTGTAATTGTTTATGATTTTTCTTTTCTGGATGATATATTTACTATATAGTTTAATTATCATCAGGACTTTACAACAAATTACTTCATAAATGTATATATATTTATATTCTAAATAAATATGTACTCTAAAATTTCAATTGACACAGAGAACTGTCATCTGTTTTAGACCATCTTTCCCAATGTATTTGAGTCAGATATACTGAAAACAATACTGAAAGATACAAATCTAATAATATACCTGGAGAATTCAAGTTGGAAATTTATCTATCCATGATGATTATTTTATTTTCAATCACAATAATTTTTGATCTAAGTTTTTGTCAAAAATTGTGCTTTTTGTGTAGGATATATTGGTGTGATATCTTTTTTATGTCAGGTGCATTTTATAGCATATACGTATAGATGGAGATATTGATATGTAATCACATACAAGGGAGTTTATATTATTAATTCCTGTGCATAATGTCAAATTTTGTAACTTAATCTGTTCTGCTAAAACTGATTTATGAGCAGTTTTCTTATCTAGATTCTCATAATCATTGCATTAGTTTTGAAAAACATCACATTCTTAAACACATCAACAGAGCTCCATTTGTATTTGTCTTGTCTCTATTTGTTTAAGCATATTAAAAGAACATATGTTCCAATCCCTTGAGAATGTAGATTGAATTGTTATCTGAGAAGACCTGCTGACTATTTAAATAAAACAAATGTTTATCTACATCCTGTTGTACTGTAACCCACCTGATAATTCTGATTTGCAAGGAGACCACACAATTCACACAAGTAATTTCCTCCCTGCTGGGCCAACTTCAGCCGTTTGCTTATGTGCTTGAATACTTTTAGGAGTACATGCTGAGAGATAAACAAGTCTATCTATGATTTATCTGCTAGCGCAGAGTTCTGCTGATGGTTGGTATAGGATATAGAGAAAAAGTGATTTCTTTGTTCGATCAGTATAACTATTATCAAAGGATGCTGTATTATGTGAAATTTCAAGACATATAGGACTCTTGGTCTCATCTGAAGAAAAACATATGTGACCTTGAAAGATCATGTACAATGTCTCTGGAACTGAGCCAATAAAATCTATCATAGCCACCTAAGAATGTTTTATCTAGTGACATAAACTTTGTCAGTGTAATTTGTTAAACTGGGGTTAAAAATATATTAGCGCTTTTGCCATCAAGTAGTTGATCATCTGTATACCAAAGGAATTTGTGTGTTCTTTTGCAATACATTTTCAAATTACAATAACTTATTATTCAGGTTTATCTGGTGTCATGCTATGCATCTCCCAACACAGGCATGACTTCCTCTGCTGGGTACCCTCTGCAGGAATCCAGAATAACCTCTGCATAGTTATAGGATAAAACAAACAGAACAGTTCTGGATTTCCCTTCAACTCCACCTGATTGTAAGTTCCTATAGCTGCTCTAGTTTTTAAGAAGACTAAAAAAAAAAATTTGCAGTTCTGGGCTTTTTCTTCAGTTCCCATCCAACTGTAAATCCTCATGGTCACTTTGGTTTTTATTTTTATTTTTTATTTATAAGATTTGAAATTACATCCAAGCAAAAATATGTTGAGAATAACATAACCCCCCCCCCCCCCAAATAAATTAGACAATAATTATCAGCAGAAAATATTTAAGCTAGTGTCCTTCCAGTCCACTAATTGAGGGGAAGAAATCCATTCCAATTTAGAAGAAATATATCTACGAAAGAAAGAAGAAAAAGGCTGAATGTTGGGGAAGGCCTCCACTACCTATTTTCTAGTACACTACCATAACTCAGGAGGAGGTGACACCGGTATCCAGGGGCAGGGATACATTTCTCTGAGGATGTCTCTCATTTAAGAAAGTAACCAGTTGAGAAGGATCATAGAACACATGTCACCTCTATAAACTTCACAAAGCATTTACATAGTAAATTAAGCCAAAATAAAGCATCTGATTGCAAACCCCAGTTCTCAACACTAAAAATCTTTTCTTCTTATCTTGGGTCACCTTTGCAACATCAAAGAACCTACATACTCTCAGACCAAGAGTTTCAATATATAAAGACCTGGGGGAATTCTGCACTACTGCGCAAAATTCCCCTCCTGCAAAGTTGTGCAGATTCTGTGCAGAATTTGGCAGGCCCTGGTGTGTCATGAGTGGAGGCTATCCTGCTCATGGCGAAGAAGGAGATGGCCCCAGCATGCCACAAGTGGAGCCCCTCCCACTCACGGTAAAAATGGGGCAGGCCCAGGCATGCCATGAGCGGCAGCCATTCCACTCGCGGTTAAGAAGGAGCAGGCCACCTGTGTTCCGCAAGCGGAGCCCGTCCTGCTCGCGGTGAAGGTGAAGCAGGCCCAGCCATGCCGCGAGTGGAAGCCGTGCTGCTTGCGGCAAAGATGAAGCAGGTCCTGGTGAAAGTAAGTCTGTGTGTGTTTGTATAAGATTGTGAGCCTGGGGGTGAGATAGAGAGCAGATGTGAGGGTGCGTGGGTGTGGGTGCCAAAGAGATGGAGCCAATGTGAGGAGATTCCGAAGGATTGTATATATATGTGAGAGATTGGGAGCTGGTGTGTGTGAAAAATGTATTGTGTGTATGTGAGGATGCTTGTTTGTGAGAGAGGGAGTGTGTGAAGGAATGTGTATGTATGTGTGAGAAAGAGCCTATGTGAAGGGATGTGTGAGTGTGAAAAAGGGAGCCTATGTGTAGGGGGTATGTGAGCGAGAGAGAAAGCCAATGTGCAGGGGTTTGTGAGGTTGTATGTGTGAGAGGGAAAAGGAACCTTTGTGGGTATGTGTGCAAGAGAGAGAGGGAGCCTGTATGAGTGTGTGTGTGTATGTGTGTGAGAGAGAGAAAGGGAGTCTGTATGAGGGTGTGTGTGTGTGTGTATGAGAGAGAGGGATCCTATATGAGAGGGGGTGTATGTGCGAGAGAGAGAGAGAGATGTAGCCTGTATGTGTGCATGTGTGCATGAGAGAGAGATGGTGTGTATGTGTGTGCGAGAGAGAGAAGGAACCTGTAAGGGTGTGTGTGTGTGTGTTTGTGTGTGTATGTGCGAGAGAAAGAGAGGGAGTCTGTATGAGGGTATGTCAGTGTGTGTGCGTGTGCGTGTGTGTGCATGAGAGAGAGAGGGAGCCTAAATGAGGGGGGGCGGTGTATGTGTGAGAGAAAGGGGAGTCTGTATGATGGTGTGTCTGTGTGTGTGCGAGAGAGAGAGGGAGCCTATATGAAGGGAGTCTGTATGAAGGTATGTATGTGTGTGGGTCTGTGTGTGTATATGTGTATGTGAGAGAGAGAGAGAGGAACAGAGGGAACCTGTGTGAGGGGAAGACCTGAGAGAGGGGTCAAATTCTGGGAGCAGAGATAGAGTGGAAGGGGCTGAGCCTAGAGAGGGAGGGAACAGATAGTGGAGGTGGAGGAGTTGGGGCCTGAGAGGGTAGACTGGCCAGGGGAGTAGGGAGAGAGGGTGGAAGAGACACTCTTGCAATGAACTTCTAGGGAAATTGTGCTCAAAATATTTAAAACTCTGCATCTGTAATAACTATTTTCTGCATTACATTTTAAATTAATTACTTAAAGATTGTCATGTAAATTGTGTTATTTTGACCAATATAAAGCATGCAGAATTTTAAATTTTCGTGAGCAGAATTTTAAATTTTTTTGCACAGAATTCCTCCAGGAGTAATATATAGTTTCTATCAGATCTAAAGGCAACGTTACAATAAAAGTTGAATGAATATCTTCTACTTCTGTAGATTTTTCCAATATAGAGGTTAAATTTAAAACATCAAAAGGCGCTTGAGATAAAACACTCTTCTGTGAAGCCTTTTTGAAGGTTGGTATGTAATACAACTTGAAATAGGGGAGCTATAAGATTTTCTGGTATTTTACACACCTCCATAACATTTTTTCTCAACATTTCCATAGAAGAAACCAAGCACTTCTTAGGAAAATTTATAAACCAAAGATTACACTTACACACTACATTTTCTAATACCTCAACTTTATTTTGAAGAAAGAGATGGCCTTTCGAAGTAGATCTGGCAGAATCTTGCAAAATAACTAAATTTGGAATCCAAACTTTCACCTTTTGAGACAAAATAGAAATCATTCATTGACTACCTTGTAACGCAGAGAAAAACTCCTGCTGCTGGATTGTAAACTGACTTGTTGCGAGAACATTTTTATGATGGCTTCCCATATTACTTCCAAGGTAAATGACACTGGGTTTTGATAACTAAGAGCAGTACCTCAACCATCTGAGCCTCTTCCACAGGTTGAATTATTTCAGTCGATTCCAACACACAATTTTAGCTTCCACTCAGAGAAATATCTTCTGCTATGCTCGACTCTGTGGTGCCAGACTCCCTTCCCATTGCAGGCGACTACATCCTCCAGGAGTTCCTAGACATGATCTCGGCTTGCTGTATGATGTCATTGAGCTCTGAAAAAAGGAGGAACTGAGTCTCCCCTACCGATCATCTGGATCCCTGGCTAAAAATAGAAACAGAGTAGATCTAGAGTCAAACTTGTCTGTAAACCTTCATCTATCAATCCATCTAGCAACTTCTCAACAGAGTTCTTTGGGGATCTCCAAAGCCAAAGAAGATGTATGTCTGATGGGTCCATCAACAATGGTGTTGCCAATATCATGACGATACTATTAGGAGGAATCACAGAAAGCAGGATTTTTCAATGTGCTCTGAGCTGGTGTAAAATTTGCCGCATTGCAATGGGTTCAATTAAACAATTAAATTGTTTCAGGAAAGAAAAAACATATGAGAATGGAAGAATAGTATTTTCTCCGAGCACCTACTTGATGTTGTTGAAGTTGGGAATGGAGGTTTGTATTTCATATGTGCATCTATGGGATAGTTGATGCATATATATAGCTAAAAATATTTCAAAAGAAAAATATAATAATTAAACTCAACAACCTTTATGACTCCACTACCACCTCTCCTCCCAGAACAATCCTGTAAAACAAATAATTGAATATCATGATATATCTAGTGAGCCACAGTGCGGCTCAACTAGTTAGCCAAGTTTAACTGGTTGGCTTCAGTACAGCCCTATGCGCTAAAAAGACTTAGCTTAATAAGTTATCCAGCTAATTTTGAATGTCTAACTTAGGCCTGGATTCATCATTCTTTGCAGAATGATGAATCCTGCGAAAAAGGGGGGCGGGGGGGGGGGGGCCAAGAGGGGCGGGCCTGCGAAAGCACACAGCCTTCGCACCACGGCGGTGCGATTTCGGTGGTCGCGGTGTGCTGGCTGTCGGTTTTCGCACCAAATAGCACCACCGTGAAAGGTCATAACCTAGAGATAGATTGAGAAAACTGGTGGACTAAGTGGGTAAACTGGTTATTTCTTTCACATACACATGTTTTAAAATGGGCTCACTTGCATGTGTAAAAGCCAAGTCCTAAGGAAATACACATGAATAACATTTCCTCATGTAACTGCTTAAAATGAGGTGCACACATATGTGCATGGGGCATTATTTTACATTGTATGTGCACACTTGCAAACACGATGTTGTGAGCATGGACAGACGCTCGAAAGCGTGAGCCCCTGTACCATGGTGCGACCTGCACAAACCCGGGCGCTAGTGGGTGAACACATCTGGGCATGGACTGACTGGAACTGGAACACTCTTGGAACTAGGAATGCACTTCACTTGGAACAGAACACTCAGACTTGGAGCCAGAAACTCTTGGATGTCCAGCACGTAGTAGGGAGGGAGACCCAGCAATGCAATGCTGGTTTCTGGGCCCTCCATCCACTGTGAGAGTCCTTTCAGACTTGCTGCTTGGGAACAGCTTGAGCATCAGGAAAGACAAGGATGAGGCCTAAAAATGACTCTGGAGACAAGGACATGACAAAGCCACTGAAGACTTTGAACTAGACAAAGGCACAAAAGACTTGGTTGAGAGTAAGCTCTGGGGCAGCTGTGCACCGCAGAGTGCCCTACACAGCTGACAGAGGCACAGACTCTGGACTTGGAACTTGATGAGGACTTGGCATCTGGACTTGGAATAAGACAGTGACTCTGGCAGAACCCTGCACTGCTGCACACCCTACATAACCCGTGGGCTGCTCACGGACCTTGACAATAGCAGGAATAAGGCAGAAGCTGGAACAAGAACTCTGAAGACCAGGAACAGAACTCAGGAACACGTACTCAGACTCAGGAACTCAGAACAAGGCTTTAAAACCAAGAAACTTTAGAGATTTGGACCAGCAAATGAAGACTCTGAAGACTCTGGACAGGATGAAGACTTGGAACCAGGAACAAGACATGGAACACAGGAATGAAGACTTGGACTCAGAAACCATGAACCAACGAGAGACCAGGAACATGGAACAGGAATGAGGAACAACGAAGAACTTGAAGGTACTAGTAAACCATTGCGAAGCCCCTGGAGCAAAGACTAGAGCCCTTTTATAGGGCTGGCTGGGGTTGACATTATCGGGAGGCGCCACAGCATTTCAAGCCATGGGCCTTTTAAATTATAAGCAGAGGTGTGCATGTGCACCTAGGGAGCATGCCGAGGAGGAGCAATGGTGTGGCAGAAGTCAGCGGCCCTCAGGCTGCAAAGAAAGCAGAGGTGGCGTCTGGTGGAGCGATAATGTTCCTTCTGCCATGGAGCAGCTGTGACAATGGTACTGGCATAGAAGAGGCAACGCTTCAAGGCCATGAACACAACAGTGGCAGCATCTCTCCACTGCATGGAAGCGGCTCAAGGTTTCACATAAACATAGAAACATAGAAATGATGGCAGAAAAGGACCAAATGGTCCATCCTATCTGCCCAGTGTTATGCTTTGGCTCCCATGGTAGGAGGAGTTAGCAATCTGTTAGAATTTGCTATGCTGATGGGAGGAGCAAGCAGATGGGAGTTGACAATATGAAGGTTATACTAACAGAGGGGAGAAGTTAGCAATATATTGTAATCTGCTGCTGGATACTCCTGTAGAGGGAGGAGTTTAGCAATCTATTATGAGTCACCGTACGGAGTTGCAATCTGTTAGGAACTGGCTCCTGTGGAAGAAGGAGTTTAGCAAACTGATATGCTCCGTAGGTGGAACTAGCAATCTTGTTATGATGTAGACTGCTGAGTTGACAATCTGTACCAGCAGAGTGCTAGAGAGAGTACTCAGCTGGAAAGGAATGTAAATAGGTGAATCCTTGGGCCGATGGCAGATGACAGCGCCCCCAGGAGGATATCCCGAGAGGGACCACTGGCCAGGCTTGGTATGGAGACAGTCACAGATAGTTCTTTTATTAGACAAGTTAGTAGAACCACAGAGGTGGCAGTAGTGAGCTGATATGCCCGGCAGGGCTGAAGTCCCTCAGATACTGGAACTGCGATCCCAGGGTTGCTGAGCTGTAGAGAGACTATAGGTAGTGAGTAGACAGGGTATGCTGTATACATAGCCAGTAATAGATGACAAAACTCACATAGGTTCTTAAGGAGGCTCAGTAGCTGGAAAGAGTTAGGCCCTCGAGGAGCGAGCACCTGGTTCCAGGGAAAGCTCTGAGAAAGCGGTGGTAACTCACGAATGTCTGTATCTGCGATAGCTTCCAGGCAGTAGAGAATCTTCAGAGAATTCAGGAACATGGGCCCTCGAGGAGCGAGTACCGGTTCCTATCTGCAATCTGAAATAAAGAAAAGAGACCGAGGCCCCCAAGGAGCGGGTACCTCTGGTAAGTCCGAGGAGGCAGAGTAGCTTGGACGAATCCGTAGTGCGTCCGAATCAAAGTCCGAATTCATGTCTGATTCATAGTTCTTGCTAACTCGATTAGTTAGCGAAAGTAAAGACCTTTTATGTTGGAAGCGGATGACGTCAATACAGGGGGACGCTCCTGAGGTTCGCGCCCTTGCTGGTACATACTTCGGAGTACGCGCGCGCGCCCTACATCATCAGGAACATGGTGGATCCGCAGCGTCGAGCCGGTCCGGGTACGCCGGAGAGAAGCGGCATGGAGACGCCGCAGCAGCAAGCCGTTCTTCAGGGCTGTTGGGATGGAGTCGCCACAGAGGTAGAGAGGGTGGAGCGAGGGCAAAGAGCAGCCACGAACGCAATACCCAGCAAGCCTACCGCAGTATCTGCTGTGCCTTGTAGGTTACCCCCATGCTTATCAGTTACCCAGACTGTAAAAGTCAGGGCCTTCATTGATTGCTGTTTGAATTCAATTCCCTGTTATTCCTTGCTGTTGAAGCAAAGAGCAATGGTGGAGTTGCAAAAAAGCATCAGGCTTTTTTGCAACTCCACCACTGCCTCATCAGCAGTTAACCCCCATACTTATTTGTTTCCCCAGACCGTAAAGGCTGGGGCCCTCATTTGTTGCTGTTCAAATCCAATTCCCCTTTTCCCCTGCGATTGAAGCAGAGAGCCTTGATGGAGTTGCATCAAGACTTTGAAGGCTTATTGGTTAAGGGTAGTAACCGCCACACCAGCAAGTTACACCCATGCATTCTTTTCTTCATTTCCAACCTCTAGCCTTTAGGAAGCCACAATGTTTATCTCATGTCCCTTTGAATTCTTTCACAGTTTTTATCTTTACCATCTCCTCTGGAAGGGCATTCCAGGCATTCACCACACTCTCCGTGAAGAAATATTTCCTGACATTGGTTTTGAATCATCTTCCCTGTAGTTTCATTTCATGACCCCTAGTTCTACTGATTTCTTTCCAGTGGAAAAGGTTTGTCAAATGTGCATCACTAAAACCTTTTAGGTATCTGATGATCTGTATTATATCTCCCCATATCTTCCAGGGTATACATATTCAGATCCTTCAGCTTCTCCTCATAGGTCTTCTCATGCAGACCCCACACCATTTTGGTCATTATTCTCTGGATCTCCTCTAATCTTCTTTGTCCCTCTTGAGATATGGACTCCAGAGTTGAACATAGTACTCCAAGTGAGGCCTCACCAAGGACCTGTACAAGGGCATTATCACCTCTTTTTTCTTGCTGGTTATTCCTCTTTATATGCAGCCCAGTATTCTTCTGGCTTTAGCTATTGCCTTGTCACATTGCTTCGTCATCTTCAGATCAGCAGACACTGTCACCCCAAGATCCCTCTCTTGGACTGTGCACAACACTTTTTCACCCCCCCCCCCCCAAACACATTCAGCTCTTTTGGATTACCGCACCCCAGATGCATGATTCTGCACTTCTTGGCATTGAATCCCCGCTGCCACATCTTCGACCAAGCTTTCTTAAATTCCATTTCATTCTCTATTCTTCTTCAGGCATTTCTACTCTATTGCAGATCTTAGTATCAGACATCCGCAAATGTGAATATATATTTCTAGGTATAAAGTTATTTTGTTATTTTAAAATAAAGGGAAAAGGAAAACAGGCAAATACTAACCTCTTATATATCTGTGAATCTCATGAGTAGAATCATGCTGTCTAAACAGTAATGAAAATCGTTACTGAAATCCCCTAGTGATCTGTCATGAATCATTACTTCCTTCTAAAAATTGATGTTTCAAAAAAAAACAAAAAACTTGCAACAAGTGATATAGGTCAGTGCTCTTGTGAGTTATTGCTTCAGCCAAGCACAGCCAATGTTATCAATGAGGCAGAAAGAACTTGGTGGAACATCCTCTCACCAGTGCTATCTGGAAAATCATAGTCAAACTGTCCGTTTCTCTTCAGCAAACAGACACACCAAATAATGGATTCAGTTAATTTTCACAGATGGAAGGCCACCCCCCCCCCCCCCCCCCTTGTGTATAAATCTATCTAAGGAATGCTAAATAATAATGTTAAGGACCTGATTCATCAATGTCTTTTCCCATGCACAGAGAATGAGAGAAAAGCCTTTTAGAACCAAGACCTCACATTTGGACCCTTTCACCTCTGAGAGACAAGTACCATTAGTTCTTTTTTTTTTTTTAATTCTTTATTTATTCATTTTTAAACAAATCACTACAAGAAAATTCTTGTACAAGAAATAGAAAAAGAATATAACTAACTAGTATAACATAAAAGAAAAAAAACTTTATAGTCATCATCAAATTTTTCTGCTTCTTCTTCTAGTAGTCCACAATAATAATATTACTGGTCTAGGATTATACAATTTTCAAGAGGAAATATATGTGAATTAACTTTGCAATTATCAAAGCAATGATTACAGCGATCTTTTACTTTCTAGAGCAGCCTAATCTTATGTAGGAGTTTAGAATCTACTACACTTCATTTCAATAGTGGTTTATCACTTAAGAAAATAGATAATTGCGAAGGAAAATAGAATGCATAAGAAGATATACCTTTAAATTTTATGCAACATTTATAGGGATATTTCAATAAGAACAGATCCCCTATCTGGAGAACCTTCATTCTCAGCAGTAAGAATTGCTGTCTGTTTTTTTGTGTCTGTTTCGACACATCTGGGTATACCCTAACTTTCAGATTGAAGAATTCCATAAGACGATATTTAAAGAACAGCCTTAATACCCAATCCCTATCGGGTTCTAAGACAAACGTTACTATTAGTTTTGCTGCTTTTACCAAATCAGTGTCAGATGATTCCAAAATTTGAGATATATCTGGTTTAACATATAGTATCCATTACTTGTCTCCCCTCTTGATTTGGATCTGGCACTTCTTGTTTTTTTATATGGGAGTAGGTAATAGGCTTTAACTAGTGGTGGTATTAATTCTTCAGATATTTTAAACACTTCAATCAGATATTTTTTAAACATATCTATAGGACAATCTTGGGAAATTGATGAACCTTAAATTTTTCTTCCTATTTGCATTCTCTAAGTTCTCAACTTTTGTTTGTAGAATCTTATTTTCCATTATTATTGAATCCTGAACTGGCTTCCATTTTACACAGTCCAACTTAACTTTTTCAATTTCTTTTATTGTATCCTTTTTAAATTTTTCCAGTTCAGTTAGTCTTTCCTGTATTTTATTAATTTTTTTTACAACAAGAATCAACTATTTGGCAATAGATGTTCCCAAATTAGATATTGCTTCCCAGATTATGTCCAGTGTTACTATATTAGGCTTTTGCAGAACTGGGGGATTAAATTCATTCAATAAAGATTCTTCTATATTTAAACTTTGTTCCTGTGGTAGTTGATTTTCTCCTCCTACTGATAGGTCTGCTAATCCCTCTAAGGGGTTAATCTGTTCCTCTCCTCTATTTTCTTCAGGATTTACCGGCCCTGCTCAGGGGGATACCACAGCGACTTCCACTTGGGCTCCCTCCGACAGTATTCCCTGATCTCTAGAGGATGCCGGATTGGCAGGAGGTGCTCTATAAATTGGGGATAGTGATATTGATAGGTCTGGTGGAGTAGACAATTGAAATTCTTCATCCTCCATAATATGGGAATCCATAGGCCCGAATACTGGAGCTGTCGGGAGATTAGCAGGGTCCTTCCTCTCCTTTGCTCTGCGTTTACGGGCAGTATGAGGCATTATATTTTAATAAGTAAATAAAAGAACTCTGTGATTCACCAACACTGCTTCACAACGCACTCTTAGACCAGTCTCACCATCAATTGGAGGCTTACCAGGATCAGAACACAGTGAAGGTTAATAGATTAACAAAATAGAGAGACAGTAAGTTTTTGTTGTAAAATCCAGCAAATTTAGAACAAAGCCATGCGCCCCTTTGGGGCGCACGGCTTAGGCAGCACGCCGGCTGCAGCTGCACACTGCAAACGAGCCAATTTTAAAGGCTTCTTAGATGATGTCACAGCAGATTTGCCGGGTAGGACCCCGTCGAGGCTGGGCAGTCACGCCTCACCTCTGGAAGGCCCCCCGGAGTCTTTTTCTCTTGCCTCCTTCTTCTTGCAGGCTTCAGAGGTTCCTCACAAACTAGCTGATTTTAAAGGCTTCAGGTACATCCCTCTTAGATGACGTCACTGCATATTTGCCGGGTAGGACCCCGTTGAGGCCGGGCAGTCACGCCTCACCTCCAGAAGCCCCCCCCCCCCCCCGGAGTCTTTTTCTCTCGCCTCCTTCTCCTTGCAGGCCTCAAGTACCATTAGTTCTAATGCATTTTATTTGGTCTAGAATGCTAGCTCTAAACATAGTGACATTGGTATATTTGGCATTAGAGTATAATTATGTACATTGTCCCATTTATTACTGATAGCAATGCTCCTATTGGGTATCAAAGGTCTTTAGATTAGTGAATGTTGGTGCAGTGAAAGATATGGAACAACAAAAACTACAAATTTGCAAAGATTAGTTTTTCAATTCAAGCCTTGTAAAACAATTATAGGACATCTTGTTGTTGGAGCATGAATAATAATAAATAGAAAAAGAATAGTAGCCTATAAATCAAATAGGTAAACGAATGAAAAAAATGAAAAGGAGTCACTAGAAATCCAGGATGGACTGCTGATTCTTTCCCCCTGCAATACATACCAGCCCCAATATGTCTTAGCCTGCCACAATTAAAAAAAAAAAAAGAAAATGCATCTCTGATCAAGTGTCCCAGTTGAGGGAAGTTTCAGCCCTCACTGTGCTGTTGTTTTTGGCCTAGTCCAATTATTACTGACTGTGTGGTGTCCTCGATTGGAAGAGAAAGCGTCCAGTGTGCAGGCCTGTACTGAAGTGTGGTGTAAAAATATATTTACAGGTGCTGCTGGCGGGTGATGCGCAGTGAGTTCCACTAGGCTGGGAGCACTGGGTTTGTGTTCCAGGACAAGTGCTGCACATTCTGGTGTGAGTGGAAGGCAGGTCTCTGTTTTGTGCATTTCAGGGAAGCAGCAATCCCTGAACTGAGACGGTGTTCCGAGCTGGCAAGCATGGTTCATAGAGGTAACACTATCTTGCTGTCCCCCGTGTAGTCTGGATCAGAGTACTGGATTGTCTGTCAGGCAAAGAGGCAGTTCAGTAGCGTGGACCTGGTGTTGAGCTGTGCACTGAGGGGTAGATTTTCAGAAAGCGCGATTTGGCGTACTTTTGTTGGCGCATCAGGTGCAAACAAAAGTACGCTGGATTTTAGTAGATACGCGCCGAGCCGCGCAGCCTACCTCCGTTCCCTCCGAGGCCGCTCCGAAATCGGAGCGGCCTCGGAGGGAATTCTCTAACGCCCTCCTCTCACCTTCCCCTCCCTTCCTCTACCTAACCCACCCGCCCGGCCCTGTCTAAACCCCCCCTTACCTTTGTCGGGGGATTTACGCCTCCCGGAGGGAGACGTAAATCCCCGCACGCCAGCGGGCCACTAGCGCGCCGGGACGTGACCTGGGGGCGGGTCCGGAGGGCGCGGCCACGCCCCCAGACCACCCCGGGCCATAACCACGCCCCCGGGCCTGCCCCCGAAACGCTCCCGACACGCCCCGAAAACGCCGCGCAGATCGGGCCCGCCCCCCAACACGCCCCCGACACGCCCCCCTCTGAAAACCCCGGGACTTACGCGAGTCCCGGGGCTCTGCGCGCGCCGGTAGGCCTATGTAAAATAGGCGCACTGGCGCGCAGGGCCCTGATCACCTAAATCCGCCCGGATTTAGGCGGATTTAGGCGAGCAGGGCTCTTAAAATCCGCCCCTGAGTGTAAGGATGGCAGCTGTGCCATGAGGGGCCCTAAGCTCTGGATTCTTGCCCTCTTAAGAATCACTTCCGTGTTCAAGGAGTAAAATTAATACTGCAGGAGCATTTTTTTTTTAATCCGATGCCTTTTCTTCAAGCGGCTGGTCTTATTTCTGATTTAGATGCTTTCCGTAGCCTTTTCTATGCTTTTTAAATGGAACCACCTTGTGGTGTTAGAGGGCTCTGAGATTTGTGTTTCTTCATCCTATGTTTTTACAAGGGATGGAACAAAACATCAGCTATGCCGCTGCTTTGGTGAGATTTAGCCAATCTGCCAAGAGAACGCCAGGCCAAGAAGAGCACATGTCTGAAGTTGAAATGTTACCGTCAGAAAAGAGGCCCCAGACAACTGGTCCGAAAAGAAAGACTTTTATTGCATGCAAGACACAGCTGAGAACAATGGCTCAGAAATCTGCATGCCCCTCCCCTTCAGGAGCTGGCTTTTATACATTCCACATTTCCTATCTTTTACACATGCGTTCTACGCCTTGCTGAGCAAGCATATCCCAGCTGAGGGGCTACTGACCCCCTCCCTAGACACCCTGGAACTTTCGTGAAACTTCTCCCAAGTTCTGCAAGAGAGGCTGCTGGGACTTGCAGTTCTGGAAAGGAATTCACGAGTCTATAGTAATACTGTCCTGCACATAATACATTCATTGTTCTAATCTAGGTTACAGCAGTGAAAGCTTATCAGAGAATAAGAACAGCGAAGCTAAAAATGAAAATGTGCTGACAGAGAGTTTCTCAATGTCCTAATTACAGCTGTATTGCAGACTGTAAGTAAACCCGTCATGAAGCAGGGAATTCTGGTACATGAAGTCATGTTTGGCAGGAGTTTCAGGTTGTCCTCTTTCAGTGTGAAGCCTTCAGCCCACTACATTCCCCCCTTTGATACTTATCATAGATAGAGATTGATAAGTATCACACCATCACACAGCAGCTGTGAGGCTGAAAGAAACAGAAACAAGAAAAGTTAGCAAATTGAGTTCTCAGGGGGCCCTAATTTCCCAAACAGTCCGGTGGTTTCTTCACGGGTTTGAGATGGATGGGCCCTATTGGCTCTACCCCCCTTTGTAGCCCGAACTTGTCATGTATGGGAAGATGGCCCAGGATAAAACATGAGGATGGTTAAACAGGTTCTATAGGCTCAGAAGAATACATGTATAGTGACAGGAGCTGCGTGGCTTTTTTTCCGTTCAGCAATGTCCTCCATCATCCGACGAAGGTGGTTGAGCAAGAAAGGATCCTAAAAGGATACCCTGTCACATGGTAAGGGCAAAGGGCCATCGGCGCCATTTTGATTAGTGGCAGCCGACGGCCCAGAAGCGGGAGATCGCTTCAGGGACCCCCACTGGACCACCAGATACCTATAAAAAGTTTTTTGGGGGGTTGGGAGGGTGGGGGAAGCTAAGGGATTAGTTTTAAAGGGTTGGGGTGGGTTTAGGGGTTATTTTTGTGTGCCGTTTTTTCCACCCTCCCCCAAACAATAAGAGAACCCCCCCGATTCACATCCCTAGGCATGAATGCCCCAAAGCACCATGAGATGGGCAAAGTTGACACTCACAGTGGCAAGAACACCTGAAGGCATCGTGAGTGAGGCAAAGCATGCTGAACAGTGGAAAAAAGCCAGAGGAAAGTCTGGAGATGGGGTGTAGTGGTCCTGACATAGATAGATTCCCTACAGCATCAGTAGTGGAGTAAAAAGAGTGTTGGGGTGGGCTGATGTGAAGAGGACTTGAGGAGGACTTTTTAAATTCATCTTTTGTGACAGGCAATTCCAGTTGTCTTGGTTCCTGCAAATTCTTGGAATTTGTCAGGATCAGCTCGAGAGAGAATTTTACTCAGCTTTTTTCTCCTGCTCTATACTCATGCAGGACTTCAATGGCATCCTTGTCATATTGCTTGTTTATCTGGAGGGTTTTTTTTTAATGAATTAGGTAACAAATTAATATAAATAACTACCAACTATGAGGTTCATATTCAGAAGCATTTAAACCAAATAATTCAGGTGTTATCCAGCTAAATGAATATTTATTTATAGCTTTTTTTATACTGACGTTCGTTTGCACATCACATGGGTTTACAGAGAACAGGTATAAACACATGGAAACTTAGCATGAGAAAAAGAAATAACATCTCGACATTAAAATGCAAATTACAATATTTCAGGATAGTTGAATTACAGAAAGTCGGGTGAAGCTTAAAGGGTAGAAGGGAGAAGGCAGATAACTAACTGTAATAAAACAGTATACAGTAAAATGGATTGGTAGGGAGCAGAGAAGAGCTATATACAAGGGTAATGATTGTAGGGGTTCTAGAATTTAGGGCTTGTTGTTAGTGAGGGGGGGGGAGGGTATGAAAAGGCCTGTTTGAATAGCCAGGCTTTCAATTTTTTTTTTAAGTTTTGTGTGCTGGGTTCTAGCCGTAGCTCTTGGGGCATGAAATTCCAGTTGGAGGGTCCTGCAATTGATAGAGCTCTATCCCTGGTGGATCACTTCTCCGGCTAAATTTAGCCAACTACCTTATTATCCAGATAAAATGTAGCTTCATAACTTAGGAGTGCTCCAAGGACATTTCAGGGAGGAGTTACAGTAGCAGATAAGTTATTTGGCTAACTCAGGTATTCAGAGTTAGCTGGACAATTTATCCTGCTATGTCTGGTCATGCTAAAGAGCCATCCTAAAGTTAGTCAGATAAAGTTATCTGGCTAACTTTAAGATAGCTGCCTTTATTCAATAGTGCAGCTGCACTATTGAATATACCTGCACAGTTACCACACCTTCTGAACAAATATCTCACATACTTCACTGCAGAATTCTTATTATCAAAGGCATCTAATATACATAGCAGGTACTTTAAATGATTCAAAGAGGTTAGGGCTGTGCAGATTGGAGAAGAGACAGCTGAGAGGGGATATGATAGGAATCTTTAAAATCATGAGAGGTCTAGAACGGGTAAATGTGAATCGGTTATTTACTGTTTTGGATAATAGAAGGACTAGGGGGCACACCATGAAGCTAGCGAGTAGCACATTTAAAGCTAATCAGAGAAAATGATTTTTTACTCAGTGCGCAATTAACCTCTGGAATTTGTTGCCAGAGGATGTGGTTAGTGTGTTATTGTAGCTGGGTTTAAAAAAGGTTTGGATAAGTTCATGGAGGAGAAGTCCATTAACTGCTATTAATCAAGTTGTCTTAGAGAATAGCCACTGCTATTACTGGTATCAGGAGCATGGGATCTACTTAGTGTTTGGGTACTTGCCAGGTACATGTAGCCTGGATTGGCCACTTTTGGAAACAGAATGCTGGGCTTGATGGACCTTTGGTCTGACCCAGTATGGCAATTTCTTATGTCTTATGTACTTAACATCATTTCCTTATCCATCTCATTCAAATAAACCTGTATTTCTGGTTGAGTATTAACATTGTTTATGATAGCATATAGTGTACTTAAAACCATGAACAGACAGTGCAGGTAACCAAAGCCCACTGTTATTACAAACTGAAGCAGTGTACATTTTTCAATACTGCTTTATTATTAACGGACGTCAACATTGTTTTGACTTAACTCAGAAAGAGATGTATAGCAAGAGTGCCAATTTATGGTAGCTGTGATACAGAGCAAGAGAGAGGGGAGGAGGATATCAAGGCAAATAACTCTAGATTCATCTGAGATTGATCAGGGAATAACCAACAGGTGGCATTTTTTTTTGTATGGCTTGCACACCAGTCCCTAGTATTATTTGGATGTTTGATTGCTGTTTATTACCCGAAAATTCTAATATCATGGCATTTTACCCAGGTAAAATGGCCGTATTCACGAGTGGTTCTATAATGAGGCAGGGTGAGGCGGCCATCTAAGGCAGCAACATTTTGGAAGCAGCAGCAAGTGTTCTTCCCCAAAAATTCTGTGGCGGCCACCTCACTTTGCCTTTTAAATTCTAACACCAGCGGGGTACCAACACCCTCTTCCAGCAGGAAAACCCATGGTGCTGGCGGCATGAAACAATGACGCGCTGGCAGGATTTCCACTCCCTACCAGTAATAGGAAGGTCCTGTGGCAGCGCAGAGAAATAACATGCTGGTGGGCTTCCAACTCCCCACTGGCAAAAGAAAAGTCTCACGATGGCACAGAGCAATTACAGGCTGGCAGGGTTTCTACTCCCTACGAGCAACGGAAAATCCCATGGAGGCATGGAACAATGAAGTGCTGGTGGGGTACCCACTCCCTGACAGCAATGGGTAGATCCCATGGCAGGAAAAGAGGCCCTGTGGGCCACAGCATTTTTCCCTGCCAGCAGCTGCCAAAGAAGAGGCCCTGCAGTGTTGCCAGTGTTTCCCTAACAGCCAGTGGCAGTAGATGAGGCCTTGTGGCACTGCTGGTGTTTCCCTTACAGCCGGCATCAGAAGAAGAGGTCCTGAATGTATGTGCATGTGAAAGTGAGAGACTAGCTGTGTGAGAGTGAGCATCTGTGTGTGAGAGAGACTTTGAGAGAGATTATGAATGAGAGTATGTCCGTGTATGTGCAAGAGAGCGCCTGTGTGTGTGTGTTTGTATGTGAGAGGTTGCCCTTATGTGTGAGTGCCTCTGTGTGTGTATGTGAGTGCCAGTGTGTTTGTGTCTGTGAGTGTCTGTGTAAGTGTGAGAGTGCCTGTATGTGTGAGAGAATGCCTGTGTGTGCAAGTGCCTCTCTGTGTGTGTGAAAAAGAGTGCCTTTATGTGTGTGATTGCCTCTGTGTGTTGTGTATGTTTATGTGTGTGAATGTGCCTCTGTATGTGTGTCTAAATGCCTGTGTGTGTATATGAGTGTGCCTGTGTGTGCTTATGTGTGTGTGTCAGTGTCTATTTGTGTGAGAGTATCTGTATGTATGTGTGTGTGTGTGTGTGTGTGAGAGTGCCTGCTTGTATATATGAGTGAGGAAGTGCCTATGTGTGTGCATTTATATGAAAGACTGTATGTGAGAGTGCCTGAATATATGTGTGTGTGAGAGAGACAGATTAAAGTTTGTGCACCCTCCTCCAATCCATGACAATTTCAGGATGATTGGAAATCAAAAGTTCCCTGGTATGGTGAGCAGGGATGTACAGGGAAAAAAAATTCAGTTTCGTTATTCAGTTCATTTTCAGGAGGTTTTTTTTTCCCACAAATTTCATTTCATGGATTGCTTGATTTGTATGAAAAAAATGAATCAAGCAATTAACACCTCCCCCCCCCAAATGACCAAAAAATGAAAATTAGGCCTCCCTCCAACCCAACCTCCCCCCCCAGAAAGATGCTGGGGCCAGGATCTCCCCAAGTCCCCACTTACCCAGTCCAGTGGGGATCCACCGGCAGCGACTAGGCTGAAGCCTCGTACTTGTGAAGGCCGTGGGAGGTTACCGTGGCTTCAACCTTCTCAAGGCCAACACCTCAGCTTAGGCCAGAGCCTGAACCCAAACCCGATGCTGTGACCCGGCCCGGAGACTGGGTCCCGATGCCAAGGCCTCAGCCTAGGCCAGGACCCAGACCCAGGCCCAATGTCGCGACCTGACCCAAAGGACGGATCCCAACGCTGATCCCCCAGCCCAGATCCAGACCCAATGCCATAACCAGACCCGGAGACCAGGTCCTGAAGCCTAGGCCTTGGCCTAGGTTGGGGTCCATGTCCAGGTCCAATGACGTGACCCAACCTGGAGGCTGGGTCCCAATGCTGGGGTCTTGGCCCGTGCCCTTTCCTGATGCCACAACCTGACCCAGAGGCCAGGCACTGATGCTGGGGCCTCATCCCAGACCCATGCTCGATGCCATGACCCAATTTGAAAGATGGTTCCAGATGCCAGACTCTTGGCCCAGACTTAGGCTCGACATTATGACCTGACCCTGATGTCGACCAACCCTGCCAGGAGGGCGGAGTTAGCAATCTGTTGACGACCAGCCCCACCAGGAGGGCGAAGTTAGCAATCTGTTGTTGATCTACTCCTCCAGGGGGGAGGAGTTACAATCTGTTGACGCTGAACCCGCCAGGAGGGCGGAGTTGGCAATCTGATGTGGGATCTGCTGCGGAGTTGGCAAATCTGTTAGAGTGTCTGCTAGGGGTTATCAGTCTATTATAGATTAGGACTGCTGCGTAGCAATTGTAATAGGAGCTGCTATGGAGTTGCTCCCAGAGAGGAGATGTCAGCAACAGTTGAGGGTAGACTGTAAGGTAGCAGTTAGTTATACTCAGCTCTTGAAGTGTGAGAGATGAGCACTCTAATGTAGAATGGTGAATCCTTGGGTCGATGGCAGATGACAGCGCCCTCAAGAGGATATCAAGAGAGGGACCACCGACTAGGCCAGACACAGACTGTTCTTTATTAGACAGGTAGTAGAACCACCAGAGGTGGCAGCAGTGAGCTGATGTGCCCGGCAGGGCTGAAGTCCCTCAGGTCCTGGAACTGCAATCTCCGGGTTTTAGCTGAGCTGTAGAGAGAGACTCATAGATAGTGAGTAGACAGGGTATGCTGGATACATAACCAGAAGTAGATGATACACTCAGATATAAATAAAGCTCAGTAGCTGGAGAGAGTTAGGTCCTCGAGGAGCGAGTACCTGGTTCCAGGAACAGCTCTGAGAAAGCGATAGTAACTCACAGATAATTATCTCTGTAATGGTTCTAAGTAGACTGTAATAAGAACTCACAATATCTGTATATGAAATACTTCTGAGATAGAAGAGAGTCTTTGTAAGGTTTTAGGAATATAGCTTCTGAAATAGAAGAGAGTCTTTGTAAGGTTTTAGGAATATAGGCCCTCGAGGACCGAGTACCGGTTCCTATCTGCAATCTGTAATAATTCACGAGCTCTGTACCTGCGATAGCGTCTTAGACAGAAGAGAGTCTGCATTGCTCTAGGAACATGGGCCCTCAAGGAGCGAGTACCGGTTCCTATATGCAACTGGAAAGGACACTCACAATGTTCACATCTGTGATCGCTTCCAGGTAGTAGGGAGTCTTCTGAGCCTTCAGGGACATAGACCCTCGAGGAGCGAGTACCGGATCTCATCTTAGCAATCTGAAAACAAGAGAAGAGAGCGAGGCCCCTGAGGAGCGGGTACCCCTGGTAAGTTCGAAAAGGCAGAGCAGCGGTGCAAGTAACTTGGACAGCCGAAGCAAATCCAAATGGAGTCCTTGCTAACTCGAGTTGTTAGCAAAAGTAAAGACCTTTTATATTGGAAGTAGATGACGTCACTACGGGGGGATGCCCCCGAGGTTTGCGGTCTTGCTGGTACAAACTCCGGAGCGCGCGCGCGTCCTACGTCATCAGGAACATGGCGGATCCGCAGCGTCAGGCCAGCCCGGGGACTCCAGGAAGAAACGGCGAGGAGAAGCCATGGCAGCATCTGTCCATCAGACCCGAAGGGAGTCGCCTCAGAGGTAGAGAGGGTGGAGCGAGGACAAGAACAGGCATGAACGCAACAGACCCGAAGTGTGGGTCCCAATGCTTAGGCCACAGCCTAGGCCAGGGTCCAAGCAGAAGACCAACACCGAAACCCAACCTGGAGACCAGGTCCAGATGCTGGAGCCTCAGACCAGACCCAGGCTCGATACTGTGACCTAACCCAGCACCAGATCCTAGGCCCGAGCCTATGCCCGATGCCGCAGGCTGACGACGGGGCCTAGACCTGAGCTCAGGCCCAAAGTTGCTACCCAACCTGGAGGCTGGGTCCTAATGTCAGGACCTAGGTCCACATCCAGGCCTGACATCGTGACCCGACCCAGAGGCCAGGACCCAATGATGAAGCCTCGACCATTGACTGCATTCAATGTTTGCATTGTATACTAGGGATGGGCATTTGGGTGAAAGAGATAGGAAATGAGATGAAATTTCCTTTTTTTATTTGAGTTCATTTTCAAAATGAAACAAATTAAATTCCAATGAAATTTGACTGGAATCTCATTTCATTTTGAAAATCTATTTTAAAAAGTCAGTCATCTGGCTAGACCTTGACTCAGGGTCAAGGCCTTGCCTAGGGACTAGGCCTAGACCCAAAGTAGCCACTGTGACCTACTCTCGAGCATAATGCTGGGGTCTCGTCCTAGGCTCGAGTGCAGTGCTTGGGCCTTGGCTAAAACCTGAGCAAAGGCCAGGTCTGAAAGATTTTGCTGGGGTCAGGAAATTTCCTAACCCCCACTTACCTTCTCCATCAGGGATCCGATATTGCGACCAAGCCCAGGCCCAATGCAGGGTCCTGGCCCAGAGGCCCGGTCCTGTCACCTAGGCCTTAGCCCAATCCCAGGCCTAACGCTGGGGCCTAGTCCGGAGGCTAGGTACTGACACTGAAAGCCCATGTCTGATCTGGGGTCCAGGTCCCAACACCAGAGCCTCAGCCCAGGGTCATGCCTAGGCCAGAACCCATGCCTCGGAGGTTCTTGCAACATCTTCTTTCTTCTTACTTGAAATGACAGCTTCTACTTGGGATGGGACAGAGTTAATTGATGGTCTTTGGTGGGAGGGGGAGGGAACTGGGGGACCAGGCCTATGTTATTTCATGATGGTCTTTAGGGGATGGGGGCCCAAGCCTATATTCTTTATTGATGGTCTTTGGGAATGGGAGGTTAGAGGGCCATTGCCACTCTACTACATTTTAACATTTTTTTAATTTAGGGGAGTCAGGGCCGCTCAGCTCTGACCCTCACTCAACTTCCCCTCTTTGCAGTGATTTTTTTTTTTTGATGGCAGTCCCTGGAGCCGCCATTCTGTTAAAGACACACTATGTGCGTTCTTTTGCCCTGTGGTGTTTGGCCGCAAGGCACAAGAATGCGCCACAGAGCCACAAAGCTTTTCGGGAAAGGGACCCCACTATGGCAGCAAAATCCCCCCCTGTGATAGTGGGACCCCCCTCCAGCAATAAAATATTGGGCTTAATGGATCTAAGGGTTAGATAAGCCTGGCTAAACTGTGGACTTGCATGCCTAATATCTCTGTCCATGTCCTCAGTAGGTTCTGCAAAATAAAATAGTGTGCCACAGAAATTTGTGCTGGGGTATCCTTGTTGGAGTAGGCCTAGGGACTCTTGCCCGATGCTTTAGCTATAGCCTGTGCCTGGGCAGTGTGGCTTTGGCGTATTGAGGTGGGGGAGAAAGTTCTAACTGAAAGAGTGTTGCTCCTGCTTGCACAACTCTCTGAGGTTGACCACATTTCTTATGCTACATTCCCATTGTACCTCTGCCTCTGGTGCTCCTGTTCACACACCCTGACTACAAGTATTTCTTTCAAGAATGTGAGACACTGGAACTGGAGGGTAACACTACCTTTGTCCCTTGGATTACAAAGTGTAGCAAGCATGTATGTATCATCTTCTATGAGGGGTTTCAGTCTCTCTTGCTCCTACTGCTGCAAGGTGTCCACAAACTGCAATATTTCTCCTTCCATTCTCTCTGCTTCAAGGAAGTCTTTTAACTTTTCCTTCAGGATATTTACTATAAGGATGACTCCACCCAGGGAGGAGCTTCTGGAACTCAGATTCTCTGTGGCATTCTTGAAAGGCTTCAGGCTTTGTACCAGCTGCCTCATCAATACCCAATCATGATGCTCAGGGGGGCAATGCACACCGATCTCGGTTCCAGAAATACATGTTGAAAGGGTATCTGCTGTTCCACTGACCACCATCATATAGGTGGAATTCCAGAGGGTACTAATATCTTGAATCAAATGCATGTGAGGCGTCCTAAATTCATTCTGTTTCTCATGGAGAAGCTGCCTTGCCTTCACACTTCTATGAAAATGCCATGCTATTTTTCTGCCCCTCCTCTATCAGGTTCTTCAGGAATGGATTCCTGTCATCATTGGGCCCTAGCCCCATAGAATCCCTCACTATCAGGTGCAGCAAGAATGCATAAGAACATAAGAACATAAGAAAATGCCATACTGGGTCAGACCAAGGGTCCATCAAGCCCAGCATCCTGTTTCCAACAGTGGCCAATCCAGGCCATAAGAACCTGGCAAGTACCCAAAAACTAAGTCTATTCCATGTAACCATTGCTAATGGCAGTGACTATTCTCTAAGTGAACTTAATAGCAGGTAATGGACTTCTCCTCCAAGAACTTATCCAATCCTTTTTTAAACACAGCTATATTAACTGCACTAACCACATCCTCCGGCAACAAATTCCAGAGTCTAATTGTGCGTTGAGTAAAAAAGAACTTTCTCCGATTAGTTTTAAATGTGCCCCATGCTAACTTCATGGAGTGCCCCCTAGTCTTTCTACTATCTGAAAGAGTAAATAACCGTTTCACATCTACCCGTTTTAGACCTCTCATGATTTTAAACACCTCTATCATATCCCCCCTCAGTCGTCTCTTCTCCAAGCTGAAAAGTCCTAACCTCTTTAGTCTTTCCTCATAGGAGAGTTGTTCCATTCCCCTTATCATTTTGGTAGCCCTTCTATGTACCTTCTCCATCGCAATTATATCTTTTTTGAGATGCGGCGACCAGAATTGTACACAGTATTCAAGGTGCGGTCTCACCATGGAGCGATACAGAGGCATTATGACATTTTCCGTTTTATTCACCATTCCCTTTCTAATAATTCCCAACATTCTGTTTGCTTTTTTGACTGCCGCAGCACACTGTACCGACGATTTCAATGTGTTATCCACTATGACACCTAGATCTCTTTCTTGGGTTGTAGCACCTAATATGGAACTCAACATTGTGTAATTATAGCATGGGTTATTTTTCCCTATATGCATCACCTTGCACTTATCCACATTAAATTTCATCTGCCATTTGGATGCCCAATTTTCCAGTCTCACAAGGTCTTCCTGCAATTTATCACAATCTGCTTGTGATTTAACTACTCTGAACAATTTTGTGTCATCTGCAAATTTGATTATCTCACTCGTCGTATTTCTTTCCAGATCATTTATAAATATATTGAAAAGTAAGGGTCCCAATACAGATCCCTGAGGCACTCCACTGTCCACTCCCTTCCACTGAGAAAATTGCCCATTTAATCCTACTCTCTGTTTCCTGTCTTTTAGCCAGTTTGCAATCCACGAAAGGACATCGCCACCTATCCCATGACTTTTTACTTTTCCTAGAAGCCTCTCATGAGGAACTTTGTCAAACGCCTTCTGAAAATCCAAGTATACTATATCTACCGGTTCACCTTTATCCACATGTTTATTAACTCCTTCAAAAAAGTGAAGCAGATTTGTGAGGCAAGACTTGCCCTGGGTAAAGCCATGCTGACTTTGTTCCATTAAACCATGTCTTTCTATATGTTCTGTGATTTTGATGTTTAGAACACTTTCCACTATTTTTCCTGGCACTGAAGTCAGGCTAACCGGTCTGTAGTTTCCCGGATCGCCCCTGGAGCCCTTTTTAAATATTGGGGTTACATTTGCTATCCTCCAGTCTTCAGGTACAATGGATGATTTTAATGATAAGTTACAAATTTTTACTAATAGGTCTGAAATTTCATTTTCTACTTCCTTCAGAACTCTGGGGTGTATACCATCAGGTCCAGGTGATTTACTACTCTTCAGTTTGTCAATCAGGCCTACCACATCTTCTAGGTTCACCGTGATTTGATTCAGTCTGAATCATTACCCATGAAAACCTTCTCCATTATGGGTACCTCCCCAACATCCTCTTCAGTAAACACCGAAGCAAAGAAATCATTTAATCTTTCCACGATGGCCTTATCTTCTCTAAGTGCCCCTTTAGCCCCTCGATCATCTAACGGTCCAACTGACTCCCTCACAGGCTTTCTGCTTCGGATATATTTAAAAAAGTTTTTACTGTGAGTTTTTGCCTCTACAGCCAACTTCTTTTCAAATTCTCTCTTGGCCTGTCTTATCAATGTCTTACATTTAACTTGCCAATGTTTATGCTTTACCCTATTTTCTTCTGTTGGATCCTTCTTCCAATTTTTGAATGAAGATCTTTTGGCTAAAATAGCTTCTTTCACCTCCCCTTTTAACCATGCTGGTAATTGTTTTGCCTTCTTTCCACCTTTATTAATGTGTGGAATACATCTGGACTGTGCTTCTAGAATGGTATTTTTTAACAATGACCACGCCTCTTGGACATTTTTTACTTTTGTAGCTGCTCCTTTCAGTTTTTTTCTAACAATTTTTCTCATTTTATCAAAGTTTCCCTTTTGAAAGTTTAGCACAAGAGCCTTGGATTTGCAACACTGTTCCTTTTCCAGTCATTAATCAAATTTGATCATATTATGATCACTATTGCCAAGCGGCCCCACCACCGTTACCTCTCTCACCAAGTCCTGTGCTCCACTGAGAATTAGATCTAAAATTGCTCCCTCTCTCGTCGGTTCCTGAACCAATTGCTCCATAAAGCTATCATTTATTCCATCCAGGAACGTTATCTCTCTAGCGTGACCCGATGATACATTTACCCAGTCTATATTGGGGTAATTGAAATCTCCCATTATTACTGCACTACCAATTTGGTTAGCTTCCCTAATTTCTCTTAGCATTTCACTGTCCATCTCACCATCTTGACCAGGTGGACGGTAGTATACCCCTATCACTATAGTCTTCCCCGACACACAAGGGATTTCTACCCATAAAGATTCAATTTTGTATTTAGTCTCATGCAGGATGTTTATCCTGTTGGACTCTATGCCATCCTGGACATAAAGTGCCACACCTCCTCCCGAGTGCTCCTCTCTGTCATTGCGATATAATTTGTACCCCGGTATAGCACTGTCCCATTGGTTATCCTCTTTCCACCATGTTTCTGAGATGCCAATTAAGTCTATGTCATCATTTACTGCTATAAATTTGTTTTATAACAGTTGAATCATTATACTCTATATTTAGAGAATTGAGGAATTCTAGTTAAGAGAAGTTATACATGCAATATGAAGGATTTGTTTTGGGTTATTTCATTATCATTGTAAGAATCCTTCTTAATTTTGATTTGGTGCTCATTGATTATACATCATTTACTGCTATACATTCTAAGTCTCCCATCTTACTTCTTAGACTTCTGGCATTAGCATACAAACATTTCAAAGTTTGTTTTTTGTTTGTATTTTCATTCTGCTTTTTAATTGATAGGGATAAGTTAGAATTTTTTAGCTCAGGTGAGTTTTTAGTTACAGGCACTTGGACTACTTTTCTGATTATTGGAACCTCACTGTCGGGATGCCCTAATTCTAATGCATCATTCGTATCCTTTAAAGATACCTCTCTCCGAACCATGCAATGCAATTGAAACCCTAAAAGCCCCCATCTTCTATTGCCTTTACTATATTTGCTAGGGATGTGAATCGTTTTCCATATCGTCTTAACGATAGAAATCGTGTGGCAGGGCAAGAAAATCGTCTTAGGCACGATTTTTTAGTTAAAAAATCGTTAAAAATCGTTTTTTCCGATTAGTGCGCACTAACTCGAGTTAGTGCGCACTAACGGGAGTTAGTGCGCACTAACTGAAAATGATACAATTTGACACTTTTCAGGTCAGTTAAGGTCAGTTTAGGAATGAATATGTATTCCTATTGGCTGCCCTCTTATTTATTCATGTTACCAAGTTTCCTACTGACAGTATATGGGGGATGGGAAATGGAAACAGTTGGTAGCTTGACAAAACAAGTAATGTGATCAGTCAATGTGACTAGAACTTGTGCCCTAACCCTGATACCAGGGGTATTGTGATCTTCCTGCACACAGTGCCCTATCCCTATTAATACCAGAGTGTTGTGATCTTCCTGCACACAGTGCCCTATCCCTAATACCAGGGGTGTTGTGATCTTCCTGCACACAGCCCCCTATTACTGATACTGGGGGTGTTGTGATCTTCCTGCACACAGTGCCCTATTCCTGATACCGGGGGTGTTGTGATCTTCTTGCACACATCCCGGTATCAGGGATAGGGCACTGCATGCAGGAAGATCACAACACTCCTGGTATTAATAGGGATAGGGCACTGCATGCAGGAAGATCACAACACTCCTGGTATTAATAGGGATAGGGCACTGCATGCAGGAAGATCACAACACCCCTGGTATCAGGGATAGGGCACTGTGTGCAGGAAGATCACAATACCCCGGAGGAGTGAGGGTCAGGCAGCTCCCCCCTGTCTGTGAAGCCAGCCTCTCACTAGTAATGCAGGGAGGGAGCTGTCTCAGACTTCACCATCCTCCCCCCCCCCCTCACCCACACACCATTCACTAGCTGGGACATGGGGGAAGTCAGGAGTGAGGGTCAGGCAGCTCCCCCCTGTCTGTGAAGCCAGCCTCTCACTAGTAATGCAGGAAGGGAGCTGTCTCAGACTTCACCATCCTCCCCCCCCCCCCTCACCCACACACCATTCACTAGCTGGGACATGGGGGAAGTCAGGAGTGAGGGTCAGGCAGCTCCCCCCTGTCTGTGAAGCCAGCCTCTCACTAGTAATGCAGGGAGGGAGCTGTCTCAGACTCACCATCCTCCCCCCCCCCCCCTCACCCACACACCATTCACTAGCTGGGACATGGGGGAAGTCAGGAGTGAGGGTCAGGCAGCTCCCCCCTGTCTGTGAAGCCAGCCTCTCACTAGTAATGCAGGGAGGGAGCTGTCTCAGACTTCACCATCCTCCCCCCCCCCCCTCACCCACACAGCATTCACTAGCTGGGACATGGGGGAAGTCAGGAGTGAGGGTCAGGCAACTCCCCCCCTGTCTGTGAAGCCAGCCTCTCACTAGTAATGCAGGGAGGGAGCTGTCTCAGACTTCACCATCCTCCCCCCCCCCCCTCACCCACACACCATTCACTAGCTGGGACATGGGGGAAGTCAGGAGTGAGGGTCAGGCAGCTCCCCCCTGTCTGTGAAGCCAGCCTCTCACTAGTAATGCAGGGAGGGAGCTGTCTCAGACTGGTATCAGGGTTAGGGCACTGTGTGCAGGAAGATCACAACACTCCTGGTATTAATAGGGATAGGGCACTGTAAGAGATGACTGTAGTAGATTGAATAAAGATCTGATGTTTCTGCTCTCCTCACACCAAACAAAAACAACACACAAGCAGAGAAGCCCTTCTTACAAAGCTGAGCTAGTGAGTTAAGTAGGAGGAAAAGTAAACATACTTGTGCCAGTGTGGCTACTTAAAAAATACACTTACCAACAATCAATTACATATATTTGAACTGTGTACAGTTCCAGCCAGGACCACCTTTCTAAAATGCACAGTGATTGGCAAATTCAACATGCACTAGCATTTCAGGTGCCTGCTAACAAAAATAATAAACAAACAAGTTCTAGTCACGTGAGTGCTGATCATTACATTACTTTTTTTGTCAAGCTTCCAACTGTTTCCATTTCACATCCCCCCAACCATTACCTCTGTATTAGCCTTGGTAACATCAATAGATAAGAGCACAACCAGCCAATAGGAATACATACATACATATTCATTCCTAAGTGACCTTTACTGACCTGGGAAGTGTGAACACTTTGTTTCATTTTCTGTTGGTGTTCGTTAGTTTCCAGTTCCATTTCCCATCCCCCCAACCATCACCTCAGTGGTAACCTTGGTAACATCAATAGATAAGAGGGCAGCCAGCCAATAGGAACACATATTCATTCCTAACTGACCTTCAGTGACCTGGAAAGTGTTTATTTGTATCATTTTCAGTTAGTGCGCACTAAATCGAGTTAGTGCGCACTAACGGGGAGTTAGTGCGCACTAACACGATTAACGATTTTTAACGATAAATCGTTAGAATTTCTATTGTATCGTGTTCTATAACGATTTAAGACGATATAAACATTATCGGACGATAATTTTAATCGTTGAAAAACGATTCACATCCCTAATATTTGCACCACAGTCTGTCACAAAGAAACCTGCCTGAAGACTCTTGCCTCTCCAGTCTAGCTACCAACCATCCAACATATTTCTTATTGCTAATAGAATAAGAATATTGCATAAAGTATGGGGGCTATGCACCATCTGGTGTGTACCAAAGCTCACCACTACCCTGAAATTCCATCTCTCCTAGAGATGCTGCCAGCCCCTGCCTTCAATCCCACTAGTGTGCCATCAGTGAGACGTAAGAGTACATAGCATTTATGCCAATCCAGATATCACTGGTGAAATGCACATCACTCCTCTCTGCCTTAGCCAGATGCACCTGCATGAGACTATGGTGCTGATTGTACAGGGTAGGTATGACATTACTACTAAATGTGTCCTAGAAGGTACTTTGTAATTGGGAGCTAACACATGCAGCAAACACTTAAAGCCCACATTTTTTTTTTATTTTTGTTTAAAAACTTTTCTATACCATTGCTAAGTTAGATACCGTCTAGTTCAGGGGTCGGGAACCAATGGCTCGCGAGCCAGATGTGGCTCTTTCGATGGCTGCATCTGGCTCGCAGACAAATCAAACTTATGGGTTTATGGCGGCGAGGAGCAGTAGCGTCATTGGCAGCGAGGGGTGGCGGCGAGGAGCAGTAGCGGCGTGCATGAGGGAGGGAGGGAAGGGAAACCCCCCCCCCCGAGATCTTCCATCTGCTCCATCTGGGCTCTGACCAACGGCCCGCAAATGCGCCGTAGAGAACAGCTCTACGGCACATGCGTGGGCGAGCACGTCGGTCAGAGCAGAGCGTGCCTGCAAAAAAAATGGCGCTAGGAGGAGCAGTAGTGGTGGCGGCGGTGAGAAGTAGTAGTGGCGGCGGCAGCGGCAAGGGGCGGCGGCGAGGAGTAGCGGCGGCGAGGGGCGGTGGCAAGGAGTAGTAGCGGCAGCGAGGAGCAGTAGCAGTGGTGGGGAGTGACTGAGGGGAGGGGGGAGGGAGGAGAGAGTAACTGAGGGGGAGGGAGGGAGGAGAGAGTGACTGGGGGGAAAGAGGAGAGAGTGACTGAGGGGAGGGAGGGAGGAGAGAGTGACTGGGGGAAGGAGGAGAGAGTGACTGAGGGGGGGAGTGTCTGAGGGGAGGGGGGAGGGAGGAGAGAGTAACTGAGGGGAGGGAGGGAGGAGAGAGTGACTGAGGGGGAGGGAGGAGAGAGTGACTGAGGGGAGGGAGGGAGGAGAGAGTGACTGATGGGGAGGGAGGGAAGAGAGAGTGACTGAGGGGAGGGGGGAGTGACTGAGGGGAGGGGGAGGAGGAGAGAGTGACTGAGGGGAGGGAGGAGAGAGTGACTGAGGGGAGGGGGGAAGTGACTGAGGGGAGGGGGGAGGATGAGGAGAGTGTGACTGAGGGGGAGGGAGGGAGGAGAGAGTGACTGAGGGGAGAGGGGAAGTGACTGAGGGGAGGGGGGAGGAGGAGAGAGTGACTGAGAGGGAGGGAGGAGCAGTGGCGGCGGCACGAGGGCAGCAGCGAGGGGCGGTGGCGAGGAGCAGTATTGGCGGCGAGGGGCAGTGGCAAGGAGCAGTAGCGGCAGTGGGGAGTGACTGAGAAGTCACATTAATGGTAAGAAGTACTTTATTCATCATTGGTTAGCAACAGCATAACAACTTTATTAAAAAGAATTCAGAGACTTATTGTACTTTAAAAGTGTTGGTCTTACATAAAATGCACATATTTACTTGTATTTAGTTTTAAACATATTGTACGGCTCTCACGGAATTACATTTTAAAATATGTGGCGTTCATGGCTCTCTCAGCCAAAAAGGTTCCTGACCCCTGGTCTAGTTCCTGCAGGGGCTGGTCATCGAGGGCAATCATTATCCAATGCTCCTCATTAACTTTTTAGATTTTTGCCTCTTGCCCTGGGAAAGTGCTATGGAACACCACCCCATTTCCTTTATGGTGGGTTGCCGCTTTGGACAATTAGTTGGGGACTGCTGACCTGCCATCTGACTGCTGGAAGGGGCCAAGGGTTCAGCTTGGGGAAAAGTTTTTCCTTATACAACTCCTTCTCTGGATTTTACTTGATGTGGCAGAAGAATCCCCAGGCAAGTACTGCCTCCCTTCCCTAATGCTAATGCTAGTGCATACTGCTTCTGTAGATGATGCTACATAACAGCATTTGTCCGATGCCCCACTAGGTTCCCTCAACTGATATCCTTCCTGAAGTGAATACACTAAGCAAAATGCAGGTCCTCTCTCATTTTAAAGTGCCTCTAGATCAGGGATTTCTTCTGTGATCCCTTCTCTACATCCTTGAAGGCTGAGGCTGGCACTGGACTTAAGGTTGAAGATGGAACCTGAGGAAAAATGCCAGGGGCATCGCTCATGCACTCTACCTGCACTGCTTTCTCTTCCTGGGAGTTTATCTCAACATCAACAGTATCATCTCTCTCCTGTACCTCTGAAATGAAGGTTAAGAATCTACTGACTAAACTTTCTAAATTCTCTTTGGCTACTAGCTCTTCAATATCTTCTGATTCAGGAAATTCTAGACAAAATTATTCTTCTGAGTCAGTTGGTGCAAATACTGCCTTCCTTCCTTCAGATTCAAGAATCAAAAAGTAGCACACTGTTTTAACAGTGGTTATGATAGGCATCCCGGCCGCGAGCCCTCATGGCCGGGCCCCCTCACCTTGAGGGACAGAAGGCTCGCTCCTGCCCCATCAGTCGCCGGCCCACATCTCCATTGTGCCGGTCTCTGCCACCATGGCCTGCCTCAGCCCTCGCAGCATCTTCTGATGCCACCGCTTCCCGCGAACCCCCAGGTTCGTGCGAATGCCACTTCCTGTTATTTAAAGGGCCAGTGGCGGGAAAATTCCCTGTGGCCTGGAAAGATGATGTCAGGCAAGGCAGGTATAAATACCCTGCCTTGTCGTTCCCTCCTTGCCTCAGCAATGAGTCTTGCTCTGCACAGAGTGTGAGTTGTTCCTGCTTCAGTTCCTGATTTCTGTGATCCTGCTCCTGTTCATGGTTCCTGTTCCTGCTCCAGCTCCAGCTCCAGCTCCAGATTCTGTGGTCCTGTTCCTGTTCCTGCTCCTTGTCCCTTCAAATTTCTCTTCTGGCTCTGACCCTGATTCGTCCCTGGATTCTGCCTTGTCTGCCGCCTATCCTGACCATCTGCCTGTTCACTGATTCTTCTCTCTAGCTGTTTGCCCTGACCTCTGGACTGTTCCTGGTTCTTCTTGCCTGCTGTCGGCCCCAACCCCTAGTATATCTGACGATGCTTCTCTTTCCTACCTTCTTGGGACTGTTTTCATCAAAAGACCCGCACCTATGTCCTGCCAGCCCTGGTACCCAAGGGCCGGCAGGAATGTGGGCTGGTATAAATGAAGGTCCTGTTGGGTCTTCTCTTTCCCAAGTACCACCTCCTGACAATGAAGACCTACAGGGGGATCCCTCCTGTAGGTAGTGTCAACCTCGTCTCGGCTCAAGGGTCCACCTTCCTAACAGGTTACTTCTTGACAATACTGCCAGTAATGATCAGAACCCTATAGTATGTGTGTTGAAATATTCTGAGAGGTCCGCATCAGAAGCTTTTCTCATCCACCTGTATTGACCAATTTTGCAAATATATCCCTTTTTTTGAATAACCATTGATTGCGTACACCCATGGTAAGAGTATACAGGACTATGTGGTCCATTCTTGGATGCCCATTCATGACCCACAAGATCTACTTTATTAGGACACTGGCCATCCCGAGTTGTTGATATTCAATATGATTGTTTGCCATTGTCCAAAAAAATGTGTGGGTTGAATTAATAAACCCATATGGAAATGACTCATCGAACATTGTAGCTGTATACTCACACATAAATTACAAGCACCAATAGTACTACATTGTATTCAATGATTACATTGCTTTGAGGATCGACAATGGTGGGTTATTGAGAGGGTTCAGTTGAGCCCCCGGGGCAGATCCCAAGTAGCTTTTAAACTACAGAGAACAACAATGGATCTTTTATTTAAACACAGTACATTCGAATAGTCTCAACAATGAAATTGACTGGTATTTTTCAGTTGAGCATTTAGTTCTAAATGACATTTTATGACTGACGTTGAAAAGACGGACCTCATTTTGATTGGCATGGGCTTCTATTCTTTTATGGTGAACCTACAGGAATTGACGAATGACATAATTTCCTGCATGATGCAACTATTTTTAACTTCCTGAAATACTATCATAAGTGAGTTGGGACTCTCCTTATTCTTTAATTTATAACAATATTTTGAATTTGTAATATTAACTCTCGTTTAGATGCTTTATCATTGAAAACTTTGCACCCTGAAGAAGAACTTCTCCAGTTCGAAACGTAGGCCCGTGTTGGGCATTTGGACTTAAAGTTATTGGACCTTTGGCGTTTTTCAAGTTGCATATAAGATAAGTTCATTATGATCGATATTTTTAAATTGCGTTAAAGAAATATAAAAAGTAGCTAACATTATAGAAATTGTAAAATGGCCGAGGATTATTTATAAGCCTGAGTAATAAATGTGAACACATACACCGATGATTCCTAGTATGAAGGTCATTCTATTAGCATCTAAACGAAGCATATTATGTTCATGAATAAAATTTAAGGGTCTAAGGAGGACTAATTTTTGCTGTGCCTTTAAAAATCCACTTAACCTCAATGCTATTGCTACGGAAGTGAGTAGTGACTTTTTATTAATATGTTTGCTTTGGATGCTAATTTAAACTACAATTTATAAAATATATGTTCTGGTTTTTGGTTTTTTTTCCAAATGCTCTGCTGTAGCAGCAAACAGTGAACAAAATGCTAGAGGCCAGTAAGTGATGGAGCAGTGAAGAATGGAGTTGAATGAAGTGCTAATTCTTGCACAACCCTGTTGAGAGAGATTCACACCAGCTTTTATGTCTGGGGCCTCCTACCAAGACTTGACCCTTGCAGTGCACTTTTGAACTAGGAACTTAGGTCATGTCAAGTCTCTTTAGCATGAGACTTGTACCAACCCCTGTGAAAAAGGACTTGGGCTTGAGAACCAGGAGCAATATTCAGAAAAACAGAGCTTATTCCTTAGCGTGTGAAAGGTTTAAAATGGGAGCCAGTAACTACCGTATTTCAGAATATGTGATTTAATGAATCTTTCTTTAAAGCAAAAAAGATATGTAATGAATTTCTCAGCCTTGATTAGTTAAAAGCTCTTTGTATTTAGAAGGGTGTTCAATCTTTTCTTTTTTCAATTGCAGCTGTGCTTTGATAATTTATAGGTAAAAAATTGAAATGCTTGTAAATGGTCTTGCTTGTTTTCATGAGTAATGCTATTTATTACATTTTCCCCACTTTAAGCCTCCAGCACCCTAATGACAGTATTAAGTAAGTAGGCCTAGGCAAGTAGCCTTTGCAAGAAAATGAATAAACAGTTGGAATTGGCATAGCTCTCGCTTGAACAGAAAATCCCCTTTATTTAAACACTTACAGTTGCCTATTCATAACGCTTGCTATAAGAACACTTTAGCTTGAACCTTGTTCTTAAGGGGGAAAAAATCCCTTTGAAAGACTTTCTGGAGCATGTGTATGTTCTTTTTATCTTCACTGTATTTGAGCCTGGGACAACAAATCAGAGGCTTGGTTGAAAGTAAGAAACTATTGTTCAGCTAAGCCGATTGAATGCTATAGCACGACTTTGGGGTTTTTGGGGGTTTTTTCTTTAAGGCTGGCGACTGTCTTTGCCATCCTGCTTCTACAATTGCAGGAAAATGGTACACTTTACCCACAGGAGGCCAATATTTAGCTTGCTTGAAGGGATATCATATCCTCTGCTGCCATGCCAAGTGGAGGGAGAACACACACTGGAAAAATGTATCTCTAAATAGTTATTATTTTCTGGTATTGACAAAAATAAAATGTGTGTGGTTTCTGAAATGAAAGAAAAGCTATACTTTTTCAGTGTGTATGTTTGGGTGTATGTCCATATGGTTATACACATATACAAATGTCCTGCTGATTCACTTATTGGCAGCTTGGAAGGGAAAAGTTACTGATTGTCATCCAGCTTTCAGTATGCTGGGCTGAAGAACTTAAAAGAAATTGAGAACAGTCAAATTTGTGTTCAGAATGATTACTGCTGTTTTATCCTAGTATAATCTACGAGCAAAGCAAAAAAAGAAAGAGAAGAATCACTGGGGATATATCTGAGGCAGCTGGTAAAGTTTTGATAAGAGTATTAAAGAAGAAGCTTAATACTAATGCTAAAAGAGGAAGCCTGTGAGTTGTAGTACAGCTCCATCACTGATTTTCATAGTAACTCAGTTTCTGTAGGGAGAGTTTTGGAAAGATTGGGTTTTTAATATTCCAGTAAATTGTGGTGTTGTAGACATGCTTTTTCTAATTTAACTAAGCTTTACGTTCTCTAAAAACACATTGAGTGACAGTCAAAGAGTCAGGAACACCCTGAAGACGGTGTCATTTGAAAACATTGTTTGTTTGCATATAAACAGGGCTCCTGATTGATGACATGGGCCAGCACTTTGCAGGAAAATGAGTACCTAAAATAGAAATGATATTTTCTATTTGACATAGAGGGATGAATTTTCAAATCCATTTCTGCATATAAAACTGGGTTTTCTGTGTGTAAATGGCTCAGCACAGACCTGGTTTGACATATACTTTTAAGTGACCTATAGAGGGGTGTTCCGGGGTGGGGGTGGAGCTGGGCTTGGTATGCATGCAAGCTATTCAATTTTTTAAGGTATACATGTAAATTTCCCTGCATACCTTCTGAAGAGTGGGTGAAACTGTGTGCCATAATGTAGGCGCATACTGAACCAATTATGCGAGCATTTACAAAGCAAACTTAAGCGTGCAAATTTGCTATGAAAATATTCAGTAAGATCTGCATGTGCAATCTATATGCGGATTTCACTCCTGGCCAGACTGTTTGCAAATCACTTCCAAATATAGCCTGAGAGAAAGACTATTGTGATTTTTATAAGCTGTGTTTGCTCATCTAAATGAACTGTGTATGGTCCAGGAAGGGCAAGTGGCCAGAAACATGACAGAAAAATCACAAGAATCTTATCAGTTTGTTTCCGGTATCCGTTTGCCATTGAATACTCAGAAATAATGTACTCCAAGTCATCTGAGCATGTTCATCTTGTAACCTTCTGCCTCAGGCTTGTCCTATTGCTGGTTCTTCCGTGAGGCCTGAAACAGTGTTGTATATATTGACCCAATGGTGAATTTAAAACCATGCAAAACATTTAAAATTGATGACTTAACTGAAAACACTGGAACAGACAATTCTTCATGGTTCAAAAACAAAGTCACTTTATCTTAAAAAGTTAAATAAAATTGAAACTTTCAAATAAAATACATCAGTTCACAAGCTGCTCGCACAAAGATGTTTCCATAGCTCCACCTGCATTTCCCAAAATACTGAAGAGTAGTGACATCTATTACAGAAAGCTCTATTGTCTCCTCACTCTCGAAAGGCTCCCATCTGCCCCTTTTGTACAGAGCCAGATACACAGTATTTTATTATCTGTTATCAACCATTGGGGGTAATTTTGTAACTGCCCGCATGCATTTACAGTTATTTACCTACAAATTCCATGACTAATTTCAAAGGGAAAGTAGGTGTGTATACTTTCCTTTTGAAAATTATCCTACAAAAACTACCAGCACACATGACATTTACAGCTGCTAATGGTGCACCTAGATTTTATGAGGCAAAAGACATATTTATTTATTTATTTATTTATTTATTTAAAACTTATATACCACAAATCATAAATTCTAAGTGATTAACAGAAAAACATTGACAATATCCATTATATTTAAAAACAAACCACACAAACCAACAAAATACTCTCCTTCTTATGTACTATAATAATCTGCTCATATTACACTAGACCTTCACAATACCATAACTTAGACAGAAAGTGATCTTATATCATGAGACTTCTCATCCGCATATGCCGTTTTGATGGAGACTAATTTTCTTTTTATTATTCAATCATGTACTACTTGGAAAGGTCTGGGAAAACAGAAAAGTCTTTAACATTTTCCTGAATTTCAAAAGGGAAGATTCATCCTTTAAACTTTGGGGTAAGGCATTCCATAATTCAGGACCCTGGACGTAAAAGAGTCTTTTATGGGTTTCATCCAAACGGATGATTTTGAATGACGGAACATTCAGAAGATTCTGACTTGATTATCTCAGGTTTCTTACTGGACAATAAAGCTTTAAAGCAGCATTAATATTAGAAGAAACCAAACCATTTAACCCCTTAAAGACTAACATTAAATTCATTAAAGTAGGAGAGATGTGTTCACGAATTGATAGCCCAGCCACTATCCTTGCAGCCAAATTCTGCACAGATTGCAAAGACTTTATGGATTTTTGCAGAAGGCCAAGATACAAGGCATTACAATAATCCAATGAAGACAAGGCCAAAGAATGTACTACTGTTCTTAGATCTGTCTCACTTAGAAAAAGTTGTAACCTTCGTAACATACGGAGTTTAAAATAAGCCTCTTTCACTACTTTTGAAATATGAGATTTTAAAGACAACGTTGAGTCCATGAAAATTCCAAGGCCACTTTGGCAACAAATGCATGCTATGACAAGTCCTTCTACTATTTATTAGAGATGCGCTTCATTTAAACATATCGGTTCGGGCTTTGGATCGGGCACTCCGCGGAAAATTTTGGTTTCCCGCTGGTCATTTTTTTTCCTTCTGCAATTTTTGATGAAGTGTGCTAGTGTGCACTAATGGGCCTTACTGCACACTAATAACCAGTTAATCCGCACTATCTCCGCATTAGTGCACAGTACACTGAACGAGATAGTGCGCACTAGCTAGATGTTAATGCACATTAAGGCCCGTTAGTGCGCAATAACAGGTTAGTTAGTGCGCCCTAATAGAACTTACAGCGCATTAAGGGGTAGATTTTCAAAAAGCGTGATTTGGTGTACTTTTGTTGGCGCATCAGGCGCCAACAAAAGTACACTGGATTTTAGTAGATACGCGCGTAGCCGTGTGTATCCGCTAAAATCCTGGATCGGCGCGGGCAAGGCTACCGATTACGTATAGCCGGCGCGGGCCGAGCTGCGCAGCCTACCTCCGTTCCCTCCGAGGCCACTCCGAAATCGGAGCGGCCTCGGAGGGAACTTTCTTTTGCCCTCCCCTCACCTTCCCCTCCCTTCCCCTACCTAACCCACCCCCCGGCCCTGTCTAAACCCCCCCTTACCTTTGTCGAGGGATTTATGCCTCCCGGAGGGAGACGTAAATCCCCGCGTGCCAGCGGGCCGCTAGCGCGCCGGGACGCGACCTGGGGGCGGGTCCGGAGGGTGCGGCCACGCCCCCGGACCGCCCCGGGCTGTAACCACGCCCCCGGACCCGCCCCCAAAACGCTACGTCCTGCCCCGAAAACGCTACGCGGATCGGGCCCGCCCCCCGACACACCCCCGACACGCCCCCCTCGGAAAACCCCGGGACTTACGCGAGTCCCGGGGCTCTGCGCGCGCCGGTAGGCCTATGTAAAATAGGCGCACCGGTGCGCAGGGCCCTGCTCGCATAAATCCGCCCGGATTTACGTGAGCAGGGCTCTTAAAATCCGCCCCTAAGTATGTAGTAGTGTGCTGTAACTAATGTTAGTGCGCACTAAAATTGCTACTTAAAAATTAAAAAGTATCAATACAGAGGAGTTCATTAGCTAGAAAAACAGCGTGCACTAATTGGTATTACTGTGCACTACAAGATATGCAGTACGCAGTAATTCCATTAGTGCACACTAACACAAAAAACGAAGTTTACCGAAATTTCACCAAAAATCGCTTTGTATATTGACGCTACCGAACCATGACGAATTAGACAGTATCGCTGACATTGCCTAATTCGTGAAAAATGAATGCACATCCCTACTATTTATCATTGTTAAAGCACTATTAGACAGATGCAGCACTATACGGATACACGTAAGAGACAGTCTGTTTCAATTCCGGCTGCTATGCAGCGTTCTCTCCAACAGGGGACTCCAGTGAGCATTCTCTACAGGTTGGCCAAGCTCTTCATTCCTCCCTGCACCACACCCAGACTCCAGCCCTACTTAACCCTGTCTGTCCCTTGTTTCAGTGCTACTGTATCAAGTTTCCTTTGGCTCTAGCCACTCTTGCTTTGCGGCCTGCTCAGGCTTATCCTTATGTTGCCTCATGGCTTCTAGGCCTTCTGACCTCAGTCTTGCCTTGTGTCGTGGCCTTCAGGCCTTATGACCTCAGCCTTGCTTTGCTTTGCCTCATGTCTTCAAGGTCTTTTGATCCCAGCCTTGCCTTGCCTTGTCTCCTGGCCTCTTGGCCTTCTGCTCTTAGCCTTGCCTTTCCTTCTGGCCATTCAACCTTCCTGCACTCTGGCCTATTTAGGCCTTCCTTGCTCTGTGTCCTTCTAGGCCTATTCCTGACCTCTGTCTTATTCAGGCCTTGCTTAGCTCTGTGGCATTTCTTGGGCTCTTTCTGGGTGCCCCTCAGAGCCTTCCTGTATTGCTGAATTCAGGCTTTGTGTTCCATGTTCTGTATTGTCCTTGTTTTGCCTTGTCTTATTCTGTCTGAGTCTGTTCCTAGTCAAGCCGAGTCCCAGTCTTACCTGCACACTGTTCCTGAGTTCTAGCCTTGCCGGCATACTGTTCCTGCGTTCCAGCTTTGCAGTCCAAGCTCTGGTTCCAGCATTGCCTGCACTCTGTATCTGACACTCCTGTTCCTGCCTTAACGGACTGCTCTAGCTTTGCTCCTGCCTTGTCATGCTGTCCCACACCACTCTGGAGGTGGTATCCCCTATGCTCCACCCAAACCGGAGCCCCATTACAGTCCCTGCTCAAAGGAGCTTACAATCTAGTCAAGACAAACATACATAACAAACAAGAATCTGTAAGAAATGTATTATAGAAAAGTATTTAGGATTTAGAAGCAGTTTTGGAAAGAGTGAGTTTTTACACTGGATTTGAATATGTTCAGAGTGGGATCATGATGCACAGGCTCAGGAAGTCCATTCCAGGCATACAGCACAGCAAGGAGGAAAGTGCAGAGCTGGGAGTTGATGGTGGAGGAGAAGGGCAACTTGTCCGATGAACTGAGTTCACAAGGAAAGGTGTATGGAGAGAGAAGAGAAGATAGGTAATGAGGAGCTTCAAAGTGAATGCATTTATAGGCAAGTAAGAGAAGCTTGAACTGTATGCGGAATGGGCTGGGAAGACAATGTAGTGACTTGAGAAGAGGGGTTGCATGGTCATAGGAACATCGAAGTACGATAAGTTGTGCAGCTGAATTTTTAATATATTGCAGTAGAAAAAGATGGATCAGTGGGAAGCTAGCAAAGAGCAAGTTGCAGTAATGTAATCAGGAGATGATATGAGACTGGATGACCATTTTGATAGTATGCTCAGAAAGGAAAGGACAGAATTTAGCAATGTTATAGAGAAGAAATAACATGCTTTAGCAGTGTTTTGGATATGCAAACAGAAGGAGAGAGAGAGTAATCAAAGACGATCCCAAGGTTACAGGCCGAGAGAACTAGGAGGATGAGAGTATGATTCACTGAGACAAACAGGGAATAGGGAAAAGCAAGTTGTGAGAGGAAGAGAAGAAATGTTAAGATGGTGGCGGGACATCCAAGTGATGATGTCAGACAAGCAATCCAAAATTTGGAATTGGATTTGTGGTGATATTTCTGGCATAGATAGATCGATCTTGGGGCTGTCAGCACAAAAGTGATACTGAAAACTGTGGAAAGAGATCAGAGTGCTGAGGAAAGAAGTAAAAAAGAGAAAAGAGAAGAGGGCCCAGGATAGACTTGCGGCACACTGACCAAGAGTGGAATAGCAGGGGAGGAAGAATCACCAGAGGATTCGTATAAATGCATGTACACACTGTCATGCCAATAACATTTCCTGAATCTGAATCTGAGAGAGACTGACAAGGACAGAGTAGGGGTTTGAGAAAGTGGAAGAATGGTGGAACAGGGTGGAGTGGGGGTTGAGAGAGAAACTAGTGAGAGCAGGCGGGGTAGGAGTGATGTCTTTGGCCTGTGCCAGTCAGCAGGATCATTGGCATTCAAGTTGGAGGGTTTTTTTTTCCAAAGTGTCCCCTGCTTGCAAAATAGTGAAGATCACTGATCGAAGGAACAACTGAGCAATCCAATCTGCAATTACACAGTGATTTACAATCCCAGTCTGTACCATCATTTAAAATCATTTTTTTGCTGGATAAAGCCAGACTGAGAAACTCTATGAACTGTGGGGAAATAAAGACTTGAAAGAGGCAAACAGGCAAAGTGTATGAAGAAAGGCAATGATGGAACAAAATAATATGAAATTGGAAAGAAATTAAAGGCGAGGAAAAGAAAAAAAACGAGACGTGGGTGGGGGTAGTGCTGTAGCATGAGAAAGGACGACAATATCACACATTATTACACTGTGTCTGAAGTGATTCAGTCTAGACAATTTTCATTTCTCTTGTCTTTTTTTCTTGAGAATCATTAGGGTACAGCGGGAATTGTGTGTATAGCAGCATAATGAAAGGTAGCTAAAGTGGTCATTGTACTATGTACTATGTATATTGTACTATGTGCAAAAAGTTTAGGGAAAGACAGAGTTCAGCTGGGATCTATTGCAAGAGATAAATTGGGCAGACTAGGTCAGGGGTTTTCAAACTTTTTTCCTGGGACCCAGTGGTAGGCAAAACTTTTCTCAGGACTGAGTGGAAGAAAAACACTTCTTCCCATAAACATGAAGGGCAATATTTTGTTAGCTATAACTACTTCATGCCAAGTAATAACTTATATATTCAGATTACTTGTAAAACCATTTTAAACACCTTGAGGTCCATATTTTAAAGCATTTAGCTGGCTAACTCAGAAGTTAATATATAAATAAACACCACAAAAGACAGTGATCCAGTAATATATGATCATGTAAAGAACAGAACTTACTGTTCTATCACTGTAAGTGAAAAATTATTTTTTCTATTTAATTTGTTACCTTGGATATTTTAAACATTTCATTACTATTTTCAATACCTACACAATAAGTGGAAATGTTTTTTCTTGAAAAAATGTTAACATCCCATCTAAAATCTTTTTGGAGTAGGCAGGTTTCATACATATGTGTAGGCTTCCCTGCACCATTTGTTGCAAATATAATCATTAACCTCCTACCGCCTCCATATTAGATTTTTGTGAAATATTTTTTTGAACGTTTGAAATTTAAAGTCCCGAAAATGTCATGACATCCGTCGTGTTGTTGGCTCAAAATTACCTTAATTGATGGTAAACTTGTGGCTTGAAATTTTAATTTGATAATTGTTTAAAGCATATCTTCCAACTTCCTGTGTGCTGGCTACCTTTTAATGATGAATCTCGATCCCGACACGCTCGTGTTTCAGACTTTGCGTCTTTCCTCAGGGGAGTATCTCTATAAAAAAGCTCCAACAAGCAGGGTTATTGCCTCGCTATGTTCTTTATATTCACGCTGCTGATGTTAAATACAATTTCTCCTCTCCGTGCCATCCAACAAGGTGTCATGGACATCTACTGAACCTGTTCAATGTCTACTCCCTCTTTAATGCTAGAACCAGAGCATACCTGTTAACCAATCAGTGGCCTTCAAATTTAAACACACTATCAGATCCTGTGTCACTCTATAGACTGACTAATAAACTGCTGGTTCACCTGTGTGCCATAATGTACATTGCTCTCCTTTGTAAACACGTTCTCTATGACGTGTCGCCTTTAATCGGACTTGAGAGGGAACTGTGAAGTTGCCTGCTCTATTGATCTTTTACTGACAAATTGACCTGAATGTAACAAGATGCCAATCCGGAGGATACATCACTGAGATGACACTATTCAACTGCCAGATAAGCTACAATAAAGTGTTCAAGTTCAGCTCATCATTCATGCCTCTTGGGGCCGATGATGTTAATGTATAGATCCAAAACGCCTCATGATAATTTAATTTGGCTCCAATGTCCCCACCCCGTAGCAGCATATGAATATGTTCTAAGATTGTCCATTTTACTTCGGCGATGGTATGGCCCTCCTCCTTCAGCTGCTGGACCATAGGAGCTGTCATTTTTGCCATATTGAACCTTGATTTATGTTCGTTGGGCAAGTCGTTCGACCTTCATAAATCTTTGGGCATGAACACACAATGGCATAAATCACATTGTTTGAATTACAATCTGTGTTTGATCTTCTCCGTACTCTGTAACTGGATCCTCCCATTGTAGTCCTGTCAGTGCCTGTCTGATGACCTTTTACTACATCTGCTGATGCTGTAGAATTGAGTTGCGCATGTACTATTTTATCCCTAATGTTTCTGCCCCATGTGGTGGCAAACAATGGGAGTTCTTTGAACACATCATGAAGAGCAAGCACATGCCAATGTCGCTTGATTGTGGTGATGATAATTCCGACTGCTGTGGACTGTTGTAGTACACATGTTAGTCTTGCCTCTTCTTTTCTTGGTTTATATTGTAATAGTGCTTGGCGATCACTGAACTTGGCTCTTCTGTATGCTCGGGTAATAGCTTTCTGTGGATATCCCCTCTCACGGAATCTACCTTGCAAAATGTTTGCTTCGGCTTCAAAGCCTTCTTCTGTGGAACATATACGTCTTGCTCTAAAGAATCGGCTAACTGGGAGCCCCATTTTAAAGCTAAGTGCATGGTGACTTGAAAATCTCAGTAAATTATTGCGGTCTGTGGGTTTGTGATGAATGGTGGTTTGAAACTGTCCATCCTGTCCATCTATAGCCACATCCGGGAATGTTATGTGTTGTTTAGAAATTTGTGCTGTGAATTCCAAATTGGGGTCAGCTGTGTTGACCCATTCAAGGAAACATATGAAAAAGATATAATCAATAAAACGATACCAACATTTGATGTAGTTCCACCACTGCGATGTATTTATGTGAATCTCTTCAAAATGGGCTACATATAAATTGGCCACTCCTGGTGCTAATGGGGAGCCCATGGGAATACCATGGATTTGATGGTAGAATTCTTGACCGAACCAAAAATAGTTATTAAACAATACTATTTCAACCAGTTCTATTAAAAAACTGGTTTTGATTCTTTGAGATGTTCCACATTGGGCTAATGTTTCCTCAACTATCCCCAGTGCACTGGCCTGTGGAATGTTCGTATATAACAAACTGATATCCATAGTAACCATGCTCATATCTTCCAGGTTAACCACTACCGAATTTAGCAATCTTAAAAAATGTGCCGTATCTTTTACGTATGAAGGAACTTGCTGAACGTAAGGCTGTAGGAAAATGTCAATGAAAGTGGCCGCCGGTTCTAGTGCTGATCCATTTTGTCTATGTATGTTTCCTTGTCCTAGATCATCACAGCTCCCCCCTTGTCTGCTGGTTTAATCGTAATTTGTGTGGAATTAGACAAGCTTTCTAACACTTCCCTTTGTACCTGTGGTAAATTTTGCAACCAGCTCACTGCTTTAGATTCATAAATGGACAGATCCTTTAAAATTAATTCATGGAAGGTCTGTATGTGAGGATCCGTTGCACCCGGGGGTATCCAATTGGACTTAGGTTTCACCACAGACATATCTGGACTACCTTCTTGTTTGTCTGAGAAATACAATCTTAGATTTAATTTGCGAATAAATTGCTGAATGGAAATTCAACTTTCAAATTCAGAATGTCTAGTGGTGGGTACAAAGGAGAGGCCTTGGATTAACACTGCCAACTGTGATGTGGCCAAAGGGATGGAAGATAAGTTCACTACTGCAGATGATGCTATATAGTTCTCCAATTCCTTCCCTTGACCACCTTCTTGTCATTTTTTCTGTTGTCTAGTTTGGCATGGTTCTACCCCCTTCTCCTTGATCAGGTTTTCTCTCTTTTCCTCGATAAGTCCATCGGTTGTCTCTCTGGGATAAAGCATTGTTACCTGTGTTACCTCTAACCTCTCCATTGTTTGCACTTACATTGGTGCTTTCATCACCCTCATCTGAACCACTTGAATTTTCATTCGACGAAAAGGTGAATCTTACTTTCTTTGCCTGTGTTTTGGCTCCCGTCCAATGATAGACCCTATCAAGTTTGTAATCTGTCTGATCTCTTTTCAGCTTGGCAATCTTGCCATTCTTAATAGAGGAACGGAATTGATCCAACGTAGTCTGGAACTCACTCATGTTCTCATCAAATGTTGTAAAAGCTGGATCTGTTTTAATTTGCTCCAATGTGGTTTTGTTTGTTCCGTGAGATCCTTCATGCTCGTTTTCACTCTCCCTATTATGAGCAACATCAGATCCAGTGAGCATTTGCTTAAAATGGCATACCACGTTTTCACAAATTCTAGATCCTCATTGAATAACATAGGATCTTTCTGCATCCTTAAACCCCTCGGGATAATTTGTAACTTTACATACTCAACTAATGTCGCACCATGCAGGTCTGCTGGAATCATCTTTTTTGAAAGGTGTATATATTCATCCCAGGCTAGATTCTAGGTGCCTACTAACCCCCTCATTTATCAAACTGCGATAAGGCATTTTCACATGTGTTAAGCACCTTTAACGCATGCGAAAAAGCCTTAACACATGCGATAGCACCATAACGTATGGTGTGATGCAAATCAGAAAAAGAGGAGGAGTTAGTGGTGGGCCCTATCGAATAGCTTTAACACCGATTTTAGCTACACTTTTTCAGTAGTGTTAAGCTGAGCGATAGGTTGCGTTAAGGCTGTATCACATTTTGTGATGTGTTCTCAAATGCCGGTTTTAGTAGTTTTGAAGCTCCTGGAGCACCAGCTGAGAGAGAGAGAGAGAGCACCTAGCTATAAGGCCCTCATACTAGGTAGGTATTTATACCTCTATAGGAAGCCCACCTAACTACTTGAGGTGAGATTGAGATATTAGTGTAGGGGTTAGGGGCAACAACAAGCACTTTGCATAGGTATTAGCGCAAACTGTGATATTTAGTGCATTTTGATAAATCCAGGCATAAGTCTGCTCAGGTCAAACAACTGTCCTATACTTAGGCTGCTATAGTTAGCCAGCTAACTAATTAAGATAGCTAGCTAACTAATTAAGATAGCTGGCTATATTATTCAATAGTGCAGTTTCACTATTGAATATACCTCCAAAGTTAGCCGGATAAGTTTATCTGGCTGGCTAACTTTGCTAGCCAGACTGTGTTTGAATATGGACCTCTGTATATCTTTTAAATATAGAAAAAAAAATTTTTAAAGAAAAAAGTATGTTGTTTTGGTTACATTTAATATCACGGAAGAGCCTGCTTGTTCATGTTCTCATTCCAGTTTTGATCAAAAGATGGAAGCGTTCCTCCCTATCAGGTCTGCTCTTCTGTCACGTTCTCCCTCTCTATGTCTCATTCACAATGCCATCTTGCTCCCTAGCCCAAGCCTCCATTGTTCAATCGCTCATCCTCCAGACCTGATTTCTCACTCTTTCTCCTATTTATCACCTTTCACTTTTCAGTCTTTCCTCACAACCCCACTTTTCACTTTCTTCCCTTCCCACCACTACAATCACCCTTTCCCAGTTCACTCTAGCACTTCTCCTCCCCCCCCCCCCCCACCAGCTACCCCTTACTCCCTTCTCTCACATGGCCAATTCACATCAATGTGCTGCTCACACTCTTGTGCTTTTCACAAAAGACCTAAAAAAATAGCACCAAGTTAAGGGCCCACCACTGCGGAAGCCATTACTGGAGCTTCTTCAATTGCTGGTGCCATTTAATTCCTGTTCTCATCCAATCTCTCTCCCACTGTCCCTCCCTCCAGCCATTGAGATCCATCACATGCAGCAAGTGCGGAGATTTAGCCAGCACTCAAAATCCCCACCTCCTGGAAAGAGCCTGTGAATACAGTTTTAATCCCCATGCTTGCTACGGTGTGAACATGGCTCGGAGGCTTGAGCTGAGAGGGAGTTGGGTGGGTTACCTCTACAAACCCATCACTTCACCATGGTCTCAGGTGTAGTGCATTAATAACAACAGAAATCAACAAGTGCCCAGCTCATTGGTGAGAAGTCCATACCATCAACTTAGTTCTTGCATCTCAGATTAGGGGTAATGCAAAAGAACCATTTATAGCTCTTTTGGTTGAGTTTAGAGGGAAGACATTTTCAGAAATACAGTCAGAGTTATTAGCCAAAGTTGGCATTTGAACTGAGGTTCTACTGGAATGTCAGCTCACGATGTACTTGCTGAGTTCATTGAAGGGTCTGTAAGGACTACAGTTTGCAACATCCTAGATTTAATGTCTTTTGAATATGTTTAACCTAATATGTGACAGATATGATCATTTGCTTCTTACCATAAACCCTCTGTTTTGAAGCAGTATGTGAGATTAAGGGTGATTCTTTATTAACAGGGTCATGCATCAAAATGAGTTATGGCATTAACGTATGTGATAATGCCATAACACATGCGATATTAATGCTAGCACATGACATGAATGCAAATTTTGGGAAGTGTGGGATTAGGGAGGAGTTTGGGTGGGATTTATGAAAATGAGGGGCAGTATTGCACTGTGTGATATCATAATGCATGCTATTGCACAGTTTTAACACTGGAAATAACTACACCTTTTTTCCTGGCATTAAGCTGTGTGATATGACTGAAATGGCTGTAATGGAATTTGTGATAAATCTTTTGAATTGCATTTTGGCCATTTCTGGGCAAGGGAAGGGAGAGGGAGAGAAGTGGAGTAGAGTAGAGAGAGCCTCTGGGAAGCCCCTCATAGTGTACAACTATTTATATACCTATAGGAGGGGCTTCTAATAGCTTGAGGTGAGGTGCTGGTGGTGGTTTAGAGTTGAGGGGCCAGTTTTACATGCAGAGTGAGATGTATGAACAACACAGTACACCTCGGTGAAGATTTAATGTCATTTGGCATGAGGAAAGTCTCACAAAGATGAAATGTATCTCACCCTAGCTTGATGGTGCCCTGTTATAACGTCCATTAAGCTAGGGTGAGAGAACATAATAGAAATGCCATCTTTGTGAGACTTTCCTCACTCCAAATGACATCAAATCTTCACTGGGGTGTACTGTGCTGTTCCTACATCTTACTCTGCATGAAAAACTGGCCCCTAAACCACCACCACCTCACCTCGAGCTATTAGAGGGCCCTCCTATAGAGATATAAATACTTGGCTACTATGATGGCCTTATAGATAGGTTCTCTTTCAGGTTCTCTCTCTCTCTCTTACACACTCATATCCCTTCTCAAGTTTCCATAAACACATCCCTTTTTTTTTTAGCACAGGTGTTATTATAGCATTTTGATGAATCCATGGGTAGGTTTGCTAGGCATAGATGCTAAGAATACTTCTGAAGGGAAAAAAATAAGACTATCACACTCTTTTCATAGCAGTAAGGATTCTTACATTATATTTAGAATATAATATTGCATAAGATGTGATCTTAGTTGAATGTTATAATTTTTATCAGTGATGTAATGAATTCACAAGCTTCTTGGACAAATTTGTATCCTATTAATACTTCTAACGTTTTTTCTAGCAGAACTGGTGAATTTATCACAAATTATTACTAACCAGACTTGCAGCAGCTTGTGCTATGTTGAAAAAATACAACAATAAAATAAAATGAAAATAAATAAATGGCATTAATGCATAACAAATTACAGTATCCCCTTCTATCTAATTCACCTCTGTGGATTCATTCCACTCTAGATCATTTCAGTAGAAGTTATATATTCCATTTCTTGCTTATGACTTGATTGTCTAGACATGTTTGAGACAGCTTTCCAAGTGGAGACAAATGGCTATTGTCTAATGCTTATCTTCTTGTGTTTTTCCTTGCTTGAGTTGAGTTCACAGCTAATCATCCTAGGAGCTATCAGATAAACTTAATGCAAACTGAAATTTCACCATATCTGAAAGAAGCACTGTTGTTCATTTGTTAAGCAAGTATTGTGCTTACATAGTGAAGCAAACACTTAATGTGCAGCTGATAATTCCCTTAAAACTTGGCATAAATGTAGGGAACAAGATAAATGGCATTAGATATTTTGTTTTTCAGTTGATGCAAATCCAATGCAGCACTGCAATTGCAAAAGCAGTCATATGAACAGCTATTACTGGATCATTCTTCTTTATTTCAAATGTTGATGTCAATGAAAGCCTGGAAATGGGAAATGCTACCCTGTTTATCATGCTCTGTTTTGGCAGTCAGTATTCATGTTTTTAAACCAGATCACCAGTCAGAATATAGGCAGCTTCCTATTTTACTCACATAAGCCAGGGGTGGGGTTCGACCTTGTTAACTGGTGAAAGCGCTGTGCACTGCCCTGCAAGGAGACTGGGTTTTAATTTCCCGCATAGGTGGTTCTCTCCTTGGCTCAGGAAGGGCTGGGGAATGCCACAGAGGCAGCATCCAGAGCCACGGGTGGGGCGGAGTTATCGTCCCCAGGCAGTCCATGATTGCAGGGTTCCTGAAGGTGCAAGGGCCCCTTAGCCAAGGACTGTAGCAGCGATGGCCGGACCACAGTGAGAGGTGATGAGATACAAACTGACTGAGCATTTGAGAATCTTGGCTGACACAAAGGCCTTTAGGTAGCCCCTGAAACCTTGGTTGTTCCCGTGTGAATTTGGAAATGAGCAGGCCAGGAATTAATATCCAATTGTCTTATGGAATAGCGCAAAGTCAGATCCTAGGCCTCTCTTTTAGGTAGCATTGGAGTGGTGTAGGTAACAGGAAAGTTAGGCAGAATTTGTTGTGTGCAGGCTTGTTAGTGTAATCATCATTTTTAAATTATGTATGTAATTGGTTTCTTATAAACGGCTGCAACTGTTATGAGAGTTGCAGTATGGAAATCATTTTCAATAAATAAATAAATAACGGGGAAAAATCCTGGGATAGATGCAGCGGGGTGAGCTTGTCTCGCCCAGCGTATGTAACGGGAGAAAAGCGAGCGGTGGGAAAGGTAGGAAGGAAAGACAGGAAGGGAGGGGGGGGGATGGGGTAGTGAAGTAGTAGCGAACCAATAGGAGGGGAGAATTTTGAATGGTGAACAATGATTGGGTAGGAGAGGAATGGGATGAGGGAGGAACGGTTTCGCGCCTCAGTTGGTTGAGGAACGGCTGAGGCAGTGGGCAGAGGCTTTCCCACCCTCCCACCCTTTAAGTGATGACTAAGTAGGGTTAGTATGTACCAGTAGGGGAAGTTGTCGCAGTATGCGGTAAACCCGAGCCCAAAGGTTGTTGAATTTATTTTATGGTTAAAAAGTTGTATGAGGGCGGGGGGGAATCTTGTGTAGTGCGGGGGGGGGGGGGGGGGGCTGCTGCTACACGAGGTTGCCAATGAGCAGGAGGGGGGGCCGATGCTCAGAGGCGTGGTTCAATAGGAGCTCTACCACTGGAAGAGGTGGGGGGCACAATGGACAATGTGATGAAATAGGGGTATTTGTGTATTGTATAAAATTGTTGAAGGGCTCGGGTATTGTTAATAAACTGCGGCCTTTATTGTTCCAAACAAAGATTCATGTCATTTGTGCAAGGGGTTCAATGGGGGAGGGCGGGGGATAAAGGGGCTATGAGGATCAAGCGAGTCTGGCATCTCCCAGTTATTGCAAATGTAGGTTTATGGCGCCAGATCACAAGCCTGATTCCAACTGAGCTGGAGCCCAAAAGGAGGCAGAAACCTGCTGGATCAAAAAAAAGAACCAAACAGGGCAGAGCGTTTTCTTTTCAAGGTGTCTGACAAGCTGATTTCACTTCACTTTTAAAGCCCAGCAGTGTGTTAACTCTGTACGTTTTTCTTTACTGCCAATACAGATTCAGCTAGAATGATTTCATGAGTGCACAACTTGCTGCAGCTCAATTTCTTTATTTACTTTTAACAGACAGGAAAAACAAGAACAAAAGAGCTGTGAAATAAGCAAACAAGAGAAATGCTCCCTGACCCAGAAACAGCAAGGAAAAACAATAGGGCTCTTCAAGATTCCTTTCTGCCTGAACTGGAACACAAAACTTCTTAACTCCTTGTTATTTCTCCACCCTACTGTAGGTGAATAGCTGGCATTAAATAATAATAATAATAAAAAAAAATCCTTGAATTACTTCTCTAAACCCAGCAGAGGTGATGAGTAGCAAGAACATTTTTACCAGTTAGCAGCAGATCCCTTCGAAGAAGGATTAGCAAATGATGGCAGATAAAGAACAAAGTGGTCCATCCAGTTTGCCCAGTAAAGTGTGCACAGTTGTAAATGCAGCTCAGTGCAGTTTACCCCTCTACAGAAAAACCACCACATGTTACTCTAGTGCTTCACCTCCATCCTCCAGACACTAGGGATCTTACCCCCCCCCCCCCCCCCCCCCCGTTTTAAAATTCCGCCATTGTTTCTGCCTTCAGTACCCTCCTCTGGGAGGGCATTGCAGGCATCCACCAGCCTTTCCATGAAAAAATACCTCTTGACATTCTTCCGGAGTTAAGCCCCCACCTCCTCCGGAGTGTCATATCCTGACCCTAGTTCTACAGCTTCCTTTCGATTGGAAAACGTTTGTCTCATGTGCAGTTTTTATACCTTCAGGTGTTTTAAAAGTCTGTATCATATCCCCCCCATCAATTATGATCATCAGTAAAACATCAAAGTTCACATGTTTGCATATTCGCATTTTGGGTGACTCAGACAATGGGGTTCCAATTGCTTTAATGTTCTAAGGCCCGATAAAACCTAACCAACCTAACCAATTTGCCCCAAAAGGTATGGAGGTGAAAATTCTCTTTGGTGTCCAATATTTTTCACTTGCAGGAACTTTAAACTTCAGGCTAAATATGTATGTATGTATGTATTTATTTATTTAAATATGTATTATTCACCTATAGGCAAATTACAATGCATAAAATTAAAACACAAACAATACATCAAATTAAAATAGAAAATTAAACATAAATAATTTAAAAAAGAACAAAAATACCAATGGCTGAATCTACAAATGACACACAATATTAACTGTTGTTATCAAAAGCCTTATGAAAAAGGAGAGCTTTAAGATGCTTTCTAAATTTTATAATATCATCCAATAATCCTTAATGCTTCTGGAAGGGTATTTCAAGCTCAAGGACCTGCCAGGGAAAAAGCCTGACATCTGATTAAACAGACAAATGAGCTGCCTTAATGGAGTGGCTTGCCAATAGCATATGTCCTGAAGAATGCAGTTTTCTACTAGGGGTATAACATTGTAGTAGATGCTTAATATACTCATGGCCATTACCTTCTAATGCTTTAAAGTTTAATACCAGAAGCTTAAATTTTACATGCTGTTTAACAGGCAATCAATAATGTAATTTTATCAAGGTTGGTTTAATTTGATCATAATGGCATGCCCTGGTAATTAACCGTGCCACCAAATTCTAAAGTAGCTGCATAGCTTTCAAACTTGAAACCAGCAACCCAACATAAAGTGAGTTGCTGAACTTGCTATAATCAATAGATGTTAAAATATATACCTGTAAAACAGTACGAAAGTCCCTGGGATCAAGCATGAATTGTAAATGGCGAGGGAGGCACAGCTTATAATATCCTGTACGCAGGACCTGTTGCAACTGATTTTCTAAAAGTTTTTTACCCCTAAGTTTTTTTTACCACATTTTAAAAGGAATCGATTCACCTAAGACAGCAAAGTGCTGTCTTAGGTGAATCGTCTTAGGTGTCAAGGTGCTGTCTTAGGTGAATACAAACATGTATTTTGTTTGGCCAAAACATTACAATTCGAGAGAAGCATATAACTTCTGTTTTGGAAAAATTCTACATCAGATGATTCTGACACATCCAAATGTTTATAATCAAAGTCTCGCTAATCTGGCGTAACACTGCCTGCAGATCTTTCTTAACTGGTAAAAAAAAAGCTGGATTTTTTCCATGTTCATTCTAAAGGTAACAGCTTGACAATCCAATAAATAACAAAGGGGGTCTTAAGTATAGATTAAATAGGGTCACAGAAAGGACCAGCCTCTGAGGAATTCCTGCAGGCAGCAGACACCAGTCTGAGAGACTATTGCCGGTAGAGAGCTGCTGATGTCTTGAATTCAAATAAGAGGAAAACCAGTTAAAAATCTGACTTTTAATCCCTATATGGTAATTTTTAAAAGTCTGATGCACGCATTAATTAAAGGTTGCGTGATGAAGCTGGGCTCACAAGCACCAAGCAGATTGTAAAAGGTGCCAATATACGCTCGTATCTCCCACATCGCGCATGTCTTGAAGGTTTTCAAAAAGGGGTGGGGTGTGGGCATGTTCTGGATGGGGCATGTGGATTTCTGGGTGTGATGTGCGCGCAAATAATAACATGATCTGGCACGAATCAAGGCTTCCTGTCGAGTAACTTTACTTCTGCTATGGATGATGTGTAACTTAAAAATTAAAGAACACTAGGCATATCTGTGGAATTGTAAGGGTTGTGGCTAACTGGGGGAAGTGAAGGCTATTAAACTAAGGGGGTTTGGAGGACCTCTCTCTTAACTTGGTGAACTGGAGTGAATTGGGAATGGCGTTGGTGCACGCTCCTTTTAAAATCTCCCAATTTACATGCCACACATGTGCTTGCAGTCAGGCTATTTTATACTATGGGGCGGATTTTAAAAGCCCTACACGCGTAAATCCTTCCGGATTTACGCGCGCAGGGCCCTCGCGCGCCGGCACGCCTATTTTGCATAGGCCACCGGCGCGCGTAAAGCCCCGGGACGCGTGTAAGTCCTGGGGCTTTCGAAAAGGGGCGGGAGGGGGCATGTCCGGGGGCGTTCCCGAAACGATGCGGCGTTTCGGGGGCGTGCTGCGGTGTTTCGGGGCAGGCCTGGGGACGTGGCGCCAGCCCGGGGCGTGGTCGAGGCCTCCGGACCAGCCCCCGGGACCGGAACACGAGCGGGGCTGCCGGCCGGCGCGCGCAAAGTTAGGGGTATTTAGATAGGGCTTGGGGGGGGTGGGTTAGGTAGGGGAAGGGAGGGGAAGGTGGGGGGAGGGCGAAGGAAAGTTCCCTCCGAGGCCACTCCGAAATCGGAGCGGCCTCGGAGGGAACAGGCAGCGCGCGCTGGGCTCGGCGCGTGCAGGTTGCACAAATGTGCACCCCCTTGCTCGCGCCGACCCCGGATTTTATAAGATACGCGCGGCTACGCGCGTATCTTATAAAATCCAGCATACTTTTGTTCGCGCCTGGTGCGCGAACAAAAGTACGCGATCGCGCACATATTTAAAATCTACCCCTATGTGCGCATATGTTTTAAAATAGCCGTGTCCCTGGGTGTGAGGCAACGTGTTAGTGCATGCCCGCCAGTATGAAAGCTACCGTCTCTGTTTTTCAGATGCCCTAGAAGGACACTGTGAGCTATAATGTCAAATGTGGATGATATGTCCAAAAAAACACCTATTTCTGCCCCTTGCATCAAATACACGAAGAAATTAAGCCTTGATACCAATAGCTTTAGTGCTATTAGCTTTCCAAAACCCACATTGAAGTGGGTGTAATATTGCATAATCGTTAATATAATCTGAAAACTGAGTATACACAGCTTTCTGTATCAGTTTGCCAATAGTTGTTAGATTGGAAATCAGACCAAAACTCAATGGATCTCCCAATGACAGGTTTCCATTTTTGAAAACAGAATGAACCAGAGTTTGTTTCAGGATATGTGGAACAAACCCCTCTTGTAAAGAAAAATTAACAACAGATTTTATGACATTAAAAAGTCATGATATACAAAAAGACAAAAGGGCAGTGGTCTAAAAGACAAAAAGAATTTTTTAACTGGGCCATTAGCTCTTCAATAAAGCTATCTCCAGCCAGGGCAAAAAATCTCTCATGAGCTAGAGAAAGAACTTGGCAAAAATGGAGCATCAACCAGTGGCAAATATCTGGAGACATCATCTAGCAATCTAAATTGAGAATGAGCCTTATCTGCTATGAGATAAGCCTTATCAGTATTATACTTGGGAAACTCCTGCGTGGTAAAAACAGGTGTTTTTTTCTTTTTTTTATAGACCAGTCCATTATGGACTTCATAATATGAAATAATTCATATGGATGATTTAGGGACACCTTTAATTGGGATGCATAACATTCCATTCTAGGAATTTCAAATTCTTGCCTATAACTATTTGTACCTAAAATGAAACATTCTTGTAGCTCATTGTTCGGAGACTTTCGTCTTCTCTCAGCATGCCTCATCAATCATTTTTTGTTTTGAAGCTCTAGGTCAAAACAAGGGACTCTAGTATCCTTAAAAAATGTCTCTCTATTGTGTTTGATTGTCCATGGGCCTACCTCACGGACCGCCGCTCTTACCTCCAGCCCCGAGATTGGCAGGGAGAATGCTGATGCCAGGGAAGGCCCCTGAAAGAACATGCAGCAGCCCGCCAAGTTCAGCCTTCTTCTGCCTCCAGTGTTGCAGCCCTTGCATGCTGTGCTGCTCCTAGGCGTGTGCGAGCAACATCCTGCTAGATTTAAAATGACCACGGTGGGAAAGTCTCCGCAGCTCCTATGGATGATGTCATTGATGCTGCGCTATTTTAGGGCAGTTCTCCTGTAGCAAGACGCCTCTGCAATAGGTTCACTATTGTAGGTAGAGTGAGTTTCCTCTGCATCTCTGCCTGTGTTCCTGGTCTTCATCTCTTAAGTTCCTGGCCTTCAGCTCTTCAGTTCCTGATCATTGCCTTTGTTGTGGTCAGTTTCAGTTCTTCGTATGGTCTTCATCATCTAGTCATTCTCTAGCTCTTCAATGTCATCTGTTGCCTCATCTACCTGTCTGTATATTCATCCCTTCTTCCCTTGGATGGATTTCCAGTTCTGACTTTGGCTTCCTTTGGAATCTGCTTGAACTCTGCCTCCCACTGACCACTGCTTGCTCTTCGATTGCACCTGAACTCCACCTGCCACAGACCTCTGCCTGCTCTCTGATTGTCTGATCACCACCTGCCCCAGACCCTGCCCTGTAACCCAACCTTCTCTACAGATCTCCAGTTCATTAGCAGACGCCCCCACCTAAGACCTGCTAGGCTCAGCACCCGAGGGCTCAGCCTAAGGAAAATGAGGGCTGGTATAAATGAAGCTCAAGTTAGACTTCTGCCTCTCCCTTTGCGTTTGACAAAGTTCCTCATGAGAGGCTTCTAGGAAAAGTAAAAAGTCATGGGATAGGTGGCGATGTCCTTTCGTGGATTGCAAACTGGCTAAAAGACAGGAAACAGAGAGTAGGATTAAATGGGCAATTTTCTCAGTGGAAGGGAGTGGACAGTGGAGTGCCTCAGGGATCTGTATTGGGACCCTTACTGTTCAATATATTTATAATTGATATGGAAAGAAATACGACGAGTGAGATAATCAAATTTGCAGATGACACAAAATTGTTCAGAGTAGTTAAATCACAAGCAGATTGTGATAAATTGCAGGAAGACTTTGTGAGACTGGAAAATTGGGCATCCATATGGCAGATGAAATTTAATGTGGATAAGTACAAGGTGATGCATATAGGGAAAAATAACCCATGCTATAATTACACAATGTTGGGTTCCATATTAGGTGCTACAACCCAAGAAAGAGATCTAGGTGTCATAGTGGATAACACATTGAAATCGTCGGTGCGGTGTGCTGCGGCAGTCAAAAAGCAAACAGAATGTTGGGAATTATTAGAAAAGGAATAATGAATGAAACGGAAAATGTCATAATGCCTCTGTATCGCTCCATGGTGAGACCGCACCTTGAATACTGTGTACAATTCTGGTCGCCGCATCTCAAAAAAGATATAATTGCGATGGAGAAGGTACAGAGAAGGGCTACCAAAATGATAAGGGGAATGGAACAACTCCCCTATGAGGAAAGACTAAAGAGGTTAGGACTTTTCAGCTTGGAGAAGAGACGACTGAGGGGGGATATGATAGAGGTGTTTAAAATCATGAGAGGTCTAGAACGGGTAGATGTGAATCGGTTATTTACTCTTTCGGATAGTAGAAAGACTAGGGGGCACTCCATGAAGTTAACATGGGGCACATTTAAAACTAATCGGAGAAAGTTCTTTTTTACTCAACGCACAATTAAACTCTGGAATTTGTTGCCAGAGAATGTGGTTCGTGCAGTTAGTATAGCTGTGTTTAAAAAAGGATTGGATAAGTTCTTGGAGGAGAAGTCCATTACCTACTATTAAGTTCATTTAGAGAATAGCCACTGCCATTAGCAATGGTTACATGGAATAGACTTAGTTTTTGGGTACTTGCCAGGTTCTTATGGCCTGGATTGGCCACTGTTGGAAACAGGATGCTGGGCTTGATGGACCCTTGGTCTGACCCAGTATGGCATTTTCTTATGTTCTTATGTTCTTTTCCCATTTTAAAAAAAAATTTACCAGGTCAATAGGCCCATTCAATTATTTAGTATTAAAAACTTGTTTAATCAATTGTTTTACAATAGAAATCACTAGAGATGTGCTTCGTTTAAAGATATTGGTTCAGGCTTCGATCTTGCGCTCCGCAGAAAATTTCGTTTTCCCACTGTTTTTTTTTTTCAGCAATTTTTGACAAAGTGCGATAGTGCACATTAATGGGTCTTACTGCTCACTAACAACCAGTTAGTGCGCACTATCTCAGCATTAGTGTGCAGTACACTAGCTAGATGTTAATGTGCATTAAGGACCGTTAGTGCACACTAACAGGTTAGTTAGTGCGCCCTAATAGAACTTACAGTGCACTAAGTATGTAGTAGTGCGCTGTAACTATTATCTCATTGTTCCATGTCCTGGTTTCGATGTAATAAGTTGTTCTACTGTAAACCGGGGTGAAGGCTAACTGCTAAACCTCGGTATATAAAAGCACCGAAAATAAATAATAAAATAAATAAATTAGTGCACACTAAAGAAATGCAACTTAAAAATTAAAAAGTATCAATTCAGAGGAGTTCGTTAGCTAGGAAAACAGTGTGCACTAATTGGTATTACTGCACACTAAGGGGTAGATTTTCAAAGGGTTACGCGCAGAGTTGTTGGCACCGGATTGCGCGAATGAATCTACGCCCACACATATGTCTGAAAATCTACCCCTAAGAGATATGCAGTGCGCAGTAACTCCATTAGTGTGCACTAACACGAAATATGAATTTTGCTGAAATTTCGACAAAAATTGCTTCGCATATCAGCGCTACTGAACCATGACGAATTAGACAATATTGTTGACAGTCATTGTCTAATTTGTGAAAAATGAATGCACAGCCCTAGAAATCACTAACTTAAGATCAATTAAAAAATGATCAGACCAAATAATTGGCTCAATTATAATGTTCCTTACAGAAGGCTGATCTGACAAAGGCTCAGAAAACAAAATGTGATTACGTGTATGACCACTCTTATGTGTTGGCATGAAAATCAATTCACAAAAATGCAAAGCTTTCAAAAAATCTTGACATTCTTGATAACTCCCTCTTGGTTTACATTCGGAGTGAATGTTCCAGTCACCCAGGAGTATAACTCTCCCAGATTGTAATTGCACCATCATCAGGAATTTGAAAAAGAAAACGTTCCAAACTTCATAAACAAGGATGTGGGAACAATTTGAAATTAAAGCAGAACCAGGCAAATTTTAACCTGGTTCTAGTTTGAAAGAATTTTCCCCAGGTGTACAGGGGAAAGATGTTTTGTTTGTCATTGTCAATGGATTGGGGAAAAATGTGAAAAGATATAGAGAAATGTAAAGAGGACTGTACAAATTCAAAGTTAATTTTTAAAAAATCAAGCAGGAATCCACTGTTTTGATGCAATCTCATGCCAATTATTCAATAAGCCAAATCAGGTTTTAAATGTTTGCTTTGGAATTTTTCAATTTAATGAACCCCAAATGTATTTTGAAGAAGTCACACACAAAACATTTTTTCCCTGAATTCTCTAATATATGCTTATTTTAACAAGGGTATGGGATCCATAATGGCTAGAGGATGGAAATGAAGAAAAGAGGTAGTCTTTATTAATTTTAGGTAGTACATTTCTGAATAGGGGTAATCTGCCTGGAGTAGCATTTACTAATTTAACAGAAGGCACTGGGGTTTAGTCTGCATGGAGCAGCAGTTACTTCCCTAAGTAACTTGCCAGGCAGACTGGATGGATCATTGGGTCTATATCTTCCAATATATATATTGTGTCTATGTAATTTTATGCTAAAGGGAAAATTAATACACTTTATAAAAGAGTTTCACAGTTTTGCTAGAACAAACATTCAAAGAAAACATAACCTTGAGGCACACAGCATTACCCACCTCCCTTTCGTTTTGCACTTTTGAGAAGATGTTGCTATATCACAGCTACATAAACAATAGCAAATTATCAATCCAATTTAATTGAAAACGAGTCAGAATATATGATCAAGGACATTGTGCATTGAAAGCTGTGAATTTTAGATGACAAGAAAATCTGGGACAAGAAGATCTGGATCAGTATGATCTGCAAGGAAATTAGAATAGCTTCCATATTCTGAAAGTGGTTTGGACTGTATTCAGATATCGATGTGAACTGTGATACTAGCTTCTGCTAAAAAAAAAAACTTACAGTAGATATACCAACACATTTACAAAGGTAAGAACATAAGAACATGCCATACTGGGTCAGACCAAGGATCCATCAAGCCCAGCATCCTGTTTCCAACAGTGGCCAATCCAGGCTATAAGAACCTGGCAAGTACCCAAAAATGAAGTCCATCCCATGCTACTGATGCTTGTAATAGCAGTGGCTATTTCTAAGTCAAAGCAGGTAATATACTTCTCCTCTAAGAACTTATCCAAACCTTTTTTAAACCCAGCTGCACTACCTGTACTAACCACATCCCCTGGCATCAAATTCCAGAGTTTAATTGTGCGTTGAATGAAAAAGAACTTTCTCTGTTTTAAATGTGCTACATGCTAACTTCATGGAATGCCCCATAGTCCTTCTATTATCTGAAACAGTAAATAACTGATTCACATTTACCCGTTCTAGACCTCTCATGATTTTAAACACCACTATCATATCCCCCCAGTCGTCTCTTCTCTAAGCTGAACAGTCCTAACCTCTTTAGTCTTTCCTCATAGGGGAGCTGTTCCATCCCCTTTATCATCAGCTAGCTATCTCTGTACCTTTTCCATCACAACTATATCTTTTATGAGATGTGGCGGCCAGAACTGTACACAGTATTCATGGTGCAATCTCACTATGGAGCGATGCAGAGGCATTATGACATTTTCCGTTGTATTCACCATTCCCTTCCTAATAATTCATAACATTCTGTTTGCTTTTCTGAGTGCCACAGCACACTGAACCGACGATTTCAATGTGTTATCCACTATTTATTTATTTTATTTCGAGGCTTTTATATACCGAAGTATAGCGGGATGCCTTCACTCCGGTTTACAAGATAACAACTTAATACAATTTTATAACACTGGCACAACTTAATATACTGGTAACTGAGAAAGGGATATAGGAGAGAGGGAGCAACGAATACAAACTTGAAGGGAACATTTTACAACAAACATTAAAATCATAAAGACGGGGGGGTGTAGGGCAGAGCTCCTAGATAGGTGAGGGTTGCAGGAGGAATAGATGAGGCGGGGAGGAAGATAAGGGGAGGGACAGGGGTGGAGGAGGATCAGAGAAGAGAGGGGGGGAGAGGCAGGATAGAGGGGGGAAGGGGAGGACATTCGAGGGGGTTCGAGCGTGATGTGCGTAGGAGAGGAGTGAGGAAGGAAGTTGTGGACGACTTAACCGATGCCATCATGGAAAGTTAGATTGAAATACCAGGTTTTGAGTTCCTTTTTAAATGATTTGATGTCACTGAGTGAACATAGGTAGTGAGGAAGGGTGTTCCATAATTTAGGTCCTGCGATAGAGAAGGCTCTGATCCTCGTAGTGGTCAGTTTGGCAATGCTGGGGGAAGGTATGTCTAGATTCAGTTTGCTTGCTGTTCTGGTCGATCGTTGCGCTTTGTGAAGGTGAATCATGTCATTGAGGGCGGGGTTGGCTTCTTTGAATATTGTGTTATGGACTATGAAACCTAGATATCTTTGCTGGGAGGTAGCTCCTAAAATGGAACCTAACATAGGCTTGGATTTATCAAAATACACTAAATATTGCATGCGATAGGAAAAGGGGTGTGTTTTATGGTAATAGGCAGTTTATCACAATTTACGCTAATACCTTTGTTGAAGCGCTAAGTTACTGCAAATTAGAGAGAGAGAGAGAGAGAAAGAGAAGTCATAATGCCCTCATCCTAGGTAGGTATCTATATCTCTATAGGAGGCCCACCTAGTAACTCGAGGTAAGGTTTAGGTATTAGTGTAGGGGTTAGGCTCTCTCTCTCTCTCTCTCTCTCCCCCCTGTGGTGGTAGAAGGGTGCTGCCAGCGAGGCTGGCTCTCCAGGAGCTTAAAACAGCATTTGTGAAAACAACGCAAAGTGCGATAAAGCTCTATCGCACGGCTTTACGCAAATGAAAAAGGTGTAGTTAAAGCCATGTGATACAGCTTCGCAAAATTGTGAACCCAGCCCACTCGGTCACAAATCACACCCCTCCCTTTTTTCTGATTTGCATCACACCATGCGTTATGGTGCTTTTGCAGGTGTTAAAGGCATTTTTGCATGCGTTAAAGAGCTTAACGCATGCGAAAACATCTTATAGGAATTTGATAAATGACCCTGATAGTGTAACTATAGCATGAGTTATTGTTCCCTTTCTGAGTTGATTAGCATTGAATTATCTAATAAGGTTTATGTGATGTTATGACTCATTTTACTGTTAATAACCACCTATGTTCTCTGTATCGCCCTGAGCGAATGTTGTTGTTTCACTGTAAACCGTTGTGATATGTATATTTTACAGGAACATCGGTATAGAAAAGCTATAAAATAAATAAATAAATATGCATCACCTTGCACTTATCCACATTAAATTTCATCTGCCATTCGGATGCCCAATTTTCCAGCCCACATTCTGCTTGTGATTTAATTACTCTGATTAATTTTGAAGCATCTGCAAATTTAATTACCTCACTCGTCGTATTCTTTTCCAGATCATTTATAAATATATTGAAAAGTACAAGTCCCAGTACAGATCCATGTGGCACTCCACTGTGCACCCCCCTCCACTGAGAAAATTATCCATTTAATCCTACTCTCTGCTTCCTGTCTTTTAACCAGTTTGTAATCCACAAAAGGACATTGCCATCTATCCCATGACTTTTTACATTTCCTAGAAGCCTCTCATGAGGAACTTTGTCAAATGCCTTCTGAAAATCCAAATACACTACATCTACTGGTTCACCTTTATCTACATGTTTATTAACCCCTTCAAAAAAGTGAAGCAGATTTGTGAGGCAAGACTTGCCTTGGGTAAAGCCATGCTGACTTTATTCCATTAAACCATGCCTTTCTATATGTTCTGTGATTTTGATCTTTAGAACATTTTGCACTATTTATCCTGGCACTGAAGTCAGGCTAACTGGTCTGTAGTTTCCCGGATCACCCCTGGAGCCCTTTTTAAAATATTGGGGTTACATTAGCCATCCTCCAGTCTTTAGGTACAGTGGATGATTTTAATGATAGGTTACAAATTTTTACTAACAGATCTGAAATTTCAATTTTGAGTTCCTTCAGAACCCTGGGGTGTATACCATCTGGTCCAGGTAATTTACTACACTTCAGTTTGTCAATCAGGCCTACCACATCTTCTAGGTTTACTGTGATTTGGTTCAGTCCATCTGAATTATTACCCATGAAAACCTTCTCTGGAACGGGTATCTCCCCAACATCCTCTTCAGTAAACACCAGAGCAAAGAAATCATTTAATCTTTCCGCGATGGCCTTATCTTCTCTAAGTGCCCCTTTAACCCCTCAATGATCTAACGGTCCAACTGACTCCCTTGCAGGCTTTCTGCTTTGGATATATTTAAAAAGTTTTTACTGTGAGTTTTTGCCTCTACGGCCAACTTCTTTTCAAATTCTCTCTTAGTCTGTCTTATCAATGTCTTACATTTAACTTGCCAATGTTTATGCTTTATCCTATTTTCTTCTGTTGGATCCTTCCTCCAATTTTTGAATGAAGATCTGTTGGCTAAAATAGCCTCTTTCACCTCACCTTTTAACCTTGCCGGTAATCATTTTGCCTTCCTCCCACCTTTCTTAATGTGTGGAATACATATGGACTGTGCTTCTAAGATGGTATTTTTTTTAACAATGTCCACGCCTCTTGCACACTTTTTACCTTTGTAGATGCTGCTTTCTGTTTTTTTCTAACTATTTTCCTCATTTTATCAAAGTTTCCCTTTTGAAAGTTTAGCACTAGAGCCATGGATTTGCTTACTGTCCCCCTTCCAGTCATTAATTCAAATGTGGTCACATTATGATCACTATTGCCAAGCAGCCTCACCATCGTTACCTCCTCTCATCAAATCCTGTGCTCCACTGAGAATTAGATCTAAAATTGCTCCATCTGTCATCGGTTCCTGAACCAATTGCTCCATAAAAATGTCATTTATTCCATCCAGGAACGTTATCTCTCTAGCATGTCTCAATGTTACATTTAACCAGTCAATATTGGGGTAATTGAAATCTCCCATTGTTACTGCACTACAAATTTGGTTAGCTTCTCTAATTTCTCTTAGCATTTCACTGTCAGTCTCACCATCTTGACCAGGTGGACGGTAGTATACTCCTATCACTATACTCTTCCCCAACACACAAGGGATTTCTACCCTTAAAGATTCGATTGTGCATTTAGTCTCATGCAGGATCTTTATCCTGTTGGACTCTATGCCATCCCAGACATAAAGCACCACCCTGCCTCCCAGATGTTCCTCTCTGTCATTGCGATATAATTTGTACCCCTGTATAGCACTATCCCATTGGTTATCCTCCTTCCACCATGTCTCTGAGATGCCAGTTAAGTCTATGTCATCATTCACTGCTATACATTCTAATTCTCCCATCTTACTTCTTAGACTCCTGGCCTTAGCATACAAACATTTCAAAGTGTGTTTTTTGTTTGTATTTTCATTCTGCTTTTTAATTGATAGGGATAAATTGGAATTTTTTAGCTCAGGTGAGTTTTTAATTATAGACATTTGGACTACTTTTCTAATTATTGGAACCTCACTGTCGGGATGCCCTTATTCTAATGCATCATTGGTTTCCTTTGAAGATACCTCTCTCCAAACCATGTGCTGCTGAGCGACTATCGGCTTTCCCCTTTGTTCTGGTTTAAAAACTGCTCTATCTCTTTTTTTAAGGTTAGCACCAGCAGTCTGGTTCCATCCTGGTTAAGGTGGAGTCCATCCCTTCAGAAAAGACTCCTCCTTCCCCAAAAGGTTCCCCAGTTCCTTACAAAACTGCATGCACATGTTATAAAATCGGGCGGAGATTTGTGCAGCCGGGTTGCGAGCACAAATCTACGCCCGCGCGTAGCTACTAAAATCTGGCCCTTAGTGTTAGAGCTGTAGGTTTACAAATTATCCCCCATCCAGTCATTAGTTCCAATTTGATCATGTTATAATCGCTATTGCCAAGTGGTCCCACCACTGTTACCTCTCTCACCAAATCCTGCGTTCCACTAAGAACTAAATCTAAAATATCTCCCTATCTCGTTGGTTCCTGAACCAATTGCTCCATGAAGCAGTCATTTATTCCATCCAGGAACTTTATGGGGCAGATTTTAAAAGCCCTACGTGTGTAAATCCAGCTGGATTTACGCGCATAGGGGGTTACGCGCACCGAGCCTATTTTGCATAGGCCTGGTGACGCGCGTATGTCCCGGGGCTTTGTAAAAGGGGCGGGGCGGGACCGAGTGCCAGCGTGCACAACCTACACCAGCCCAGAGGCAGGCGCAACTTCCAACATAAAGGTTAGGGAGGGGTTTAAGTAGGGCTGGGGGGCTGGAAGGAAAGTTCCCTCCGCGGCCACTCTGATTTTGGAGTGGCCTCGGAGGGAACAGGGAAAGCCATCGGGGCTCCCCTAGGACTTGGCGCGCGCAAGGTGCACAAGTGTGCACCCCCTTGCATGCGCCGACCCCGGATTTTATAACATGCACGCACATATCTATGCCCGCGTGTACGTACTAAAATCTGGCCCTATGTGTCTAGCATGTCCTGATGTTACATTTACCCAGTCAATATTGGGGTAATTGAAATCTCCCATCATTACTGCACTGTCAAATTGATTAGCTTACCTGATTTATCTTAGCATTTCATCATCTGCTTGACCATTTTGGCTAGGTGGATGGTGGTATACTCCTATCACTATATTCTTATCCGACTCAAATGGGATTTCTACCAATATAGATTCTACTGAGCATTTAGTCTCTGGTATGATCTTTATCCTGTTGGATCTATACCCTCCCATACATAAAGTTCCACACCCCGACCAAGTTGATCCTCCCTATCATTGCGATATTATTTTTATCCTGATATAGCACTGTCCCATTGGTTAATCTCCTTCCTCCAGGTCTCCAAGATGCCAGTGATGTCTATCTCATTATTTACTTCTGCACACTCTAACTCTACAATCTTACTTCTTAGACTTCTGGCATTGGCATACAGACATTTCAAAGTGCGTTTTTTGTTTGTATTAACAACCTGCTTTTCAGTTGATAGGGATAACTTGGAAATCTTTAGCTCAGTTGATTTTTCTTATAGGCACATGGACTACTTTTGGTTTTATTGGAACCTCTCTGTTGGGATGCCCTAACTCTCCTGTTTCATTAGTATCCTTCAAAGATACATTCCTCTGAACCATATACTGCTGAGTGACTGCCTGCTTTCTCCCTTGTTCTAGTTTAAAAGCTGTTCTATCTCTTTTTTTAAATTTAGTGTCAAACTGTTATTAATTAATAAGCAATAGTAGCTTGAGATCTATTTCATGTTTAGGTATTTGCCAGGTACTTGTGACTTGGATTGGCCACTATTGGAAACAGGATGCTGGGCTTGAAGACCCTTGGTCTGTCCCAGTATGGCATATCTTATGTTCTTTTGTTCTTATGAACAGATGAGTACTCTCGGTGTACTAGAAAACTTGCTGCCAGATGGTCTTTGAGAGATTTGCTCTCTGAGGAACATGCCAAAATGTAATAAACCTTGCAAGTAAAATTGTTGTTCTGACATGGCCAGTGGAAAATCAGGCAAAATAAAAGTAGCTTTCTTGATGTCACACATTTCAAAGGATCCAAATTGGCCCATCTGTCACCACAGAAAATGACTGCTGGCAAGGAATCTGAAACCTCCCTTACCATATTCAGGAAAGAGCTGCATTCCCTAAATGTACTAATGCCAAAGAATCATGGTGGAACCAAAGAAATTAATAGGGAGGTAGCTTCCCCTTACAGATCAGTTCTCTCTATTTCTAAAGAAAGTGGATGGATCAAAAGAAAGGATTTCCTTTTTAGAAAATATTGTGATACTGCTACAAGACAAAGTAAAAAAAAAAAAAATCATTGCTGAACTAAAATGGATTTTAAGATAGAGATGTGCACGTGTTTCAAAATGAAATGAAAAAATTGCAACAATTATTACTTTTTACATGTTATTGGCAATAAAACAAAATGATGCAAATGAAAAAATTTAATTTTTATTTGATTTGTTGCCATTAAAGTCTATGGGGAAAGCAATATGCAATATGTTTCCTTTTGCTTAGTCTCACACAGCCTAGAGTTAATGGAGGTTGAGATAAGGAGCAGGACCAAACACTTGCAAGCAGTTTTTCTTCCAGCCTATCCTAGCTTGCCAGATTTTATTTTTCATCTGAAATTGAAATAGAAAGCTATGTTGTAACAGGCTCCATTTTGGATCACTTGTATGGTTGATTTCAGAAAGTCGGTACACAGGCTGTGAAACTTCTTGCTTCTCAGAGTTGAGATTTCCATGAAAGGTTTATAAAACAAAAAAATTCTCAGAAAGTGTGCTGGCAGTCTATCACTGTTTCAGGTCACTGCTGTGCAGCTACTTAGTACTGTGTAGCGCTACTAGAAGCTGCAAGTTAATTTTAGAGAGATACAGTGAATCAGCAGGACTGAGAGGAGACATAGGGGGTCATTTTCCACACGGATCACACGCGATAAGGGACGTTTCGCATATGAAAAGACCCTTATCGCGTGCAATATCAGGATGGGGGCGGAGTCGGGGTGGCGTCAGCCCCAGAAGAGGAGGAGTCGGGGTGGCACCGGGGCTGACGCGGCGAAGACTGTGCTGACAGCGAAAGGTAAGTACCTTCTTCGCTGCCAGTTTTGCCCCCGCCCCCCGTTTCGCTCTCCCGCCTCCCGTTATTGCAGGATTCACTGTGCCTTGCAGCATTAGTGAATCCAGCCCATAGTCCCTGTCAGAATACTAGAGGGAATGTCTTGAGGAAAGATGCACTGACTGATTGTATTTTAAGGGTGTGCTATGCAATATGATAACTTGCTTTCTGTATACAAAAGTGATAAAGTGATACACAGAACAGCAGTGGACAGAGTTTGAGTTAGTCACAAACAACCCGATACTGTAAAACCGCTGGAGAGCGGACGAACGCCCGCTCTCCCGGCGCACGCACCGGCCCTTTGCCGGTGCGAGCTATCCAGTATGCTCCAGCATGCAAATTAGGTGACGCGGTGCAAACGAGGGAAAGGAGGCGCTAGGGACACTAGCGCGTCCCTAACGCCTCCTTTTGGCCTGGAGCGGCGGCTGTCAGCGGGTTTGACAGCCGACGCTCAATTTTGCCGGCGTCGGTTCTCGAGCCCGCTGAAAGCCACGGGCTCGGAAACCGGACGCCGGCAAAATTGAGCGTCCGGTTTTCGGCCCGACAGCCGCGGGCCGAATTCAAATTTTTTAAATTTTTTTTTTTACTTTTTTTTTACTTTTGGGGACCTCCGACTTAATATCGCTATGATATTAAGTCGGAGGGTGCACAGAAAAGCAGTTTTTACTGCTTTTCTGTGCACTTTCCTGGCGCCGGAAGAAATTAGCGCCGACCCAAAGGTCGGCGCTAATTTCTTAGAGTAAAATGTGCGGCTTGGCTGCACATTTTACTTACTGGATCCCGCGCGCATACCTAATAGGGCCATCAACATGCATTTGCATGTTGAGAGCGCTATTAGGTGCCGCGGGTGGGCCGCGTGTTTTCCTCCCCTTACTGAATAAGGGGGAAGGGAAAACACGCGTCCAGAGCAGGCTGACAGTGCGCTCCGACGGAGCACACTTTACTGTATCGACCTGATAGTCAGCAATGCACTATTGTTTATGACAATACTGATTGTATATGTGTTCACTCACTCTGGTGTATATGTTGTGACCCTATTAAAATCCATCCCCTACATTGGTGATTTTTTTTTTTAAGTCAGTCATGTCAATGGCATTAAGAAGTAGGGATATGAATCGTTTTTTGACGATTTAAAATATCGTCCGATATATTTTAAATCGTCAAAAATCGTTAGAGGCGATATATAATAGGAATTCCCCCGATTTATCGTCAAAAATCGTAAATCGGGGGAAGGGGGAGGGGAAGGGGGAGGGCGGGAAAACCAGCACACTAAAACAACCCTAAAACCCACCCCGACCCTTTAAAATAAATCCCCCACCCTCCCGAACCCCCCCCCCCCCCAAATGTCTTAAATTACCTGGGGTCCAGTGGGGGGGGTCCTGGTGTGATCTTCCACTCTCGGGCCACGGGTGCGTTGATAGAAATGGCGTCGGCGCTACCTTTGCCCTGTCATATGACAGGGCAAAGGTAGCGCCGGCGCCATTTTGGTTCCTGTCCCCCGACGTCACGAGCGTAGGAGATCGCTCCCGGACCCCCGCTGGACCCCCAGGGACTTTTGGCCAGCTTTGGGGGCCTCCTGACCCCCACAAGACTTGCCAAAAGTCCAGCGGGGTTCCGGGAACGACCTCCTGCACTCAAATCGTGTTGCCGTATTGCAAAATGGCAATATGGCCATACGGCCGGTGCCATTTTGCAATACGGGTATGGCCATATTGCCGTATTGCAAAATGGCGCCGGCCGTATGGCCGGATGGCCGGCACCATTTTGCAATACGGCAACACGATTCGAGTGCAGAAGGTCATTCCCGGATCCCCGCTGGACTTTTGGCAAGTCTTGTGGGGTTCAGGAGGCCCCCCCAAGCTGGCCAAAAGTTCCGTTTGGGTCCAACGAGGGGTCCGGGAGCGGAACCGCGGTGGACCACGTGATGTCCGCGTCACGTCGGAGTGACGCGGACGTCACGTGATTCACCGCGCGTCCGCTCCCGGACCCTCGTTGGACCCAATCGGAACTTTTGGAAATCGCGATCGTTTTCGCCTCATCACTTTTTTAAGTTAAAAAAAAAAAAGTTGCGTTTTACATATGCGGTCAAAACGAATGCACACCCCTAGCAGCCCCAGTACTGCCTTGGATCAGAAAAGTCTCCCAGTGGGAGAACATTACCCTGGTGTAGCAGGAAGTGATCCTATAGCAAGGACCTGCTCTCCAGGTGATGTATTGTCCTCTCGCACTGAGGTCAAGTCTCCCAGGGCTATTGCCCAGGAGGGAAGGGTTAGGCCGGCCATCATAGTTGGTGATTCAATTATTAGAAATGTAGATAGCAGGGTGGCTGGTGGACGTGAGGACCGCCTGGTAACTTGCCTGCCAGGTGCGTAGGTGGCAGATCTCATGCGTCACCTAGATAGGATTATAGACAGTGCTGGGGAGGAGCCGACTGTCGTGGTACATGTGGGCATGGGCACCAATGACATAGGAAAATGTGGGAGAGAGGTTCTGGAAGCCAAATTTAGGATTTTAGGTAGGCAGCTGAAATCCAGAACCTCCAGGGTGGCATTCTCTGAAATGCTTCCTGTTCCACGTGCAGGTCCCCAGAGGCAGGCAGAGCTCCAGACTTTCAATGCATGGATGAGACAATGCTGCAGGAAAGAGGGATTCAGCTTTGCAAGGGACTGGGGAAACTTTTGGGGAAAGGGGAGACTTTTCCGAAAGCATGGGCTCCACCTTAACCAGAGTGGAACCAAGCTGTTGGCATTAAGTTTCAAAAAGGAGATAGAGCAGCTTTTAAACTAGAACAAGGGGGAAAGCCGACAGTCACTCAGCAGTGCATGGTTCGGAGAAATGTATCCTTGAAGGATACTAATGAAACAGGAGAGTTAGGGCATCCCAACAGAGAGGTTCCATTAAAAGCAAATATAATCCATGTACCTTTATGTAAAAAAATCACCGAAGCTAATGATTTACGAATTATCCCTAACAACTGAAAAACAGGTTAATACAAACAAAAAACACACCTTGAAATGTCTGTATGCCAATGCCAGATGTCTAAGAAGTAAGATGGGAGAGTTAGAGTGTATAGCAGCAAATGATGAGATTGATATAATTGGCATCACAGAGACTTGGTGGAAGGAAGATAACCAATGGGACAGTGCTATATCAGGGTAAAAATAATATCGCAATGATAGGATCAACTTGGTGGAACGCAGGATTTGATGAGAGAGGTAACAGTGGTGGGGCCACTTGGCCACAGTGATCATAACATGATCAAATTTAAACAAATAACTGGAAGGGGCTCAATAAGTAAATCTGCAGCTCTAACACTAAACTTTCAAAAGGGAAACTTTGATAAAATGAGGAAAATAGAAAAAAACTGAAAGGTGCAGTTGCAAAGGTTAAAAGTGTTCAATAGGCATTGGCATTGTTTAAAAATACAATCTTAGAGGCGCAGTCCATATGTATTCCACACATTAAGAAAGGTGGAAGGAAGGCAAAACGATTACAGTCATGGTTAAAAGGTGAGGTGAAAGAGGCTATTTTAAGCAAAAAAACCATCCTTCAAAAATTGGAATAAGGATCCATCTGAAGAAAATAGGATAAAACATAAGTATTGTCAAGTTAAGTGTAAAACATTGATAAGACAGGCGAAGAGAGAATTTGAAATGAAGTTGGCCATAGAGGCAAAAACTCATAATAAAAATTTTTTTAAATATATCTGAAGCAAGAAACCTGTGAGAGAGTTTGTTGGACCATTAGATGACCCAGGGGTTAAAGGGGCTCTTACGGAAGATAAGACCATTGCAGAAAGACTAAATGAATTCTTTACTTCCGTGTTTACTAATGAGGATGTTGGGGAGATACCAGTTCTGGAGATGGTTTTTAGGGGTGATGAGTCAGACCAACTGAACAAAATCACTGTGAACCTGGAAGATGTAGTAGGCCAGATTGACAAACTAAAGAGTAGCAAATCACCTGGACCGGATGGTATGCATCCTAGGGTACTGAAGGAACTAAAAAATGTAATTTCTGATCTATTAGTTAAAATTTGTAACCTATCATTAAAATCATCCATTGTACCTGAAGACTGGAGGATGGTCAATGTAACCCCAATATTTAAAAAAGGGTCCAGGGGCGATCCAGGTAACTATAGACCAGTGGAATAGTGGAAACTATTCTCAAGATCAAAATCATGGAGCATATAGAAAGACATGGTTTAATGGAACACAGTCAACATGGATTTACCCAAGGGAAGTCTTGCCTAACAAACCTGCTTCATTTTTTTGAAGAGGTTAATAAACATGTGGATAAAGATGAACCGGTAGATGTAGTATATTTGAATTTTCAGAAGGTATTTGACAAAGTCCCTCATGAGAGGCTTCTAAGAAAACTAAAAAGTCATGGGATAGGAGGTGATGTCCTTTCGTGGATTTGAAACTGGTTAAAAGATAGGAAACAGAGAGTAGGATTAAATGGTCAATTTTCTCAGTGGAAAAGGGTAAACGGTAGTGTGCCTCAGGGATCTGTACTTGGACCGGTGCTTTTCAATAGGGGTGTGCATTCGTTTTGAACTTATATGTAAAACGCTACTTATTTATTTTTTTAACTTAAAAAAGTGATGAGGCGAAAACGATCGGATTTCCAACTTATTCAGGAGGCCCCCCCAAGCTGGGCAAAAGTTCCGTTTGTGTCCAACGAGGGGTCCGGGAGCGGAACCACAGTGGACCACGTGACGGCCGCGTCACTCCGACGTGACGCGGACGTCACGTGCTCCTCGCAAAGGAATAGAGGAATGGCTTCCTGACTCCCTGCTGGACCACCAGGGAATTTTGGTAACTCTTGGGGGGGATTAAGGAGGGTGAGGGGTTTACATTTTTATTTAGGGAACCGGTGCACGTATGGACATAGACTCAACTTATGGAATTCTCCATATGTCCATATTGACCGAAATTGACCCCCCTTTTCGACTTATGGACTTATGAACATAAACTTTTTGTCTGCACATCCCTACTTTTCAATATATATATAAATGATCTGGAAAGGAATACAGTGAGTGAGGTTATCAAATTTGCGGATGATACAAAACTATTCAGAGTAGTTAAATCACAAGCGGATTGTGATACATTGCAGGAGGACCTTGCAAGACTGGAAGATTGGGCATCCAAATGGCAGATGAAATTTAATGTGGATAAGTGCAAGGTGTTGCATATAGGGAAAAATAATCCTTGCTGTAGTTACACGATGTTAGGTTCCATATTAGGAGCTACTACCCAGGAAAAAGATCTTGGCATCATAGTGGATAATACTTTACAATCGTCGGCTCAGTGTGCTGCAGCAGTCAAAAAAGCAAACAGAATGTTAGGAATTATTAAGAAGGGAATGGTTAATAAAACGGAAAATGTCATAATGCCTCTATATCGCTCCATGGTGAGACCACACCTTGAATACTATGTACAATTCTGGTCGCCGTACCTCAAAAAAGATATAGTTGCGATGGAGAAGGTACAGAGAAGGGCAACCAAAATGATAAAGGGGATGGAACCGCTTCCCTATGAGGAAAGGCTGAAGAGGTTAGGGCTGTTCAGCTTGGAGAAGAGACGACTGAGGGGAGATATGATAGAGGTCTTTAAGATCATGAGAGGTCTTGAATGAGTAGATGTGAATCGGTTATTTACACTTCCAAAGAATAGAAGGACTAGGGGGCATTCTATGAAGTTAGTAAGAAGCACATTTAAGACTAATTGGAGAAAATTCTTTTATACTCTACACACAATAAAGCTCTGGAATTTATTGCCAGAGGATGTGGTTAGTGCAATTAGTGTAGCTGGGTTCAAAAAAGGTTTGGATAAGTTCTTGGAGGAGAAGTCCATTAATGGCTATTAATCAATTATACTTAGGCAATAGCCACTGCTATTAATTGCATCAGTAGCATGGGATCTTCTTAGTGTTTGGGTAATTGCCAGGTTCTTGTGGCCTGGTTTGGCCTCTGTTGGAAACAGGATGCTAGGCTTGATGGACCCTTGGTCTGACTCAGCATGGCAATTTCTTATGTTCTTATGAAGGCATTTTAGTGCTGTGGAGGGTCAGTGTTTTTCTGAATAATGAAAATGTCAATTTTGTTAATAACATTCACCAATAAACAATTGAGTGTGTCAAAGATTTCACAAATAAACATTTAAGCTACTGTAGTTAAAAAATAGAAAAAAACCCAAACATCAAACATTAAAAAAGTTCAGAGCCACAAATGAAAAACATAGTTTTTTATAATTTAAAATGTCTGTATACTGTAGTTTGTACAAAAAATTCTTAGGATTAAAATAAATGAAATCCAGTAAAAAGCAAACTATATTTTATCTGCGCAGTTTTCAAATTAGTTGATGAAAGTGCTATCTTCGTACGAAATATAACTCATCTGAAAAGCATAGCTCAGGTTAATTAATTCACATGTATAAAGTAGAGTCTAGAAATGATATGGTCTCAGCTATCTGTAAAACATTTTTTTCTCTACCCTTCAAGATCTATAACAGGAGGGGCTAGAGAATTTCTTTGTGCAAAGATGCCTTCTTTAATCTCAGCAAAACAAAACTTCTTATATAAAAGTTAATTCATTCTTTTAAAATTATAACTTTTATAGTCAATAATTTTTCTTTTTAGATCATATCTGTTTCTAGTATTTGCTTAATTTAAAGTCCATAAAAACTCCAACATTCAGTTACTTAGATTACAAGCAGGCATTGTGCTGCCTAATTATTTTTGTTTTTAAACTACAGGGACTTTAAATAACTCTTACTGCTGTTTAAATCAAAATACTAAAAAACATCTGTTCAATTTTAAATGAAAGCGGCAGCAGAGCACATTTTACTGTTCTAAATGTTTGCCTTATACTTAAAAAAAATACATTTCCCAGCATGCTTTTCCAATTCTCAAATTCTGAAAGTGATATCGTACAAAAAATTATATAGAGGGGGAAAAATGCTTTCTCTCTCTAGATTTAATGAAAATTAACTTCTACAGTCTGAATCATTTAAAGATGTATATACTGCTTCACGTCAATCAGCAGCTACTTTATGAAAAACAAAATTAACAAACTTATGTGTTCAACTGCCAGAAGAGCATGCAGCTCTTTTCTGTCTTTAATATTGTAACATTCTAAATCAAAACAGGATTCTAACAGTTCTAGGCAATAGTTATTTAATACAGCAAATAAAAGCATCATATATATATATATATATATATATATATATATATATATATATATATACTGTATGTACACATACATTCATATGACTCGAGTTATCTCACATATCTCACACACACATATAATTACCTTAATGAACTAGCTGTAGCATAATAAAAACAGTTTACAAAGAATTATTTAATCTAGAGACCCAAAACTGACTTTGTGCCAAAATGCCAATGTGAATTTGTGGTGGCAGCACATCTCAAAATTAAAAAATATACATATTCATTTTTTCCATATTAACATTTACATTCCATATCAGTGCATTTTGTAAATCAATGTACGGCAGTGATAACAAAGCTAAACCGATATTCTTTAAAATGAAATATTCATTAGCGCCTCAGCAAAGCAAGGCGAAATCAGAAAAGCCTCAGTCCAATAAGGATATGCAGTCGTTTAAAATGAAAGTACAAAATGCAATGGATAAGGCTAATTAATTTCATTCGGTGGCCCCAAACTGAATTGGGCCCCCCCCCGAATGAAAGGAACTTTATTTATTTGTTTCATTTTAAAAAATGCAACGGACCTAGGTCTAGGCCTAAAGCCAGGGCCTTGCTTATGGTATAAGCCGAAGTCCAAAGCAAGGGTCATGGCTTATGCCATAGGCGAGGCCCCTAGCTTCTGGCCTAGGCCAAGGTGCCAGCATCACACTCAGGCATAGGCTGAGAATCAAATCAAGGACTGTGGCCTAAGCCTGAGCGTGATGCCAAGATCTCGGCAGAAGCCAGAAGCCGGGCCTTGGCCAAGACCCCCCAAAATTAGAAAAAAACCCCAAAACATTACCTGATCTGTTGGGAATCCATCAAAGGCCAAGTTCCAATGCTGAGGCCTTGACCTGGACCCAGACCTGATGCCATGACCCGACCCAGAGGCCGGGTCCTGGCACTGCGGCCTTGACCTAGGCTGGGGCCTGGGCCCAGGCCCAACACTGTGATCCAACCCAGAGGCCGGGTCTTGATTCTGGGGCCTTGTTCCAGACCCAGGCCTGATGCTGTGATCCAACTTGGAGGTCAGCTGCTAATGCCAGGTTCTTGGCCTGCACCAAGGCACAACACCATGACCCAATCCGGAGGCTGGGTCCTGACAACTGGGCCTCGGTCCGATGACATGACCTGACCCAGAGGCGGGGTCCCAATGACTGGACCTCGGCCAGGAGGCTGGGTCTCGATACCTGGGCTTCAACCCAGGGTCAAGCCCAAGCCTGGGAGCCGAGGCCTTGGAGCTTCATGCATCCTCTTCTTTCTTTGCTTGCAAGCACAATGATGGCATCTGGTGGGGTCTGCTAGAGTTAATTAATTCCGGCGCATTCACCCCAGCGGACAGCACCATTTTGATCAACAACAATTGCATGAAGAGGAGCTCCCAGAACTGGACTCCGAGGCCTGGGCCTGAGCTTGGGATGAGGTCCAGGTGTTAAGACCCAACCTCCTGGCTGAGGCCCTGGCATAGGAACCCAGCATCTGGGTCAGGTTGGCGCATCGGGCCCAGGTCCGGGCCATAGCCCCAACATCACGACCCAGGTACTGGGTCTGGTTGTGGTGTCTGGCCTGGGCCCGGGTCCTGGTCTAGGCTGAGACCTCGGCATCAGAACCCAGCCTTTGGGTCATGTTGTAGCATCGGACTTGGGTCTGGCCGAGGTTCCGGCATCAAGATCTAGCTTCCGAGTAAGGCCTTGGTTTCAGGGTCCATCCTAGGAGAAGGCCCAGCATTCGGCCCAGATCTAGGCCAAAGCCTTGGCCTTGTGAAGGCTGAAGCTGTGGCAACCTGCTATGGCCTTAGCCTATGCAAATCCGAGGCTTCGGGCTTAGTCTGAGCCGGCGGATCTCTACCAGACCGGGAAAGTGGAGTTTGGGGTGATCCTGGCCCCAGAGTTTTTCTGGGAGGGTGGGAGGGAGAGCTCATTTTCGTTTTTGGCCATTCGGATTTTTTGTTGTTTTTTTTTTAATTACTTGATTTGTTTTTTTCACACAAATGAAATGAATCAAGCAATCCACGAACCAAAATTCATGGGAAAAAACCTCTCAAAAATGAACCAAAAAGTGAAAATGAAATTTTTTTCCCTACACATCCCTACAGTCTAATACTCTGACTTACTGGAATATGAAGAGGATGAGTAGGATAAATTTGCCAACTAGCTCCAGATTTGCCCGAAAGGGTTGATCCATTCCTGGGTTTATTCTATTGAATTCAGGGACTTGTAGTCTTGCTTTTCTTAGCGATTACAATAGGGATATAAGAGCTACAGTCACCTGCATATAATAGGGTAAACCCTTGGCTAGATAAATCTGGAGCCAGTTGGTAATCCTAGACAAAGGTGAAGTAATGTGACCACAACAGTCAAAGGGGCATTGGGGATGCAGCTGAGGAGAGCATGATCCCAACACAGTATTGTCAGCATCAACAGTGCCCTGTCAGCTACCACTTCCTCTTCTATTTTTCTGTCATCCTCCTCCATGACCATCACAAGACAGGCTCTCCTGACACCGGTCATAGCTTCAACAATTGGCAGCGGGAAAATATCCCTCCCCACCAAAGGAGATTCCTGCATAAACTTCAGTCATGCAGTACCTTGCAGAGCCCATTGAGCTGACATCAAAAGCTCCTTGGCATAGTGGGTACACGAGGTGGCAGTTTAGCTAGCCTTGCCAAGATTGCCAGGCATATCATAGAAACAGAGAAATATGACAGCAGAAAAAGACCATCCACACTAGCTGTTTAGCTCTGCAATCTCTACCACTCCTTCCGTTCCTTCCCACCAATCAGCATACCTTGTGAACCTCAGTAGGAGAGGACATTGTGAATCTATATCATTCACGCCTGGCACAAGAGCTGGTGGAAAACGTGGTCCTCCTTAAACAAGCCTCCCTCTGCTAGGTTTTACTGAATCTTTATGCATGTGGCAGAAGGATTGATTATTACACAGCTATACTGAATCAATGCCCATACTTTTTTTCTGCCTTACCTCTCTTACTCTATGCCATAGGGTGTTGATGTAATTGGGTTTTCTGCATTGTTTTGCACTCTATGCCTTGGCGTTTTTGTTGCGATTCTTCTTGCTGCCTACCTTCGCACGTTATGCCTTAGAGTGTTGATGCCACGGTGCTTGTTGCCTCACTCTGTGCCTCAGTACATTAATGTCACTATGCTTGCTGCCTTACCCAGCACTCATTGTCTTGGGATTGTCTTGCCACTCTTCTTGCTGCTTACTCAGAACTCTTTTTCTTGGACATTTCATCCCATTTGTAGAGCATACGTGCTAATCATATTCACCATACCAAGGTCAAGAGCCAATTTTATTTTCATTATCCTGTCACGTACTCTTCTTAGTTCAATCGTTTTTGTGGTTAAGCAAGAATATTCTTCATAAATTATTCAAATTATAATATTTGTACCAAAATGAAATGTTAAGAAACATGGTATATATAGTAATTAATACTTTTTTTTATAAGCTGAATATCACTTCTGTGGTTATACAGTTATGAATATACTTCTCAGATATTATAATGATCTTAAGGTTATGTGTATGTATCTCTATAATTGCACGTCATGTTTTATTCCCTACAGATCTAATTCTTCATTTTGTTGTGTAGACATATTTTTAATACTTCATTCTGGGTTATCTGTGAATGTTCAAGTCTTTCCTCCTTCTCCTCTCCACCCCCTCCTATTTGGCTGTGTGTAAAATTTAGAGGTTTAGAAAGGTACATTATTTTTATTCATATCAGTAGCCCAGGCACAATTAGAACCAATAAGCCTTTCACTCCCTAATTTATATTATACCAACTAGACCAGCCCTACTCCTCATTTACATACTCATCAAAGTTATTGATCCATATGTACAATGCATCGGTAATGGACCAGCAGTAAAAACACTGAGATATTTAAAACTAAACTTTCAATGAGATGACAAGACAAAGGGTATTCTTCAATATGTAATCATTCACTTCATGGATTTTGTAATTTTTCAGTTGGAAAGATAAACTGTCAAGATTACACCTGCTCATAATTATACTGTGATGTAGAATACTGGCCAGATGTTTCTATTAAATACACAACATTGGGGCAACTCATTACCAGTCATCTGTCAAATGATTGGCCCCTACTCTGGACACCTTGTTTTCAATTCATCTAAAAATATTCCCCATGCACTGGCTGTGAAGTTCATTATCATTTCTACTGTAATGTATTTTGCAATATCGCAGGAGGTACAAGTACTGCAATTTTTCCTCTGTCTTGCACAGCATATTTGTTACAAAACATTGACACCTTATGTACTGCAACAAATCTGCCATGGTGTTCAGTTTACATCTCATTTATTATTGAAAAGTGCTGGAGTTGTTCTGCATTTCTGAAAGATAGTGCTACACTGTGAAAATAAGCAACTCAGGTGAAGTTCAATTGAAAGTAATGGAGAGAGAACATACATAGAATTGATTTCATGTACATAAATCTCCCTAAAAACACTTTTTTTGGTATTGCAGCAGAGCTTTAATTTAGTAGAGCATGACCAGGTAAACAATAATCTTCCTTGATTTAATTCACATCAAGTAAAAGTCTTACGTTTGGCTATTCGCAGGCTGTTTCTGCCGACTGCTGCACTCACCTCCTTGGCTGGGAGCTCCTTGCTGACTTCTGATGTGCTGCCCATGCCTCAAGTGGTGGCCTGCTGCGCCCCAACGCGGCAAGATGCTGCTGGCCTCAGATGATGCACCTCTCCTTAACCACGCATGCGCCAGACCTCTGCCTGCTTAAAGGGCCAGTGGCAGGAAAAGCACTGCGGTGTTAGATGATGATGTCCTGCCAAAGCCTCATAAAGGGCTCATTCATTCCTGCCTTCAACACCTCAGAAACAGGTCCACCTACTCCATAGTAGAGAGTGTTGCTTCCAGCATCCTCATCTTCAGTTTCTTTGTTCCAGCATCTTTGTATTCAGTTCTTCAGCCCAGCCTGTCTTCAATCATGTCCAATTTGTTTTCTGTCTTTGTCTGCTTGTCTCCAGCCTTGTTCCTGCTGTGCTTGCCCTGGCCTTCCTGCCCAGCCTATCCATCTCTTGGCATCTCCCTCGATGGATACCTGGCATTGACCTCAGTCTGATTCCTGACATGCTTGACCGCTGCCTGCCTCTGACCACTGCCTGTTCCCAGATATGCCTGACCATTGTCTGCCATTGACCATCGCCCAGACCTTGGGCCCATCTGACCTTTGCCTGCCTATGACCCAAGCTATCCAAGGACCATCACTTCTGCCATCAGCAGAGACCCCACCTAAGACCAGCTGGCCCCAACACCCAAAGGCTCAACCCGAGGGGAACGAGGACTGGTATAGGCAAAGCTCCCACTGGATCTCTGCTTTGCCCGGGTTCACCTGCTGATGGTGGGAATTTGAAGGGCTCCTCCCTGCAGGTTGCACCAATCCTGCCTTGGCCCAAAAGTCCACAGATGTAACAGGATGCTGAAATCATGGATCTGGCATACTTGACTGCACTACAGGTGCTTAGCTCAGAAGTTACAGGCACAACAGGTGGCCCTGGAGCTCCTCTCCACAGTCATAGGCCGTTTTACTGTGTGACTAGACTCCCTAACCACTCCTGTTGCCCCATCACTGCCTCTTTCAGTGACCAATCGGCCCGTACCACAGTTACCAGTTCCACCCCACTATGCTTGGGACCCCAAGAAGTGCCGGGGATTTTTGAATCAGTGCCATATGCACTTCCAGTTGTAGTCCCTGTTATTCCCCGATAACCAAACTAAAACCAATTACATTCTCTTGTTGCTAGAGGGAGCAGCACTTGTCTGGGCTTCTCCCCTTTGGGAGAGAGGGGATCCTATCCTACTTGATCTCCAGCACTTCACAGAGCAATTCTGCACCATATTTGAGGAACCAGGTCATGCAATTTCAATGTCCTTGGACCTAATTCAACTGCATCGGGGGCTCCGAACCTTGGATGAGTATGCCATGCATTTAGGACCAAGGTCTCCGAGCTGAATTGGCAGGGAGACAGCTTCTTGCCATATTTTTGGAAGACCTATCATCTAAAATCAAGGATGAGCTTGCCACCTGGGAGCTTCCCACCTTGTTAGAATCACTCATTGACCTCATTGGGAAAATAGAACTGTGCCTACACGAGAGAACCCAAGAGAGCTGCTTGGCATGTAGAAACGTCACATGGGTACCATCTTTTCAACTTCTGCCTGTGCCTGCCATCACCATGCCAGAGACCCTGCCATCTCCGGAAGAGCCCAAGCAATTAGTCTGCTGCTTGGCCCCTGAAGGGAAGATCCAATGCAGGCAGCAAGGCCTCTGTTTGTATTGTGTTACCTGAGGCTATGTCTTGGTTCAATGTTCAATGCCCTGAGAGAATGAGAACTTTACCATGCACACAGTCAGTTGGGTAGATGACCTTAGGCCTAACTGCCTTGACTCCCCAGGTTCTCTTACTGGTCACAATGGAACTGCTCCCCATATATTTTTCCACCTGGGCCTTGGTGGATTCTGGCTCTGGGGGGGAACTTCATACAGCAAGATCTTGTTAACCAATTCTAAATACCCAATTTTCCAATTAATCTACACTTGGTACTCTCCTCCATCTATGGAGACCTTCTTCTAGGACAGGTGACCCCGTCCACCGTGCCCCTCACCTTGGGCCAGATTTTCAAAAGCATTTACTCGAGCAAAACTGGTTTTTGCTCGAGTAAATACACTTTACTCAAGTAAGTGGGCTTTTCAAAATTGCTACAATATACGCCATTGAATTGTCCATAGGATTTACTCAAGTAAGTGCACTTTACTCGAGTTAATAGCTTTTGAAAATTGCTACGATAGTATGTCACATTTACATGCGTAACTCCTTTGAAAATTACCCCCCTTATGTATTGGCCACACACACATGGAAGTCATTAGTTTCCACGTCCTCTCTAGAGCTGTGAATCCAATTATAATGTGCTTGCCATGGGTCTGGCAACATCAGCCACAGTTAGACTGATCCACGTTGGAGCTTGTCCAGTGGGGACCTGAATGTACCAGATCCTGTATGAAGCCCAATGGGTCCTCTCATCCAGTGATCTTCACCTCACTGTACGGAACACAGGAATGTTCAAACCACTCCACAGTACCTCCAGGGAAATACTCTTAAAGTAGTCTATAAGCATTTACAAGAAGAGCTGGAACAAGAGAGATCTGAATGAAAGAGTCTGGAAAAAGAAAATAACCTTTCTAAGAAAAAGCTTGAATCACTTAACGGCAAAGATGAAGAGATATGAATCCTGCATACCCGACTTCAGGAAAAAGGAAGACAGAAAGGAATCCTACATTCCCGTCTAGTTCCACCAGTCTCAAATTTGAAAAGGAGGTAGAGGTCTCTATCCTCATGGTAGGGGCTGTCCTCCACCAACACAATCTGAAAGAGACCGTCCATTTGCTTGTGGCTCAGCTTTTGTCCCAAGAATTGCATGGACTATGGGAAAAAAGCAAATATTTGGTTGAGAAAGCTACCAGTTGAGTCAAGAAAACTGCAGTTAAGTGAAGGAGGTCAATACCCTAGTGAAAGATAAATGAAAAGGACTTTCATCACCAGTACCCCAATAAACCCAAGACTTCAGGAGGGGAGCTTAAGGGGAGGTACTGTTATGTTTGGCAATCTGCGTGTTGTTCCCATGGACTGCTGCACTCACCTCGTCTGCCAGGGGCTCCCTGTTGACTCGCAATGACCTGCCTGTGACTCAAGTGGCGGCCTGCCATGTTCTGACATGAAAAGATGCCACCTAATCTTCATGCACCCAGACGCTGCCAGCCTCAGCTGTCACACCTCTCCTTAGGCGTGCACGGGCCGGACATCTGCCTATTTAAAGAGCCTATGGTGGGAAAAGCCCCATGGCACCGAATGATGATGTCACTGCCAAGTTCCCCAACAAAAACACCTGAAAATTCAAATGACAGTTAAGTGGTGCTATCGCATGCAAAAACACCTTATTGCATTTTGATAAATGACCCCCTTAGTCTGCCTGTGTATCTCTCCCCTCCCCCTTGCTGAATCTCACCTGTCATAACACCTTTCAGTCAATTGGGGTGATTGTGCAGTCATTATGACTGAGCTCTTTTCTGTTCATTTTATATGGGAAACACGGTGCAAGGGAATATAGGAAATATGTTCTCCTCATTGGCCATCTTGGTTCTATTTCCTTTGGAAACAACTTAGATTCTATCTTGTGATATAGAAAAAGGTGACTTCTGTGCATGGATTAGTGCAGCTATTTCTTAATACGTCACAGTCATATATGTAGATTGCCCATGCAGATTGTATTGCTAAATTTTCAAGCATTCTCTTCCCCAGTCCAACCCCAGTATTCTCTTCACCCCAGCACAATCTACCCCCTCCAGCCCGACCTTAGCTGTCTCCATCCAAGCCCAGCATTATCTTCACCACAACATAAATGGATCTCCTTTATGGCAGCTGCAATAATGATTGATGCTTATGACCCAGATTGGCCTCAGAACAGGATGCTAGGCATGATGGAACTTGGCCTGACCCACCATGATAAAGTTCATTATGTTTTTATGGTTAGTTATTAAGTTAACTGTTAGCTAATTACATTTATTGATCGCCTAATTCTAAAAAAAATGACTGAACAAGTAAGATGACAAATGCACCATTAAAGTCCTGCATGAGTGCAGAGCAGAAGAAAAATCATGAGCAAAATTCTCTCTCGGGCTAATCATGACAAATACCAAGAATTTGCAGTGGTCAAGATAACTGGAATTGTCTGTCATAAAAGGCAGATGGGGTGGCGTTCTCTGTCTCCATGCATTCTTCACCCACTTTCTGACACCAGACTAATTCCTGCATTCTCTTCACCCTACCTTTAATGCCATAGGCAGTCTGTCTATATCAGGATTGCTTCAGATCTCCTCCAATTTCCTCTGGATTCTATTAATTGTTCAGGATGCTTTGTCTCACTCACAATACCTTCAGATGTTCTTGCATTGTTTAGCTTTCTGTATACAACAATTCACAAAATCACTTCAGAACACAAAGGGGTAGATTTTATAAACTTACGCATGCGCGTACTTTTGTTCACGCACCAGGCACGAACAAAAGTACGCCGGATTTTATAAGATACGCGCGTAGCCGCGCGTATCTTATAAAATCCAGGGTCGGCGCGTGCAAGGGGATGCACATTTGTGCACCTTGCGCGCGCTGAGCCCTACGCGCGCTGCCCGTTCCCTCCGAGGCCGCCCCGAAATCGAAGCGGCCTCGGAGGGAACTTTCTTTCCACCCCCCCCCCCCCCGCACCTTCCCCTCCCTTCCCTTCCCTAACCCAACCCCCCCCCCCGGCCCTATCTAAACCCCCCCTACCGTTGTCGGCAGAGTTACGCCTGCCCAAAGCAGGCGTAACTGCGTGCGCCAGCGGGCTGCTGGCACGCCATCACCCGACCTGGGGGCTGGTCCGGAGGCCTCAACCACACCCCCGGGCCGGCACCACGCCCCCGACACGCCTCCCATCCCGCCCTGAAATTCGCGCTGCCCACCCGACACGCCCCCGACACGCCCCCCTTTGCGAAGCCCCTGGACTTACGCACATCCTGGGGCTTGTGTGCGCCGCCGAGCCTATGCAAAATAGGCTTGGCGCACGCAAGGGGCTTTTTTAAGGGTTACGCGCATAACCGGCCCATAGTGATCCATTGTCAGCCACTATCTAGCCAGAAAAGTTAGCCAGCAGTGCTGAATGCACTTGGATATTATAAAGTTAGCCAGATATGTGTTGCAACCGCGAGGCCTTTGGATCCTGTTGCGAGCATGGCCTTCGGCTGGTGTGAGCATGGAGGTGCGGTCACTAGCTCATAGGAGAGTGTGAGCCCCTGAACCACGGCATGACTCAAGGAGGAGCCCCGAGGTACACCATGGGAGGTAAGAGCATGCAAGCATGGGCAGAGCAGGAACAAGCAGGACTGGAACTAAGGCAAGGAACTTCAAAGCAGGAACAAGGGAGGGTCAGACCTCCGCTGGACCTACATGCACCAGTGTAACCCAGCATCGCAATGCTGGTCACAAGAGTAGCCCTCCGGCCACTCGATAGCGCTTTTGGACCCGTCGGTTTGGAATGATGAGTGCGTGAAGCCAGATGGAGACTGAGGGCAGGAACAAGACAAGACAGGAACTCAGAAACTTGGAAGACTCGGACAAAGACTCAGGTCACTCAGGAGACTGAGACAAAGAATTTCTCTCTCTCTCTTTCTCTCTCGTGTAAAGCACAAGTAGTGCAGGGCACAAAAATTTTAATGTACTAACATAGCATGCGATAATTCTAAAATTATCATAGCCACGCTCCTTTTTCTTATCGCAGGAGTTATCCATGTGAAAATTATAGCATTTTAATGAATCTAGGGGTATGTTAGCTGGATAATGCTGAAAATCTGCATTTAATCTAATAGATTAAAAAATATCCAGAAAACTAAGCTAGATAGCCAACTGTGCCATGGCATCACCCGGAGCCACCCTGCTAGCCAGCTAACTTTTAAGCTGAATAACTCATCTGGATATCTCAGGGCCGGCTACTCGGCCAGTATCTCAGAATTTTGAAATCCTGCTTTTTTACTGTTAAACCCAAACTTAGTTAGACTACTGGCACTGAATATCAGCCTCAAAGTACTTTTTAAAGTAGAAATAATCACATCAACCCCAGGTTCCCCAGGTTTTTGAGAATTTCCATTATTTTTCATTTTAAAACAGTGTATTTTTTTTAGCATTCTCAAATAATGCATAGTATTGTAAACTTATTAGAAAATTATCTTTCAGATTATAGTGGTAAAAAGGCTACTTGCTAAATATTATAGTGAAAGTGAACCTAGCAAAAGGCATTATACATAGCATGAGTTGAAAATCTGGTGAGTGACAAGTATTGCATGCTTAAAGATTATTTTTATTGGATACAGAATTTTCTTGCATGATTATCTAACAAAAGAAAAAGGAATCTATTAATAATTTCTCTTGTTTTTAATTTGGAATACTTGTCAGTCTCAGGTCATAAAATTCCTGTGAAATAAAAAAATGAATTTTGTAAATGAAGATATGCAACATCAGATTTTCTAACTTTTTAAACTACACCAGTGGCAGTGTGCTATGTATTTGAATGAATGAATGAATGAATGAATATTTTATTTACAGTATAAAGCTCCCTTCAAAGATTCCTCTTCAGGCGCCATGAATCCATACCATTTGGGTCTCACATTTCAACTTTCTGGTTTTCTACCTCTTACTCTTATTATTTTTGGCTTGCATGGTGACTTAAGTTGAAGCACTTTCCTTAGAAGAATAACTCCAGTTGTACATTAAGTGAACCCCTGCTATTTAACATAGTGAGAAAATTCATGAGGCCAATTTATTTATACATTTTCACAAATGATACAACACACAGCTCCCAGGCTCTGAAATTAGTATTACTACACTATTACTGATTGATCTGCTTGCTCAGATGAGCAGATAATTTGCCACCATGTGTACCAAAACGCAACCTGAGAAAGGAAAAGGACAGGTGGCAGAGGACACAAATATGCTGAAAGAGATCTGGGTTTACTTTAGAGGGGAGGGGAGACAGGGAAGATATGACAGAGACATTTAAATAATGAAAGATGTTAAGATGGTAATTTCCAAATCGGCGTGCCCAGGGACCCTGCCATTTTCAAACATGCGTGCATATGTTATAAAATTGTTAACCCCAACCCTTAAAACCCTGCCGATCTATTTACCTTAATTTTATAATTTACAAATCATCCACAGCAGAAGTAAAGTTACATGACAGGGGATCCCGGAACATGACTGTGTGCATAAGTATTTGTGTGCTAATTTGAAATTGAAATCCAGGAACGCCCATGCCCTGCCCATGCCCCGCTCATACTCAGGCGGTTTTTAAAATCCTCTCGGTGCGCACCGGCCTGATTTGTGTGCATATCCTTTGGTTTTGGCTTGCGCCAAGCTTTTAAAATTCACCTTTAAAATAGTGCAAAAGAAGTAAACTTTTTCAGTGGACACAAAGCTTTTGGGATCATAATATGATGCTGACCTATTCCCATTGTAAACTCTGAGCATGCCATGTGCAATAAGCTTTGTATTTTCTCTCAAGCACATAGAGAAGGATGTGTTGGAGAAGCTTTCTCGGTGTTTATAAAAAAGCTAGATACCTTTGGATTTGGTACTGATAAACGGCTGCTTCTGAGTTGCTTTCTGCTGCAGCTGTCTCACTCACTATGCTACCAGAAACAAAGAGGCAGTGGCAGTATTGTCGTTTTTTAGTTTTCTTAACATTAGGGGAAGATCAGGGTAGGAGGAAATTGCAGCAGTGCTAGTGATTTTTTTGTCTTTGAGTGGACACCCGTTAGGTGAGCACACTGAGAGACTGAAGAGAAAAAGAGTCTGATCAGGCTGGCAGTCATTTTGGTTCGCTTTTTTTTCTGTGTGGACTAAGTCAACATTGAGTGCACACAGCACAGCACACATACACTGTATGTGTGTGTGTGTGTGTGAGTGTGAGAGAGAGACAGTTCTCCACATTGTGAATGGAGGTATAGTTTGAGTATTAATAAATACATCCCTTTGTAATATCCAAACCCCCAGTAGGCAGGGCACTTCAACAAATTCCATCATGTCAGTAAAAGGGAGAGAAAGGAATGGCAGATCTGGCAGGGGCAGAGGAACTAGTATAGAGTAAGCCCAGCCTAGTAGCAGTAGCAAAAGAGTCAGTTTTGCCCCTGTATTGAAAAGAGACTTTTTTAGTTGCAGCAAATTGCCAGCAGTGGAAGCCAGCTCAAGGCAGAAGCAATTGAAATTTTGAGAGCATATTCCACTGCAGCCTGTCCCTCTCACTCTTCTTTTGGAGCTGAGGGAAAAGGTGTGAGAGAACCAGCTAAGACTGACATTAGCAGGACAGGGGCAGCAGAAACGTAAACCCCAAAAAACAAGCAGCGTGATCCTCAGGGGTGGAGTGGCCTATCAGGGTTTCGGGCATGCCCCGGTGGGCCGGCCAGGTCAGTTACGTGACACTGGTATTGATTGCAGCGGCCCCATTTCCACGGATCCGCTTCGATTAACACCTGGCCCACAGCAGTTGTTCTGGTGTAGCGAGAGCCTCCACCAGAGCTCTCCATTCATTTCTGATTATTTTTTTTCCCCTGTGGCTGCAGCCACGCTTCAGTGGGCCTATGCTTCTCTTTTATTTGTTGTCTCTATGGCTGCAGTGTGGCTCTATAGGCCTGCATTATTGTTTTTCTTCTTTCCTGTGGAGTTGCTGATCTCTGTGGGACTACCCCTGCCCTTCTGATTTCTGCTGACGGCCCCCCTTATGTTGGGCCTGTGACAAAAAATAATCTACCCCCTTGCATTGTGCCTTTCTATCTACCTCTTCCCACAGCAGGCCATCGGCTGGTAGCCCTGCCTGGATCTGTTCTGCCCACCAGTGTAAGTACATTTTTTTTTTTTACATATTCAGAGGTGGCAGGGGAGAAGAGAGAGAGTGTAAGTGTGTGAGGAAGCATGCATATGTGCATATGAGTCAGTGGGTGTAAGGCGGCATGTGTGTGTGTGTGTATGTGTCAGTGGGTGCGAGGAGGATTGTGTGTGTGATTCAGGTGTGAGGAAGCATGTGTGTATATGTGTAAGTGCGTATGTGTGGATATGTCAGCAGATGTGAGGAAGCATGTGTGTGTGTGTGTCAGTGGCTGCGAGGAAGCGTGTGAGTGTGTATGTGTATGGTTATATTAGGGATGTGCTATTGTTCAGGACGAATTAGGCAATTTCAGCAAATTTCAACTCTGAAACATGAAAGGATTTTTCTCGAAATTTCGGGACAAATTTGTATTTGGGTTAGTGTGCACCAACTCCCGTAAGTGCGCGCTAACGTAAAAATGTTAGTGCTAACTCCCGTTAGTGTGCACTAACCCTAAATTCGGGTCCCCCTGAATTTCGAAGGCCCGAACCATGGGAAATCCGATATTTCCTGCCGCAGGCGAAAAACGAAGCCCGAACTGAAAGGTTCAGGCTTTGCACGTGTGAGTGGGTGCAAGGAAGTCTGTATGTGAGTGGGTGCGAAAAAGCGTATGTGTGTGTCAGCAGGTGGGAGGAACATGTGACAACCAGTGTGTGTGTGTGTGTGTGTGTGTGTAAGTGAGTGAATGTGTCAGCGGTTGTGTAGGTGTGTGTGTATGTATGTGTGGCAGCATGACACATGTGAGAGTTTAGAAAGTTTCTGCGCTCCCTCAACTCCATTAATCCAGAACAATTTTGGGAAATTTTTTAAAGTTTTATAGGAGTTTGATTTGTATAGCTTGATTTCATTATTTGATATTATAAGAGGAATGGTAATGTTTCTCTTTTTCCATTGTTGCACTGCATATGGGATCTGGCTTGTTACAGATTCCAATTCAGTTGTTGTCTGCAGATTTCTGTTTATACTTATGGTCTTTTTATTCTGTATTTGCTGAGGGTCAGTCTATGTTATATGTTCTGCATGTGCGACAGTGGTGAGGCATTCTGCTAGCATGTAGTTTCTGTGTAGTGATCTAAAGCAGCTTAACTTGTTTTGGTTTCCAAATTAGTGTTTTACGGCCTGGTGTAATATTTGTAGCATTGCCTTTTCATAGGTAGGGTGGTTACTGTTTGAATGCTGGTTATTATTAGAGATGTGCTTCGTTTTTTCCTGCCGGGTCATTTTTTGACTCGGATACTTCATGGTAAATTTCGGGTTTCCTCGTCTCGTTTTTCGAAAAAACGAAATGAGGAAACCCGAAACCGGGCCAAAAAACGAAACGGCAAAGGAATCTTTAAAAAAATCCACCCCAAGCATTTAAAATTCTTTTTTTACATATCTATCACTACCACCCCCCCCCCCAATCCCGATCCCTCCCCAAGACTTACAAAGTAGATCCCTGGTGGTCCAGCGGGGTCCCGGGATCCATTTGCCCTCCTCTGTGCCCATGTTTCTGCAGCCGTGCTCTTTAAAATGGTGACGCGCAGCCTCTGAACACCATGTCACAGGGGCTACCGGCGCCATTGGTCAGCCCCTGTCACATGGCCATCGGCGCCATCTTGTGCTCCTGTCATGTGACTGGAGCTGACCAATGGCGCCGAAAACCTCTGTGACATAGTATGGGCAAAGGCTATCGGCGCCATTTTGATTACTGGCAGCCGACAACGAAATGGCTCCCGGACCCCTGCTGGACCCCCAGAGATTATTGGCAAGCCTTGGGGGGGTCATAAGGGGGGCTCCTGACCGATGGCCATGTGACAGGGGCTGACCAATGGCGCCGGTAGCCCCTGTGACATGGTGTTCAGAGGCTGCGCGTCACCATTTTAAAGAGCACGGCTGCAGAAACATGGGCACGGAGGAGGGCAAATGGATCCCGGGACCCCGCTGGACCACCAGGGATCTACTTTGTAAGTCTTGGGGAGGGATCGGGATGGGGGGGGTGGTGAACTATAGTTAAGGTAAATGTTTGGGGTGGTTTGGGGTGGGTTTTAATTAAAAAAAAAAAATGTGTGCCCCTCCCCCAGGCAAACCCGAAAACCGAAATTTCCCCGAAAGTCGGGGAAAATTCTTTTCGGGTTTCGGGCCTCTGAAAAAAACCCGAAGTAGGAAATTTCGGGCAATTTCCTACTTCGGGCGAACAACGAAGCACATCTCTAGTTATTATTGCTGTTTTGGTATTGGAGTTTTTCATTGTAATTCAGATTACCCAAGGCTTTCTGAGAGCCAAGCCCATACCCAACATCTGTTACAATAGGCTTAATGCAGTATGAGATCCAGGTGTCTCTTTTTATTTTTTTGTAACCCCACCCCAGTGTGCCTCTCCTGCATGGGTGGGTACACAAAATTATGTGTTACTCTTTGGGGTTGGAACCACTCCCTAGCTAGCTGTTCTGTCTCCCTCACTTCCCCAGGTGTGGATCCGTTGAACTTGGGGAAGAAAAGCGTCCTTCCAAGTCCCAATGTGACACAGGTGTCCAGTGAGGTGCCTAATAAAAATCTAAAAAATCCATTAAAGTAGACCCAGATGGAAAACTCCACCAGACAGGTATTGAACTGGAAGGAGAATATTCTCCCAATCCTAGTCAGGATCCACAGGCTGGGCCTGCAAAAACAAGAAAAGTTAAACTTCTCTACACCTCTGCACTCTTTGAAAACCTAAAGGGACTGCCTCCTAAGCTCAGATTGGAGAGCACCTAAATAGACTTTCAGGAGAATGGCCATTACAGACTCCACAAAAGGAGGAACTATATTATGAATGGTACCTCCCACTTCTTTAACCTTCTCTCTATAGCTAACCTTAGGGTTCACCCAGGCCTTATTAATGGAGGGAATGGTATCCCTGTCACACTACCCCCTCCCCCCCCCCCAGTTATTCAAATCTGTAAAAGGTTAACTCTCGCACAGATTTTACAGTAGACACATAATATTGCATTGCAATAAAGCTTCAAATAAATTAGTGACATAAGTAGATAACCCACAATATTGATTGGCAATTCACCTCATTAAAACGCATTACATAAACTGGAGAATCTAACATCCCTTTCTTCCTTGGGCACATGTTACTCAAGTAGGTTCTGCACTTGGTGCAGGCCCTCTTATGTACTGCAAGCAGCTCAATCCTGAAACACAAAAAGTTATGACACACTCCTAGTTAAATCCACCAGAGGTTTGGATGGAAGGTGACATTTTTTCAGAAATTAAATAGCCAACACTGCCACATTTGGCTTCCAGAGGGTGCTGCCACCTCTCAGCTATGAAAATAATGCCCTCCCCATTCTGGGTGTAAACATTTGATAACATCTGTGCACTGCACCTACACCTTCAGTTGGAAGGTGAATCCTTATAGTATTCTTTCATAATGAAAGAAAGATGATGCATTCAGACTTTGTAGACCAGGAACCTGGACTAGGCTGCTCTGATACCTGGGGAGAGAAGACAATGGTTACATTGAAGATGTCATCTTCTGTGGCAATTTCTCCAAAACAGGTCCAAAGGCACAGGATGGGCAGTTGGTACCCAACCTGCAAAGGAAAAATGGTTACTTTACTTGGCATAGTTGTCGGCAGGCTTAATAACAATATGGGAGTTTTGGGATAATGATTGTAAAGCTTGTCTAGATTCTGTGGATAAATTGATGTATGGATTAGATACCAATTTTTCAAAGTCTTCTTTCTTTAAGGACCAGGTCACGGAATGTGCTGATATTAGCATCCATAGGTCCGGGAGGAATCCATTTTGATTTTGGACGAACTATTGATATCTGATCTGTGGGAACTTCATTAGTATGACAATATAATTTAATTTGCAATTTGCGAATGAATTTCGCTAGGGAAATCCTACTTTGAAAGGGGTCGTGACATTTGTATGGTTCAAAAGACAGTCCTAAATTAAGGACGTGTTCTTGGGATTTTGGGATTAGAAAATGAAGTTCCCATGGATCAGATATCAATAGTTCGTCCAAAATCAAAATGGATTCCTCCCGGACCTATGGATGCTAATATCAGCACATTCCGTGACAGGATCGAGATGAATATATCGAATCGCTCATGACACAAGTATCGGACCAGAGATACTATAAAGAGTTATCAGAAGATCCGACTCCAGCTTTGCAGCGCACAATTGGAGAACTTTTAGAAGAAAAAGCCACACCATTCTTGACACGAAAAAACGCAATTTCCTTCAGGTGAATTATCCATGTATTCCTGTTCTGTATGGGGTACCTAAGGTTCATAAGACTTTGAATAATCCTCCTTTGTGTCCTATTGTTGCCAGTAATGGATCCCTACTTGAACCTTTGGCCATATTTCTTGACACCTTTTTAAAACCCTATGTGAAACAGATGCGTTCATTTGCACAAGACACTACACATGTTTTAAACAAACTTGAGGGACAAACATTACTGACAGTCTCCACGGTATTAGTATCCATGGATGTTGTATCCCTATATACCAATATGTCTCATGCTACAGCTCTTCTCACAATTGAAGAGTGTTTAAAAGAAAATATGGAAGGACGACGTATTCCCTACAGATTTGTGTTTGATATTGTGAAATTAGTTCTTCAAAATAATTATTTCCAATTCCACGATAAATTTTACCTGCAAGTACACGACATTGCGGCGGGTTCCTCTGCAGCCCCGTCAATTGCCAATTTAGTTATGGATTGATGGTTTAATAATATCTCTTTTTGGACCAGATACATTGATGATTTGTTATTTTTTTGGACCGCTGATGTCTCTACTTTGCAAGAATTCTTGGGATGGATTAACACCCTAGACCCTGATTTACAGTTTACAGTGCAACACAGTTTAGACAATATAGCTTTCCTGGATATATTGATTATTAAACAGGAAGTGAAGTTACAAACTACAGTTCACCACAAGGCCATTGAGAGGAATAATCTGTTGATGTATAACAGTTTTCTCCCACGGGCATTTAAAAATGGCCTCCCCATGAGTCAGTTTTTCAGAATCCGGTGACTCTATTCATCAGACTGTGAATTTAAAAAACAAGCTGGCTTATTAGCAACTAGATTTTTTGACCAAGGTTATCCATATTCTGCAGTCTATAAAGCCTACAAAAGAGCATGGTATTCTCCACGTACTGCTTTATTGCAATATCAATCCAAACAACCTGTCACTGCAGATATCTGCGTACTTTTACATACTGACAAATCATATTTGATTGCAGAAAGTATTAAAAGATATTGGCACGTCTTACAGCTTCACTCGATTTTTGCAGAACTCCCATTGTTTTCATACCAACGAAGTAAAAATATTCGTGATCAAGTCGTACATGCTTCACTGACACAGGATGTTCAACCCTTGACGCAAGGTATTCAGTCAGTGTGGTAAATGCGATATGTGTATCAATACTATAGAGGGAAATGTTTGGCAAAATCCCACTACTGGAAGTATGTACAGAAAGAAACATGACACAACATATGAGTCTAAACATGTAGTTTACTTGATTCAGTGCCCTTGCCCCAATCTATGTGGGCTGTACTAGCAGGCAAATCAATTTTCCAGGCCTCGACATGGGCCTCCAGGCCCTCAAGGGGTCTGCACAAGTGCTGGGGTAACTGCCTGGCAGTCAGTCCAGCCAGGCTCCCCAGCAAACCAACACAAAGCAGTTTGTAGACACAATATAACAGTCCTTTCTTTTATAGTTCCCACTGATGACCACAGGTGGCAAAGAAAACTCCCAGTGGGTTCAAACAAACCCCCACTGCACAGAGACAAATACCGCTTGGCTTCTCTAGCCAACAAACAACCACCCTGCTTGGGAGGTGCACAACTCGCCCCAACTCCCCTTTTGTTGTGCAGCAGGTCACTCATTTAACAAAAAATATGGTGCAGCAAAACAAAGTAAAACATACCAAACATATAAAATCTCTCCCTTTAGCAGTGTCACTCACTCCGCTTCAATGCTGGAATCAGTGGCTTCCTCTGCTGGGGCATCTGTGTCCATTTCCTCCTCTGAGGAGCTCTGCTCTTCTGGCCAGTTGTACCATTCTGGCACGCCTTCCTCCTCTACAACCATTGGTTCGGGAGTTTCTGAGCCAGAGGGACTCTGTTCAGCTGCATAATCAGCGTCTTCCTTTTCCCTTTGGCTCAGCTGTACCTCTGTGAACCTGGGAGTTGGAGTCTTTTTTTTTCTGCTCCCCAGCGCCCTCTGCTGCCTATTGTGAAAGCCCTGGAATCCTCTCAGGTGCGCCGATGGCTCATAGAGTCCAGGACCACATGGGTCGGTAATCTCCTGAGCACAGACCGGCGATGTTGGGTGTCCCCAGAAGTGCTGGCCCAGCGCATGGACATGGGGCACCTGTACGTAGCCGGTCAATTGCTCAGAGAGATTCGGGGCCTTTTTATCCCCGGCCCCTCCAGCCCATCCGAGGGGATCCTTCAGGCCGGGAGTCCCCCATCCCTCCCCCTGTTCTCCCGGACCTGATTTTTGGCCCCCCCCCACAACAACAAGGACCCCCTCACCCTCCCTGTCCCCCACCCCACAGCCTGAGCAGGCTGGTTGTGTTCCAGCAGCTGCCATTCGCCGATGCTCCAAAGAGGGTACTCACGGAGTTGGTGTAACATTCGGTGCACCAAGTTGCCCTCTCCAGCCGAACAGTTACACCTTGGCGGAGGGTACTTGGCGGTGCCATGAGACCCCGATGGGAGGAATTTTATTCCGAGCTGATTCCAAAACCCACCGGGGACCTGTGTTGGCGCATCGCCCATGGAGCCATAGCGACGGGCAGTCTGCTGGTCCACATAAGAGGGGCAGGAGGAAGGTACGAATTCTGCGGGGACGAGGACATGCTGGCTCACATCTTCTTGCAATGTCCAAGATTGACGCCTTTCCTCGCAGAGTTGAAGACCCTCCTCCTGAAATTCTGGGTACACTTCAGCCCACACCTGCTCATTTTTGGTCGCACTGCCACGAAGAGCCCCAAACTTAAGGCTAGGGACCGCCTTGTTAATTTCATCCTTGCTACCGCAAAACATGTCATCCACAGAACCAGGATGCGGCAACAGAAGGCGGTACCCTGGAGGATTGTGGGCTCTTGTTTCGCGGCATTGTGAGATCAAGGATTGCAGCGGAATTTGAACATGCAGTGGCCAGAGACAGCACTGTGGAGATCATTTGGAAATGGACAATAGGAAATGCACTGTGCAGTATAACCCCTGGCCTTCAGCCTTCCCTGGAGTTGCATCTCTAGGTTGTATAGGGTTTGATTTTTTTTTCTTTTGGGAAAATGACGCACGCCTTCCTTAGGAGCGCGTGTACGGGAAGTGTGAGGCGCTCCCACCCTTAGCTAGTCACGATCCTTGGGTCCCATGTGGGCAGCTAGGAGCAACCCCACAGCCCCCCCTGCCTGGGTTACGGCCCCCATCCCCTCCTCCCAGGTCCCAGGAATGAGATCCTGAGCAGAGGTAACCCCCTTCCCCCCCTTCCCCCCCTCCCCCCTCTCTATGCTCAGAGCTCGTGATCCCAAATGCCTTCAGACAACCAGTCATAGTAAAATCTGTGACTTTTGTTTTGGTCTTCTTTTTTGCGTCTCCTGTGGGATGCAGGAGCCGCATGGGAATTTTTCATGGTTTTTTTTGTCGAGAGGGGGGCTGTTTGCCTCCCTCCCGAAGTGTAAAGAGATGGACTGAAATATGCCCTCTGCTGCCTAGTACTGCTCCAAGTTCTCCCCGTGTTGATCCAGCCCGGGTTTTCCTGCTTCAAAGCAGCCTGCACTCCATCACAATATGTATACCCTGGAGGAGAGGAGATGCAGGGGAGATGTGATACAGACCTTCAGATACCTGAAAAGTTTTAATGATGCACAATTGTCAAACCTTTTCCGTTGGAAAGAAATCAGTAGAACTAGAGGTCATAAAATGAAACTCCAGGGAGGACAACTCAGAACCAATGTCAGGAATTATTTCTTCACGGAGAGGGTGGTGAATGCCTGGAATGCCCTCCCGGAGGAGGTGGTAAAGATGAAAACAGTGAAGGAATCCAAAAAGGCATGGTATAAACATTGTGGAGCCCTAAAGGCTAGAGGATGGAATTAAAGAAAATAGTGCATGGGGGTAACTGGGGGTAACTTGCTGGTGTGGCAGTTGCTACCCATAACAAATAACAACATCAAGGCTTAATGCAACTCCATCATTGTTCTCTGATTCAACAGCAGTGGGAAAAGGGGAATTGGACTTTTACAGTCTGGGGAACAAATAAACATTGCGGTAACTTGCTGAAGTTGCTTTTACTATCCTTAATCATTAAGCCTGATAATTTTGATGCAGCTCCATCATTGCTCTCTGCTTCCACAGCAGGAGATAGAGAAAATTGGATTTGGACAGCATCCGAGAGGCTGGACTTTTATGATCAGATCTAGAATACTGATAAGCATGAGAGTAACCTACACAGTGCAGCAAATACTGGCATAAGCTTGTTGGGCAGACTGGGTGGATCATTTGGTCCTTTTCTGCCATCATTTCTATGTTTCTATGAATGATGTCCTACCATTCTGGAGGGACTGGCTCTTCATGGGCAGGAGAGACATCAGAATCCTTCTGTCAGCACCACTACAGCTATTGAATGATGCCAGTATGAGGCACTTTACCACTAGAAGTGCCTCCTATCAACATCAGTTTGTAGTCAAATCAGTGTAAGGAAGAGAATTCTGACATGTTTTCTTCATATGAAGAGCCAGATCTTCTGGAATGGTAAGATCTCATTCTGGAGGGTTGAGAAGGAGTCATGACTTTAGACGGGGGACCTTTGTTCTGGGGGAAGGTCAGAGTGGGGCTCAAGGAGTGGTTCTTTCTCACAGGTTTGGCAATGGGGTCTGATGGGATTGTTATGATAAGGGAGGTTCACTACACTCCTTAAGTGGGCTCTGAAGTCTGTGCAAGATTTATTGGAAATATCTTCCATCAAGTTCTCTCTCCATCATGGGGAGGTGTCTGCATCTGGGAAATCTGTTAGATACTTTTGTGGTCTCAGATGTGATTAATCATCCTGTGTTAACAAATCCCCACAGTTGTCACTCTTGAAACACTGTGGTCAGCTATTGTGGGCTTGGAGAAATCAATTTGTATGAGAATTGATAAGACGATGACCTCATTAGGAGATTTATCTACTCAAGTAAATGTACAATCAAAATTATTTAAGGAGCAGAAATGGGAAATAGCAGAAATGGGGAAACAGCATAGAGCTTTACATGAATGTGATCTGGCTTTAATTAAAGTCAACCAATTCTTACATCAAAAGACACAGAATACGGATTATTCTAGGAGATGAAATTTATGATACTTCTTTGAAACCAGCTTTGTCCTCGGACAATCTGGAACTTACTGGTTTTTTAGAACAATCACAATTAGAAATTATGGACAGAGCAATTAGTTTGGTTATTTTTGCAGTAGAGCCAGACAAACACTGAATGCTGAAAATGTTTTTTCATTTAAAGAATACTCTATGGGTCAGAAATTTGTAGTGTTCCTTGATGTTGCTAGAGAAACACAGCAAAGAAAAAAGTTGTTTCTCTTAAAAAAGCAGAGAACTTGTGCTCTAAGTGCTGCTTTCCTATTAACACTTCCCTGTGAATGTTTGTGAAATTGGAAGATGTGAAATATATTTTCTTTGATCCAGATCACTTAGAAGGTTTTCTCCAAATAGGACTGCCCAGAGATGCTATCTTGCAAGTCATTGCTGAATCTCAGACCTAGGAAATTACCTTGAATAATCTGATATTTCTTTTATTGACCATTTTTTTCTCCCCTAGTGGTGGACTACTTAAGGGTGAGTATAGTCTTTCAATTATTACTTTTTAATTTTTGCTTCTTATTTCAATTTTTTGCATAATTTACCACAATTTTCTTGTATTGATTTGTGATTTATTTAAAAAATTCAGAATACAGAAATTAAACATACAATAAAATAGCACCTAATTCAGGGGGTCATTCTCTAATGCTATCGCACGCGAAAAGGGACGTTTCGCACGCGATAGCTAGCTCGGGGCGGAGTCGGCCCCGGAAGAGGAGGAGTCAGGGTGGCAACGGGGGCCGACGCTGCGTACACATCGCTGGCGGCGAAAGGTAAGATTCCTTATCACCGCCAGTTTCGCGCCGAATAACTACATCTATTATGGTGTAGTTATTCGGCGTGAAAGCCGGCAGCGATCGCACTGCGGAGGTGCGATCGCTGCCGGATATCGCAGGACCGCCCCCCGCTTCGCCCCCGCCCCCCGTTACCTTCGCAAACCTTAGAGAATCCAGGCCTCAGACTGTTAACATCAGCCTGGAGCTGGCAAAATAAATGGGGTTATTTCCTTTGCAGCATGACTTCAGTATTTATTGCTGTTTAATAAACAGTCCCTGAATTTCTTATTTTGTGAATTTACCACATTAGTATGGTATTTACGTTTTGCATGATATTTCACCTCATTAATATACTAAGATACATGATAGAACCTAATTTGCCTTCATATTTCCGTATTGGCCTTTTTTAATGAAACAAAATATACTGCAGCTGTTAACTCTGTTTTAGCACAAAATATTTATCTGTCATACTCCTTTACTGAAAAAGGTGATAATTTATTTATTGACCATTATTATTGCAGCTTAATAAAAGGGAGAGAGAAACTGTCGTCCAATCATCATGGCATGGGAAAAAAAAAAGTGAACTGAGTGTGTGAGATACTATCTGTCTTTACACAGCACTTTAATGAAAAAGCTGTTACCTTTCAAAGGGGTTGATTAATGGATGTTTTCCCTAAATGCACATGTTTTTCTCTCGGTTTGCTAACGTATGTTACTTCAAGGCAAGAATCTAGTTTGCAATATCATTTTGCCACATTAGGTAAATAAGTATGCTAATTGATTAAAAGGGAGCATAGTTACTAGTATGTTCCTTGAAAAGTTTGCTGCAAATTACAAATGAGATTCCCCCAGGAACTGCTATGCTCCATTGCTATTAACTAGCAATACCTTGCAATCTGAATTCAGAGGGGCACATTACACCCCAGAGTATAGATGGAACATTCATATATCTTATACAGAGCAGAGAGAGTATTAACTCTGAAAGTAAAAGAATAAAAGAAAAAAGAAAATGCAGCTTGGTCTTTTCAAAAGTGCTATTGTATTTATTTCTTAAAATTAGAGTTTAATTGTAAAGCACTGAGAGTTTTGGGATGGAACTTGTGCACTGCATGCAGTAATGGGGTTCAGTTATTTTGGGACTCATTTTATAAGAGCCTGCCCAAAGTAGATGGCAGATATGTGCACAAGTTATACCAAATTTCCAAGCAGGCTTAACATGCATGGGACCCCTTTGAAAATAATCCCACCCCATTTACCCACACATAATTACACCTGCTATTACATGCATGGAAATGTTTCAGGAAAATGTATGTGCCAACTTCTGCTAATGTAGATATACATGCATGAATCCAAGCTCCTCCCCATCCCCACCCCAAGAAAAACTTCTGCTCAGTCTGGGTAATCTTACTTATGCATTTCTAAGTTTACCTGCATACCGGTTATGCAGTTTCATAACAAGCCATTTCTATGAAAAAAGCACTGTTTTATCTACAGAAATGCCTTTGAAAATTACCCTTCCTGACCTTGACCAATGCAGAAAGATGCATTCCAGCCGACACACAGTACTGCCTGCAATCCGACGCTTATTTTGTGAGTGAAAACTTTACTCCAGTGCAGCAAGAGATTTTACACTCACAAAATGTGCATTCTAAAATGGGAGTAATAGCACCCCCACATGGAAATCCCATGCAAATGAGGGCATTACAAGTACATTTTAAAAGGGCTATGGGCATAAATTTCGGGAGTTACGTGTGTGGCTGGGCCTTGTGCGTGCAGTGCACATTTTACAAAGGCCCAGCCACACATGTAACCCCCGTTACATGCAGAAGTGCCAGGTCCAAAGAAAAGGGCGGGTCAAGGGGCGTGGGCTAGGAGGGGAGGGGCTGGGCAGGGGGGCGGTCTGGGACAGCGCCGTTCAACGCTGTCCCAGGGAAGTATGCACCGGCAGCTGGCCAGCATGCGGAGATTACTTCTTCTCCAGAGGCACAGTAAGTACGGAAAAAAAAATTGGGGGACCGTTAGAGTAGGTTTAGGGGGCTGGGAGGAGACTTGGAGAGTACTGGGTACCAACTGATCGTGTCGCCGCGCGTAGGTTTTAAAATTCCCCACCCCGCGTGCACGAGTCGCGGTCTGCCAGCACATGTGTGCACAGATTTTAAAATCCGGTGCACATGTGTGCATGGCCATCGATTTTATAACATGTGTGCCTGCCGGGAACTGCGCGCACATGGACGCGTGCACGCGGGTCTTAAAATTGACCCCTTAAATATTAATCCCTGGTGCAGAGGTGCATTGGCCCCGAACAAGATTTTCTTAGTGTTGGAAACTTATCTCCAGGGTCAGTTAAGTTTTCAGCCATCCCGGATAAGTATTGACTTATTTGGTTAACCATTGCCACTTAGCCAGATAAATACTGACTTATCCAACTTATCTGACTTAAGTAGCAGCGAACCCATGCCAGATAGCCAGATAAAGCATTGACTTGTCTGGCTAAGTGACAGCAGCAAAACTCGCCAGATAGCCGGATAAGTACTTATCTGACCATGCAGCAGCAACCCCATGCCAGATATTTGGATAAGTACTGACTTATTTGGCAAAGTGACAGCAGCAAAATTCACCAGATAGCCAGATAATCAGTGTTACCTGGCCAAGTGGTGGTGGCTAACTAAGTGGCTAACTAAGTGGCTCCACTTAGCTGGATAAGTCAACAAATTTCCATGAAAGAGGGACCTTTTAAAAAAAAATGCATTGGTGGTAGTGCAACAGCACTTGCTGATTGCCCCTTCCCGCCCGCCTGCCCGGGATCCCCGCCGATTAATTTAAACAGGAGGAGGAGGAGATGGGAGCTCCTTCTCCCCTGCCATTTTTAACGGTAATCTGTCATTGTGAATGGACATCCTTCTATCACACCATGATATCAACCAGGAAGCAGGTGGTTCATCCAACAGCGATAGCTCTTCTTGCCAATAATGACCCAAATTCCATGCTAAGTTGGACTAATTTCCTCCCAGTGCAGAAGAAACACAGAGGCTCAACTCAGAGGTTCACGGTAAAATTCTATAAAATATCAAAAGTTCCAGTTCCATATTCCCTTGTAATCTGGCACAGTGTCTCCAATCATTGGGGGAAAAAAAAGCCTTTTCATAACTTAGCTCTTTCAATTAGTGCACAAACAGAGTACTTGGAAATAGAACAAGTCCAGGCAATCTTAACTAGGACTTGACCCCTTCAACTCTTTGGCCCTATGGGTAATTTAATTAACACAAACTAATTATGTTCCTTCTTTCAGAATGATAATGACCTGATGAATTAGCAAGGCAGAGACAAATGAACTCTCCTCCAAAATAATGACTGCCTCTATCATCCATCAAGTAGTAAGGGCAGAAGTTCATAAGGATCACCTGAGACAACTAACTCATTTAAAGTTAAAACTGAGAGCAAAAATGATCTGAGTGCTTATTGGGTTTGGCCATTCCTGCGATTTGTCTTCAGAGGAATAGCTTACATGTTGAAGTACGGTGCATGAAAACATAGGGAGAGTCATTTTCAAAGGGACTTCTGCATGTTAAATTGTGCTTTACCTGCAAAAATGGGTCTTTAGAAAATTGCACAACCGATACACACGTAAGATTATATGCAGACCCACCGTATGTGGTACTTTAACGTGCTCAGGGAAGCGGAATTCCAGGGGAATGTTTGGAACTTATACATGCAAATTTTCTCAACAAAACTACGTGTACCAAATAGCTGATGTAATTGTGTGCATGTGGTTTTGCTGGGATAATAGGTTTTTGTTGTTGGTTTTTTTTTTTTATAATTATCTTTATTAAAAGAATTATATTCAAAGACAGCAATTTTCAACGGGTAAGCAGGCACACATATATACATGTGCGTTGGCATGCGCCCAGAGACAAGGCAATTTTATAACATGCATACACATGCGCAAATGTTATAAAATAGCCTGGGCGTGTGTATGTGCGCACTCAGTTTTGCAAATGGATGCACCCAGCTATGTAAAGTCAGGTTTGAGCCATGCAAGTGGGGGAATTTTATAACAGGCACACATCCAAGCCATGACCAATTTCACCAGTTCATGCACCAGTTCATCCAGTCTAGAGCTAGGACCTCCAAATCTCCCTGGTTCTTTAGCCTGCAATTCCCCCCCAGTTACCACAGACCCCTTAAACTCCTCACAGATGTCTGTTTGTTTTTTTGAACTTGTATCTCCTCCATAGTGCCATTGGCCCTGGGTTCGTGCCTAGCTGCATAGGTACTTGTGCACACATCTCTTGGCTATGCGCACCGACACATACCTCTTTTCTTTTTTGTTCGAAGTGAGATATTTGGGTATTGGGAGATGTGCACACGTGTAGACGGCTTTCAAAATTGGGCAGACATGCACATGTTCTACATGCACACACATCTGCCTATTTTGGCACACGCCTGGCTTTTAAAATTAATCTTAAACATTCTACATTCTACAATCAATCATTAAACCAACCACAAAGAAAAAAATAATGTGTAAATTTCTTTTAATAATTCAGTGGTTCCATTTCTTTGTCCATCCTTCCTTTCATTTTTTCTCCCCCTTGCATAGAATTTGATTCCTATTCTTATCCAACCACTTACATGCACACACCAACTACATTCCATCTTGGAAGAGAACTCAAGTTATATTCTAATCCGGGGTTTGTTTAAAACTTGTAGATTTTAAATTGTTTCTTTAAATATCTGCATTCTGATTCTTTGTGCTTTGATTTCCCTTTCATGGAAGCTGGGATAATTTTCTAAGAGGACATGCATGCATAGGTCCACTTTGAAAATTGGTATAAATTTTATGCCCGAATTTGCCAGTTAAAAATTACAAAACAGTTTCAGCTCCAAAGTGATTGCCTGCTGTTGCACTGATTCTGCAGTAAAGAAGAATGTAAACTTAGACTTTAGGGTCAGACTGATTACATGATACCTTCTCTTGAAGCTGTAATGGATGGGGAAGCCTCTGATAAGGCTTGACATGTCTACTGCACAGGCTGTCACTACAGGCATTTCACTTTTACTTAATGTTTTGAAGATCATAAATACTGGACTATAATGTTTAGTATATAAACCCTGTATCAATCAAGCTGCCAGTAGGAGCAGTAAGCATAACCCATAAATTTAAACTGAACATGGTTAATCTATCAACATTTTGTAATGAGGATTGTTTTTCTAACAATGCATTTGGACTGATTTATTAATATGCTACTCACTCAGTGCCACTAATGAACTCACATACATAAAATATGCCAAAGAAGACCGAAAGATTCAATGTGTGAAGCTACACTGAAGTTTAAATAATTCAAGCAAAAACAAAAATTATTGGATGCCTCAAAGAGTTACACTCCCTATCATGCCTATGAAAGACAAAAAAAAAATTAATTAAAAAAAAAAAAAAGCACACAAAGTTCCCTACTTTGGTTCGTGGGCGTCCCTGAAAAGCTGACCCAGTTATGGTAAAAACGACCCTACTTGATCTTCTCGCCCATACTCTCCATTTGGTCTGATCAAACGTGTCTGGTGTTTATAGAAACTGACCATAGGACCTCAGGACTACTCTAGTGCCTTTGGCTGTTATAAAGACCCCAATGTGATAAGGCCGAGCACACACCCGATTTATCAAGGAGTTGAGAGCACATCACCGTGCACAAATTAGCACTCCTTTCTGCAAATTCCATTAGTCAAGGCATTTTCTGTTATTCCTCATTGCAGAGGGTGCATAGACTTTAACTCATGTTTTCTTAACGGGGGAAGTTTAACTCCTGCTCAGAGGTGGAGTAAAGTTTATGGGGCTGAACCTGGAGATCCTGGGGCTGGGATGCTGTGCTCGGGATTTATGTGCATAAATCATTATATGTTTGCAGAGAAATGTTTTTGTGTGAAATCCTGTTTTATGAGTATAAAAACAAGATTTGTTCACACCAATTTTGGAAGCACAACTTTTGTGCTTCTCCCTCATGTTGCATGCTCCTTTACTTAGGAAGGGTAATTTTCAAGCAGCCCACATAGGGCTAAAGTCTGTGGGTACTTTTGCGGGCACTGCCCCCTAAGTGATTTTCAAAATGTGATTTATGTGCCTAAGCCAGGTTTTATGCATGTAAACATTTTTCAGAAAGACCCCTTATGATCTCCTCATGTTTAGGTGCACAGCATTTATGCTCCTAGGGCCGGATTTTAAAAGCCCTGCGCACGTAAATCCGGTCGGATTTACGCGGGCAGGGCACTCGTGCGCCGGCGCGCCTATTTTGCATAGGCCGCCGGTGCGTGCACAGCCCTGGGACGCGCGTAAGTCCCAGGGCTTCGTAAAAGGGGCGAGTCCGGGGCGTGTCTGGGGTGTGTCCGGGGGTCAGGGGGCGGTTCGGGGCGGAACAGGGGTGTGGCGCCGGCCCGGGGGCGTGGTCGAGGCCTCCAGACCAGCCCCCGGGTCGGGTGATGGCGCGCCAGCAGATTGCTGGCGCGCGCAGATTTACACCTGCTTTTGGCAGGTGTAAATCTGCCAACAAAGGTAGGGGGGGTTTAGATAGGACCGGGGGGGGGGGGGGTGGGTTAGGTAGGGGAAGGGAGGGGAAGGTGCGGGGGGTGGAAAGAAAGTTCCCTCCGAGGCCGCTCCGATTTCGGAGCGGCCTCGGAGGGAGCAGGCAGCACGCGCCGAGCTCGGCGCGCGCAAGTTGCACAAATGTGCACCCCCTTGCACGCTGACCCCGGATTTTATAAGATCCAGCGTACTTTTGTTCACGCCTGGTGCGCGAACAAAAGTACGCACTCACGTAAATTTATAAAATCTACCCGCTAGCTCATATTTTGTTCATTAGTTTAATTTGTTTTTCACTTGCCATTAAAGTCAATGGGGGAAATATTTGCAGCCTATTTTTGGCTGCAGAATTGGGGTTTTCTTATCAATTTTGATGAAACTTCTAAGGAGCAATCATCAGAATAAGAAAAGAGCTCCAAGGTACTTAGAATGTGGGAAAATTGTACCAAAGTGGCATGAATAGCCTAAGGCACTGTAAAGGGGCAAAAGGGTACCAGGAGTGTCAAGAGTGCTTTAACAGAGGTGCAAAGCAGCAGCGAGAGTGTCAAAAACACACCACAGCTTCAAAAGAGAGCCCCGATAACAGTTGCATGAACCCTGGAAGGCAGCACGACAGGCAATGTGGCAAGACAAGTGGCATCAACATCCTACAGCACAATGAAGGGAGAACATAGCAAGTAGAAAGAGTGTCAGAAAAAACCACAAGGCACCGATAAAGGGACAAAGCAGCAGACAGACTAGCACCAACACACTGAGGAACCATGATAGTGGCAAGAACACCACAAGACCTTGCCTCGACGCCATCCGCCGCGAGCGCAGGGCGCAAGAGAGGGAGTTCGCCGTCTTTGCATTTCTGCGGCGCCAGGACGAACCCGCACCAGCGACCACTGCGCGCCTCTGGACGCGCGGCGCGTTTGACCGGTGGGCCTGCTTCCTCCTTTTCTCATCCCGCCGGGGAGCCAGGAGCCGAGGGAACACCAGCTTCCCCAAAAGGGAAAAAGAGGGTGGGCGGGTCGCCCGGTGCCCCAGACAGATCAACGTCCCGGGGTGGGTAAATCAGCATGCAGGTGCCGCCTTCCTCCCCGCCCCACTGCATGGGACACAGAGCCGTCCAGCAGAGCACCCTTCCCTCTGTGAGTTCCAGGTACCTAGCGCCTTTCTCCACGCCTGCTCATTGACAGAGCTGTGAGGACACTTATGACTCACAGGAAAGGGCTGGTTGTTGCTATGGATACTCCCACATGGCCTTCTCCTATTTCAAATGGCCGCTAAGAAATCACTGCAAACCAAAAGAATGAAACTAATATGATATGTTTCATTCGTGGGGGATCGCCATGCGTTTTCCGAACCCACGAATCAAACAAAAAGGGACCTATTCATTGCGGATTGCACATTCATTGAAAACGAATGCACATCCCTAGAAAATATCAACATTTCCTATTTCTTTTTGTTTTCAAAATGAAATTAAAGAGAAACATACAAAATTTTGTTCATTTTTATTTTGTTTCATTTTGAAGCCACTACCGCCATTGCCATTGCCACCACTTTTTTAAAAAAAACATCCATTCAGGGTCTGGGTCCCTTCTTTTGACTACCAATCCTGTTTTTACCCCATCTGCAAGACTTCTAGGGGCAGGAGTAATCCCCAGCCGCTTCTGCCCCGCAGCTCTGGTTTTTCAAAATGGCCATCAGTCAACCGAAAGACAACACCATTATGTTATACAGCATCCATTTTATAAATCAAGAGCTGCGGGGCAGGAGGCTGGGGTTTACTCCTGCCCCAAGAAGACTCACGGATGGGGTAAGAACAAGGTTGGTGGGGTGGGAAGAGGTCACAATATTCTGGGGGCTAGATGGGAGGCTTTCTGTGAAGCAGGTTTGGAGAACGGAAGCAGAGGAGATTTTATTTTTGTTTTTTTGGGGTTTTTTTGTGTGTATTTCATTTTGGATAATGAAACAAAAATAAACACACAAAAAAAGAAAAGTAAAAGGAAACAAATATCAAAATAAAACAACGTTTTTTTATTTATTTCTATTCTGCTTTTCAGCACTTCAAATGTACTGCCCTGTAGTATAATATATTGGCTTCTTTATCACCATTTTGTCCTCTCTAGCTGTCTCATTTTTTTTCTTTTCTTTTCTTGTGCTTTTCTTTCTCCCTGGTGTGTCTCCCTCCTTCTTGGATTTATGTCTCTTTCTCTTTATTCTGTTGTGGCTTTCTTCCATTTTTCTTATGCCACTCTTCATCTTATGCAATTGCCGCTCTTGCCTGAGATTCCCTTTAATGCTCTGGTCTGTTCAGTCTGACCTGAATAAAACCCTTACCTCCATTTAAAGCCTTTTAGTGTATCCCTAATACTGTCAGTAGTGTACTAAATATGGCTCAGATGTAGTAAGACTTGAGTGAAAAATATGCAATGAATTGCAGCCCACATTTTCTTTACTCGTGCTAAAAAAAAGAGTTAAATGTTTATGCAATAAGCTAATAGTATACCACTACATTATAACTTTAAAAAGCATGCTAACCTAAAAATGTGCACACAAAAACTATGCTTAACGCATACAAAACATGGTTTATGTGCATTGTTGTGAGCAGAAAACATGATTGAGTGCATAAAAGTTGCATCTAAAAGTTGTGCACACAAAATGAGGTAGATCTTCAAAAAATACGCGTGCGCGTACTTTTGTTCACGCCACCGGCGCGAACAAAAGTACACCAGATTTTATAAGATACGCGCGTATCTTATAAAATCCAGGGTCAGCGTGCGCAAGGGCGTGCACATTTGGGCAACGTGCATGCGCCGAGCCCGGCGCGCGCTGCCTGTTCCCTCCGAGGCCGCTCCGAAATCGGAGGGGCCTCAGAGGGAACTTTCCTTCCGCATCCCCCCCACCTTCCCCTCCCTTCCCCTATCTACCCCACCCCCCCAGCCCTACCTAAATCACCCCCCCCTACCTTTGTTGGGCAAGTTACGCCTGCTTGAAGCAGGCGTAACTTGTGTGCGCCGCCCCGGCATCCCCCAGCACAGGCCGCAGTGCCAGGGGACTCGGGACCGCCCTCCCGGCCCGCCCCTGAACCATCGCCATGCCCCCGGAGCTGCCCCGGATCGTCCCCTGCCCCAGGACATGCCCCCTGGACACGCCCCTCCCACCCCTTTTAGGAAGCCCTGGGACTTACGCGCGTCCCGGGGCTTTGCGCGTGCCGGCGGCCTATGCAAAATAGGCGCGCCAGCACGCGAGTGCCCTTCGCGTGTAAATCCTCCCGGATTTACGCTCGCAGGGGTTTTAAAATCTACCCCAGTGAATATAACCTATTGACAATTCAATGGCATATTTTGTAGCAATTTTGAAAAGCCCATTTATATGGGTAAAGCGTACTTACACATGTAAAATCCAGTTTTAAGCATGCAAATGCTTTTGAAAATCAGGCCCAAAGTGTGTATTCTTTCTCTGGAAAACTACACACACACAGTTTAGAAGGTGTAAATGTGTGCAAGTATTTTTCCTAGGTAATTTTTACCTATGGACTTTCCACCAATGTAGGCGAAATTACCCCCAACAGTGTGCATGTTATATTTTTAGTGAATGCACAAAGAAAAATATTTAACTTGAATTTTAGTTCACAAACTCCTCAGTATAGTTCTTGTAACTCCTAACTATAGAGGCTATGCTCATTCTATTTTATTCATTTAAAATGAGATTAGTAATTTTATTACTTTGTTGAGCTTCCCTAGTTCTGCCTTAACTCCCTCAGGACTGGATTCCCTATCGGTTTCACTAAATGAGTCTGTATTCCTTGTACTTATTACAGTGATATTCTAGCAATCTGTTATCAAGGTACCATCACCAGTTGTGCTCCACTCAATGAACTATGTGTGCTGACAAAATAATTTCACAAAGGACTTGTGGGAGACCCTAGTAAACTCCTTCAGCATGTTACTTACTCTTGTTTTTAAAACAGACATTCCAGAATCAATTGGGGTCTGGTGGCTTTCTTCTTTGGTGCTGGGACTTGGAGTTTAAACTATGTATTTACCTTAAAAGGTGTTCAATTGACAAGACTAAATCACTTTTTAAAAAATATATATGCATGCTGCATGTACTGTATGCTCCTTTTGCACATTAAATACCGAGAATGCATGCCACCCTAAAAATTCATATTCTCCTTTGACAGCCTTGTAAAATGATTGCTGCTTTATGCAATAGGATTCTGGTGAATCTGAGCAAAGGGATCTTTTTCAAACATTTCTGAAAATGTTGTTGAGGAAAAAGATTACTTTTGCACTGGGCTAGCCCAGAGTTTCTAGGACCGTTCCATGAAGCAAGGTAAGTTTTTGGATGCTCCTTATTCTGTATTTTATGTCACAAAGCATTCATGTAGTTGCACCTTTGCTTTTCCTACTATGGCAATGACACTACAAATGTAAGAACAGTTTAGGAAAAGCCTTGAAAAATGTGACTGGAGAGAAATAGCTGAGGCCTTATGAAAACATCTGGCCAAGCACTGTGTTTGGAGTTGATTGTACCAAGAAACCTAACAGAATGGCATGATCATAGAAACATAGAAACATAGAAACATAGAAATGACGGCAGAAGAAGACCGAATGGCCCATCCAGTCTGCCCAGCAAGCCTCACACATTTTTTCTCTCATTCTTATCTGTTACTCTTAGCTCCTTGTTCTATTCCCCTTCCACCCCCACCATTAATGTAGAGAGCAGTGATGGAGCTGCATGCAAGTGAAATATCTAGCTTGATTAGTTAGGGGTAGTAGGGGCAGTAACCGCCGCGATAAGCAAGCTACACCCATGCTTATTTGTTTTACCTAGACTATGTTGTACAGCTCTTGTTGGTTTTTTTTTTTTTTTTTTTTCTTCTCCCCTGCTGTAGAAGCAGAGAGCCATGCTGGATATGCATTGAAAGTGAAGTATCAGGCACATTTGGTTGGGGTAGTAACCGCCGTAACAAGCCAGCTACTCCTCGCTTTGTGATTGCGAATCCTTTTTTTTCTTCACCCCTGTCGTTGAAGCTATGCAGGATATGCGTGAAGCATCAGGTTTTTTGTTTTTTGTTTTTTTTTTTCCCCCTGCCCTTGAAGCAGAGAGCTATGCTGGAAATGCGTGATGTATCAGTCTTTCTCCCATGCCGATGCAGGAGAGAACCATGCTGGATATGCATGGAAAGTGAAGTATCAGGCACATTTGGTTTGGGGTAGTAACCGCCGTAACAAGCCAGCTACCCCCGCGTTTTGAGTGCGAACCCTTTTTCTTCTCCTTTGCCGTTGTAGCAGAGAGCTCTGCTGGATGTGTGAAGTATCAGTTATTCTTCTCCCCTGTCATTGAAGCAGAGAGCTATGCTGTATATGCATTGAAAGTGAAGTATCAGGCATATTTGGTTTGGGGTAGTAACCGCCGTAACAAGCCAGCTACTCCCCTCTTTATGAGTGCAAATCCTTTTTTCCATTACCTCTTGCTGTTGAAGCTTAGAGCGATGTAGGAGTCACAGTAAGCATGTGTATGTTTATTTAGTAAGGGTATTGTGTCAATAGCCATCATTCTGGCGAGTCACCCACTCTTCATTGGTGGCCTCTTGACTTTATGGATCCGCAGTGTTTATCCCACGCCCCTTTGAAGTCTTTCACAGTTCTGGTCTTCACCACTTCCTCCGGAAGGGCATTCCAGGCATCCACCACCCTCTCCGTGAAGAAATACTTCCTGACATTGGTTCTGAATCTTCCTCCCTGGAGCCTCAAATCGTGACCCCTGGTTCTGCTGATTATTTTCCTACGGAAGAGGTTTGTCGTTGTTTTTGGATCATTAAAACCTTTCAAGTATCTGAAAGTCTGTATCATATCACCTCTGCTCCTCCTCTCCTCCAGGGTGTACATATTTAGATTCTTCAATCTCTCCTCGTACGTCATCCTATGAAGATCCTCCACCTTCCTGGTCGCCCTTCTCTGTACCGCTTCCATCTTGTCTTTGTCTTTTTGTAGATACGGTCTCCAGAACTGAACACAGTACTCCAGGTGAGGCCTCACCAAGGACCTGTACAAGGGAATAATCACTTCCCTTTTCTTACTTGATATTCCTCTCTCTATGCAGCCCAGCATTCTTCTGGCTTTTGCTATCGCCTTGTCGCATTGTTTCGCTGTCTTCACATCATTAGACACTATCACCCCAAGGTCCCTCTCCTGCTCCGTGCTCATCAGCCTTTCCCCCCCCATCGAGTACAGTTCATTCGGATTTCCACTCCCCATATGCATGACTTTGCACTTCTTGGCATTGAATCTCAGCTGCCATATCTTCGACCACTCTTCCAGTTTCCTTAGATCCCGTCTCATTCTCTCCACCCCTTCTGGCGTGTCCACTCTGTTGCAGATCTTAGTGTCATCCGCAAAAAGACAAACCTTACCTTCTATCCCGTCTGCAATGTCGCTCACAAAGATATTGAACAGGACCGGTCCCAACACCGATCCTTGCGGCACACCACTTAAAACCGCTCTCTCTTCAGAGAAGGCTCCATTTACCATCACACATTGTTTACTGTCCGTCAACCAATTTGCAATCCAGGTCACCACATCGGCACTCACTCCCAAGCTTCTCGTTTTATTCACCAGTCTCCTGTGCGGAACCGTATCAAAAGCTTTGCTGAAATCCAAGTAGATGACATCTAGTGCTCTTCCTTGATCCAATTCCTTGGTTACCCAGTCAAAAAAGTCAATCAAATTTGTCTGACAGGATCTTCCCCTGGTGAATCCATGCTGCCTCTGGTCCATCAATTCTCCAGACTGTAGATAGTTGACTATTCTCTCTTTCAGCAGTGACTCCATTACTTTTCCCACCACCGAAGTGAGACTAACCGGTCTGTAGTTGCCTGCCTCTTCCCTGTTCCCACTCTTGTGATCGAAAGCGTAAGTGTCATGGAAGACTCACCAGAAGGCACAAACATAAATGTATTTGATATTATTTCTAAATCCACAGTAAACTCACATAATGTTATGTGTACTTTCTGAATGACATAGCCACCTGCTTTCTGATCTCTTGGCTGCATCTGTTGCATCCTTTTAGGTATTCTGTGTGTGCCACAGATTATGAATGCAATGCAGTATGTGGTGAGTACATTTAAGCAATCTAGCTGTTGAAAAACCAACAGTATTGTTTTGTAGTGATTTAGCTCTGATAGTTCAGAAACACCTGCCCCTTAAATTTTTTTTTTATACTTTTTCAAATGTCAGAAACACAATATATTCAACAATGAAAGTTGGCACCCTGACACATTGTCTTTCATGGGCAGCTGTGCCCATTGCTTGATCTGGTATACAGTAATCCATCATCATATCATGTCACTGCAGTATAGACTTTTCTCAAAAGAGAATACTTTTTGTGAGTAGAGCATCACAAAGAAGCATACAATAGAGATGTGCATTTGCAAATCGATTTAGGAAGAAAATTAATGGAAAAGGCTAGGGCCCCAAAAGTTAATGAAAATTTCCATTTGCTTTTGGGATTTTTTCCCATTAAAAGCTGTGGGCCAAGGGGAGTGTTGGCCCTTAAGAGAGATACCACAGTTTCCATCTCTGCCTGATTATAAGGGTGCTGCAGCAGTGTCATGAGGGGAGCAATGGCCCTGAAGAGAGATGCCACAGTTTCCATCTCTACCTAACATCAGATTTCACTGCCCCCAGGAGATCTTTAAAGGGACGGTCTTAGGGAGCCATGAGGGGAGTGTTGTCCCTGGAGAAGCTGCAGTTCCCATCTCTGCCTGACATCAGATTTGAGCACCCCAGTAGATCTTAGGGATGTGCATTCGTTTGCAACATATTGGCAATCTGCAATGTATAGGGCCATATTCGTTGTATTCATGGGGAAGCGAAACGTATCGCGATTCCTACGAATACAATGAATCTTCACCGAATTATTCGGCCATCTAAAGAAGCGAATTTAAACAAAACCCCCACCCTCCTGTCCCCCCTAAGACTTGCCAAAACTCCTTGGTGGTCCAGCAGGGGTCCGGGAGCGATCTCCTGCACTCGGGCCATCGGCTGCCGGAATTCAAAATGGCGCTGATAGTCCCTGTGACATAGTAAGGGCAAAGGCTAACGGTGCCATTTTGATTACTGACAGCCACAGCCCGAGTGCAGGAGATCGCTCCCGGACCTCCGCTGGACCACCAGGGACTTTTGGCAAGTCTTGTAGGGGTCAGGAGGGTCCCACAAGACTTGCCAAAAGTCCCTGGTGGTCCAGCGGGGGTCCGGGAGCGATCTCCTGCACTCGGGCCGTCGGCTGCCGGTATTCAAAATGGCACCGATAGCCTTTGCCCTTACTATGTCACAGAGGCTACTGGTGCAATTGGTCGACCCCTGTCACATGGTAGGAGCACAAGATGGCGCCGGCCGTCCATTGCTCCTAACATGTGACAGGGGCCGACCAATGGCACCGGTAGCCCCTGTGACATAGTAAGGTCAAAGGCTATCGGACCACCAGGGAGTTTTGGCAAGTCTCGGGGGGCTCAGGAGGGTAGGGGTTGTAGTTAATTAAATTTTAGCCAGGAAACAAATAAGAATGGAACGCATGAATGGATCGGGGCCCCCCCTTGCCAAATGCAAGGGGGGGCCCCCTACGAATACGAATACCGAATGTAACGTATGCAGTCCCTCTGCACATCCCTAGTAGATCTTTAAAGGAGCTCTTTTGTGGAGTGCTACTGCCGTTGTGCCAAAGTGGCGTGCCCCTCTATTCAGTTTTGGCCATCTCACCGCCTGTATGAGGATGTGGTTAGTGCAGCTACTGTAGCTGTGTTTAAAAAAGGATTGGATAAGTTCTTGGAGGAGAAGTCCATTATCTGCTATTAATTAAATTGACTTAGAAAATAGCCACTGTATTACTAGCAACAGTAGCATGGAATAGACTTAGTTTCTGGGTACTTGCCAGGTTCTTATGGCCTGGATTGGCAACTGTTGGAAACAGGATGCTGGGCTTGATGGACCCTTGGTCTGACTCAGTATGGCATTTTCTTATGTTCTTATGTTCTTATGAGAAAAAGGAAATGGGTTGTTTGCTTGATTCTGGCTAGTGCTGCAACCCGTCCTGTGGCTCTCCAGACCAGGTTAGATGCATTTTTCCCTGGGTTAATGAATGTGTTGGTTATCGGCAAACTTGTAGGTGCTCCCACTGACTCCTCTGAGATTGATACTTTTCTCAGCTCTGACACTCAACTTTCACCTCTTCTATAGGGTAGAGATGTGTATCGTGTGATCGATCGTCTTAATGATCAATTTCAGCTGGGGGGGGGAGGGAATCGGATCATCGCGGTTTTGTTTTTTAAAATATCGTGTAAATCGTAAATCGGGGGAGGGCGGGAAAACCGGCACACTAAAACATCCCTAAAACCCACCCCGACCCTTTAAAATAAATCCCCCACCCTCCCGAACCCCCCCAAAATGTCTTAAATTACCTGGGGTCCAGTGGGGGGGTCCCGTTGTGATCTTCCACTCTCGGGCTACGAGTGCGTTGATAGAAAATGGCATCCGGGAGCGATCTTCTACGCTTGTGACATCGGGGACAGGAACCAAAATGGCGCCGGCGCTACCTTTGCCCTGTCATATGACAGGGCAAAGGTAGCGCCGGCGCCATTTTCTATCAACGCACTCAAGGCCCGAGAGTGGAAGATCACAACGGGACCCCCCCACTGGACCCCAGGTAATTTAAGACATTTTGGGGGGGTTCGGGAGGGTGGGGGATTTATTTTAAAGGGTCAGGGTGGGTTTTAGGGATGTTTTAGTGTGCCGATTTTCCCGCCCTCCCCGTCCCCTCCCCCTTCCCCCGATTTACGATTTTTGACGATAAATCGGGGGAATTCCTATTAAATATCGCCTCTAACGATTTTTGACGATTTAAAATATATCAGATGATATTTTAAATCGTCAAAAAACGATTCACATCCCTATTATAGGGGAATAAAACTATAGCACTGGATGTGAAGGTGTCCTCCCCTAACTTGGACGAAGACCTTGAGCTTGCTGGAGCTGGAGCTGTTAATGAGAACGCTATTTCTTTTGAAAATACTACATTGGGGGTAGGCCCAGGACAGTAATTACTCCATCTAATAAGGTGTTTACTATTCAAATATTCCCCATAACTCTAAAGACATTCTGATTCCTGTGACTGCCCTAGAAAAATCATTATCCACTAAGATAGTCAAGAGCATGTCCTCTTTGGAACATTTATATTTACAGGTTGCAGATTAATCTTTTAAACTGGAGTGCCAAGAGAAGATTGGTGTATTGGACGAACAAGCTAAGATCTTACAACACTCATTCCTAGCTTTGATTCTGGATAATGAAACATTGCATTTTAAAATAGATACCAGGAAGAATTTCTCAAGGAGATTTAGGGCCTCATTTTCTAAAGTATCTCAGGCCTGCGATAGTTTAGATAAATGTGGTAATGAGGGGCGGGGAGCTGAAACGGGGGGGTGGTCCTGCGCTAGCCGGCAGCAATCACACCTCCACGGTGCAATTGCTGCCGGCATCGCGCCCAATAACTCCACCATAAAAGCTGTAGTTATTGGGCACGAAATAGGCAGCGAAAAGGCCCTTACCTTTTCGCTGTCCACGCCGTCATCGCAGAGACGGCCCCGATGACGCCCCGACTCTTCCTCTTCCGGGGCCAACTCCGCCCCGATGTAGGTAGCGCAAGCCTGTGATAGCCTTGGAAAATAAGGTCCTTAATTTGCAGTTTATAAATTTTCCTGTTATTTCTTCAGTATCTCCTAGAGATATGTTCAATAGGTTTTTCCTTGAAGTTGTTAAGATTCTCCCCTAAGGAGTTTCCAATAATCAATAAGGTATATTATCTGCCACAAAATAGGAATGAGGAAATTCTTTCTGTTCCCTCAGCTGAGTCCGAAGGTGCTGATTCTTCAAGAGGATATCTGTCTTAGTGCTACATTGTTAGCCATTTGTGCTACAGAAAATTATAAAGAATGCATCCTGAAATCTTTTTTTAAAATTTGGGAGAAGACATTTTTGGTTAAAAAGTTGGGAATCTTCCCATATTGACTAGAGTAACCCATGCTAGAACGAAGTAAAAGTAACAGAGACTGAGTGTTAATATTGGGTGCTAGCTTTCAGTTAAGAATCCCATGTAAATGTCATGTTAAGTTTGCCAATAACAAGTTTATTTTTTGTGATCCTGAACATTCAGAGAAATTTCTTCAGGACAAAGAGACAGTCTTTTAAGTTGTGTGTAGGTCATTTAGAATAATCTTTGGGAGATTTTTCCTTCATTTGTTTCTTTAAAATGTTCCCAATTTATGAGGTCTATCTTACTAGATAAACGAAGCTTGACCGACGTGCTGCAAATGCGCGGTAGAGACCAGCTCTACCGCGCATGTGCGGGCGAGCACGTCGGTCTGAGCCAGCGTCAGAAAGAAAAAAAATGGCGGCGTCCAGTGGCAGCAGCGGGCGGCGACGGCGGTAGCGAGCGGCGGCGGTACCGGCAGCGGGGCGGTAGCGAGCGGCGGCGGTAGCGAGCGGCGGCGGTAGCGGCGGCGGTAGCGGGCGGCGTCCAGTGGCAGCAGCGGGCGGCGACGGCGGTAGCGGGCGGCGGCGGCGGTAGCGAGCGGCGGCGACGGCGGTAGCGGCCAGTAACGAGGGAGGGAGAAGAGAGAGAGAGGGAGGGACGGACTGAGTGGGAGGGAGGGACGGAGAGAGAGAGTGGGAGGGAGTGACTGAGTGAGAGGGAGGGACTGAGTGGGAGGGAGGGATTGAGTGAGGGGGAGGGACTGAGTGAGAGGGAGGGAGTGGGACTGAGTGAGAGGGAGAGGGGGGACTGAGGGAGGGAGTGGGACTGGGAGAGAGAGGGAGGGAGTGGGACTGAGGGAGAGTGAGTGCGACTGAGTGAGTGAGAGGGAGGGAGTGACTGAGTGAGAGGGAGGGACTGAGTGGGAGAGAGGGACTGAGTGGGAGGGAGGGATTGAGTGAGGGGGAGGGGGACTGAGTGAGAGGGAGTGAGTGGGACTGAGGGAGGGAGTGGGACTGAGGGAGAGAGAGGGAGGGAGAGAGAGGGAGGGAGGGAGTGGGACTGAGGGAGAGGACGGAGAGAGTGGGACTGAGTGAGAGTGAGTGGGACTGACTGAGTGAGTGAGAGGGAGAGAGAGAGGGGGGAGGGAGTGAGTGAGACTGAGTGGGAGGGAGGGACTGAGTGAGAGGAGAGGGAGGGTGGGGAGGAGTGGGTGAGGGAGGGAGGGAGGTAGGGGGTGGTGAAGAGTGAGGGGAGAGAGAATGAGGGGGAGGTGAGAGACAGAGGGATGTAGCCCGTTTTAACGGGCTTAACGGCTTGTATACAGATAATTGAATGTTACATCTTTTCTTCACTTGTTTCCTTAGAACTATATGTTTTCTTAGCTGTTTGTTTTTCTTGATTTTTTTGTTAATAGAAAATTACAAACATTTTTTAAAAAGCTATGGGACAAGTAAACCAACATGTGTATTTCCCTTCTCAAGGCAGGCAGCAGTGCTTAGCAACTAATGACATCACACTCGATCCTAGACTGACTGGATCAAGGGTGGGAAGGAGAGGGAATAAACCAAAAAACAGGACCAATTAAGTTGAAGCATTTTTTATCCTAGATGGCATTTGCATGGATTGATGGTTAATAGAAACATAGAAACATGATGGCAGAAAAAGACCTTATGGACCATCAGTCTGCCCATCTGTCCTATTAATTTAGCTTTATAATGCTCATCACTTCCTTAGAGAACCCCCTTATTTATCCCATGCTTTCTTGAATTCAGATACTGTTTAAACCTCCTCCACTTCCACTGGGAGGTTGTTCAACACAGTAGAGAAATATTTCCTGAAATTACTCCTGAATCTACCCCATTTGAACCTCATCTAATGACCCCTTATTTCCATTGAAAAAGGCTCACTTCCTGTGCATGGAAACCTTTGAGATATTTGAATATCTCTATCATATTATTTATGTTTATGCTTAGATTTAACTCTTAATCTATGCAATTTTATTTTTATTATTATTACTATTATTTTTATTTTTTACTTTGTAAACCATGTTGGTCAATTATATAATTGTTAAGACGGTATAGAAATATTTTAAATAAATAAATAAAATAAATATTTCCCCTGTCTCACCTTTCCTCAGGGTACTTGAATGTGTTGCAGATTTTGGTATCGGCAAAAAGACAAACCTTTCTAGACAATCCTTCCATTATGTCACTCACAAAAATGTTGAAAATAACTGGTCCAAGAACCGATCCCTGAAGGACACCACTAGTAACAGCCCCCTCCTCAGAGAAAATTCAATTTACCACTACCATTTGCAGCCTCCCAATCAGCCACTTTCTAACTCAGTCAGTCACTCTAGGATCCATACCAAGGGTGTACAATTTATGTATAAATCTTCTGTGTGGAACCATCTCAAAGACCTTGCTGAAATCCAAGTATACTATGAGGTAGATCTTTAAAAAGTACACCGGATTTTATAAGATATGCACGTAGCCGCATGTATCTTATAAAATCCGGGATTGGTGCGTGCAAGGCTGCGCAAAATCAGCAGCCTGTGCGCGCCGAGCCGCGCAGCCTGCCTCCAAAATCAGAGCGGCCTCAGAGGGAACTTTCCTTCCGTGTCCCCCACCTTCCCCTCCCTTCCCCTACCTAACCCACCCCCCGGCCCCACCTAAATCCCCCCCTACCTTTGTTGCGCACGCCGCCTCGCATCCCCCGGCACAGGACGCAGTGCCGGGGGACTCGGGACCGCCCTCCCGGCCCACCCCCGAACCGTCGCCACGCCCCCAGACCCGCCCCCTGACATGCTCCCTCCCGCCCCTTTTACGAAGCCCCGGGACTTACGCACGTCCCGGGGCTTTGCGTGCGCCGGCGGCCTATGCAAAATAGGTGCGCCGACGCGCGAGTGCCCTGTGCGCGTAAATCCAGGAGGATTTACACGCGCAGGGCTTTTAAAATCTAGCCCTATGTCTAGCACTCTTCCTTGATCCAACTCTTTGGTCATCCAATCAAAGAAATTGATCAGATTCATCTGACAAGATTTACCTCTATTGGATTCCAAAAATTGTACTATCCTGTTATAGGAGTGATTCTGTTAGTTTGCTCACCATAGAGGTGAGACTAACAGGCTTGTAGCTCCCAGCCTCCTTCTTACTTCCACTTTTATGACTAGGAACCATATCCTCCCTTTTCCAGTCCTCCGGAACTATTCCAGACTCTAAAGAAACACTGAAAAGCTCATCCAGCGGAGCTGCCAGGACTTCTCTAAGTTCCCTTAGTAACCTCAGATGGCCTCATCGCCATCTGGCCCCATCGCCTTATCTACTTTAAGTTTAGTTAGCTCCTCACGAAGAAACACACTGTTCTGAAAATTAATTGCGGTTTACCTCACTTCCACAATTATTTTTGTTTGTTTTATGTGAACACCGAACAGAAATATTTGTGAAGAAATTTTGCTTTTCCTCACCAGCCTCTACATATTCCTCCCCTTCATCTTTGGATCTCAGAATGTCACTTTTGCACTTCCTTCTATCACTAACATATCTAAACAAAAAAGTCTTGTCCCGCCATTTTACCGTATTTGCAATTTTTTCTTCTAGTTGAATTTTTGCATTCCTGACTACTTTCCCAATTTCTCTCTTTTTTTTTTTTCAAAGTGAAAGTTAGGCAGGCAGCGATATTTTGAGTTCTTTTGTTTCTGGAATGGAGGAGAGAAGGTGATTGAATTCTAAGCTCTGAGAGCTGAAGAAAAATTCAGAAAAGACTGGAACTAGGAAAAGTAAAAAGTGAGGTGGGGGGTCTAGCTTTGCTGTCTCCTTTTTTTCAGAGAGTTAAACACTTTGTTACTCTGTGTCAAAAATCTTTTGAGGTCCATTTTCCAAAAAGGTTGCCTGGTCTAATTCAAGACTTAGCCAGACAAACCCCTAGTTTTAAATATCCCCTCCTCTCCCCCCCCCCCCAGACACACACTTAATTCATTACCTGGTGAAAACTTAGCCAGATAAAAAAGAGGCAAGGTAGGTGGGTATTCTGGGAGTGGCGCCGGATAAAGTTATCTGGTTACCTCTGGATGGCATAAAACAGTCATAACGTTAGCCAGAGAACTACTGCCTCTAAAAAAAAACACAGACAGAATACAAGACCAGCGAAGCAGTTGCCAAGGAGCTCCCCTCCCTCCTGATCCCAAGCAATAATTTTTATGTAGGGGGGGAGGTGTACTCATCCCTCCCGATCCCTAAAATATAGTTGTATGTAGGGCGGAGGAGCCCCCTTCCCTCCCCATCCACAAAATATAAATGGCTTCTCTCTCCTGAGCCACCAGCTCCTGCCCCAGAAACTTGCATAATTTAAAGTGAAAGATAGTACATTAAAGCTTGCAGCACTGATTACAAATTAACTTCAGATACTTTGTATGCAGTCCGCAATAGCTTCAGCATCTCTTTCAAGCCTTGTTGACTGTGGAAGCAAATGCATGTTTACAGATTTCAAAATCTGCTTAGCTCTGTTTCCAGTAATTTAGCAAGTGATCAAAAAAGGGGAATGGCTTTGAAAATCTGCAAGGCTTGTTTTTGATAAAAACAAAATGGCAAGAGGCAATTTTTTTCTTTTTTTTTGTGGTTGCCTTTGCTAGCAATTACTGCTTGCAAGTCCAAGGACTGTAAAAATAAAATATTCTCCAGCCCCACCCACCCAATGAGGATAATTCTACAGCATCTGAGATATAAGCTGTAACACAAGTAAAAATGGGTGATGCTGCTTATTTCAGATGACATTTTAGCAGCTGCCTTTGAAATTCAATAATTTTCACTTCATTTAGGTAATTTTGGGATTATTGCCTGAGCTGATCATGTTATTTTTTTCTTCCAGCTTATTCAGTTTAAAAGTGAAAACATCTGATCCAAAAGTAATTTTTCCATGCTTTGCTTGTAGATTGCTTCTGTTACGTTCAGCTAAAATATTTGAATGGTCTGAACATGAAATTGGGCAATGTAAATTAATGATATGTAAAACAGCCTATGATTCCTTTACTAGGTCTCCACTCCTTCTAGCAGAGGACATATTGAGAATGACAGGGTAGTGTCTTGGACTAAAGCAGGCCAGATCTGGCTATTGGAGCCCAGTTTTCTGGCCCACTTTTCCTTTCAGTGGCTCGATCTGATCCATAGAAGAATACATTTTTTTCCACCTCCACCTTAGTCATGGTGGAAGCAGCAGCAGAAGAAGCAAAAAGGTTGTCAGAGTTTTGCAGGCCCCACCAGTGGTAGAAGAGCCACCAAATATGGACAGGGAAAGAGCCATTGGTGGAAAGACCAGGCATCATCAACAATAGAAGAATTGGTTGACCATGGCCTTGGAAAAGCCAAGCTCCACAAGCAGAAGATCAAGAAGCAAGGTGCTAAAGGAGAGGGGAATAGCAAGAGAAGGGGGAAGCATAAGTGAGAAGGAAGGGAGGGGTGAATGGGAGGGAGGAGATAGGTGACAGTGAAGGGGGGAAAGGAACAAAAGGGGAGGGGAAAGGATTGTGAGACAACAAAACAAAAAAAAAAAAGATCCAATTATAAAACAGGCCTCTAGTGGTCCTGGAAACCCCCTCCCACTCTGAAGAAAGGAAACCTGAGGCCCAGTGAGAGAGCAGAAAGGGAGAGGAGAAGGTGTAAGATAGGAGGTGCTGAAAGTAAGAGTGAAGGGAGGGAGAGTAGAGAGTGTGAGAAATGGGAGGAGGTGTGAGAGTGACGAGAAGGGGAGGGAAGGAAATAGGGGAGGGTATGCATGAGAGGGAGTGGTGACTGGGAAAGGGGTAAAAATAAGAGTAAAGGGAGGGAGAAAAAGGGGAACAAGTAAGAATTAAGGGAGGGGAGAAAGGAGTGAGAGGAAAGGGAAGGATGAGGAAAAGGAGGAGTGAATGGGAGGAGAGGGTATATGCATGTAAAAGAGGTGGAAGGGAAAGAGATGGGGAGTGACAGGGAGTGGAATGGGGAGGGAATGAAGGGGAGGGAGGGAGTGTGCTGTAAATACATACATACATACTTACATAGAGACACTCACTCTCTCTCACACACACATACACACACAAGTCAGGGGGCAGATGCAGGAGACAGGATTCCTGGGATATGGCACAGTTGCCAACTTCTAAGACATGTAGAAATATTATTGCTGCACTTATGAGATCCCTGCCTTCTAGTTTTTCCTTTACCTAGCATTTCAGATCAAAGAATGGGCAAAACATGATATCCCCCCCCCCCCCTTTTCCTTACCTCAACAAAATCCAAGGGGAATCCCCCAGCCTGACCCTCTTAATAATTTGAAATGTCTTATGTGGCCCTTCCTCTGAAAAGTTTGGGGACTCCTGGACTAAACAATTTGCTATGTCTCAAGCCTTTAGAAGTGTCTTCAGTGATATGGCATTGGGTTAGTTTAATGGAACCCAAGATCATTCTAGTCAACAAGTTTGGGGTAAGAGGATGGAGAGGAAGGAAGCCTCTTTGTCTCTGAAAAACAGACACAGAGCCATGGCTGAGCCTTGAGGGCCTGTGCCCATTCACCTTTAGCTCAGGCCTCTGCCCCTAGAAGCAGAGTCATGTCCCATCTGAATTGGCCCTTAAAGGTGCAGATTGCACTGCAATCAATGCCAGTCCATGATCCCTTGCATTTGGGCTAAATGAACAGGAGACAAATCTCTTCTTGGGCTAGGTACATAAAAGTTTGAGGCCATTAGTTTTTTTTTCTGTTTCCTTAGAACAGGTAAGTATTTATTCCCTCTCTTTTCAGTCCCTTAAAAGTTCAGAAAGAGTGTCAGAAACAGCAGAGACAAAGTCCAACAAAAAATTTAGTTCTGGCTACAACACTGCTGAGAATGGTAGGAGCTAAGAGTAAGATAAGTCCAATCTCTCCTCGCTTTTAAGAGTGGGAGCTTGGGGAAAAGCCTACTTTCTGACCCAGTGCTCCAGAAATTTGAGTGAGTATAGAAAGCCACACAGACAGGTTCCGGTGGTCATGCTTCCTCTGAAAATTCACTGTAAATAACTGTTCCTGTGGGAATCCAGCAGTAGGATGGAGAGTGTCCCTGTTTGATAAAGTAAACCTCTCACCATGGGCCTGCCATTTCTATGGGTGTGAAGGAGTGTCCTTGAAAGTCCTCCTTAACCAGCGCAGGACCAGGCATCTAGCTAGACTGGTCCACCTTAAAAGCTAGAGACATAGAGAGCTCTATAGGAGGTGCTCCTGAAAGTAGAAATAAGAGTTTAGGCCCAGGTGGGAGTAGACAGGCCCACTTTCTACAGGAGAAGGCAGCTCCTGACACATATCTGTCCTAAATGTGACTCTTGCATGTGGTTGCTGAAGGTACTGTTATTTGTGACTATTGCTGAAGGTAAGCAGTTTATAATGATGTTCTTTATATACTGTAAATAAAAGCACCTAAAGAAAGCCTTGAGTGCTCATTACTGTGCCACATATGGTGTCAGCTAGGGGACCTCTGCGCTACACAAGTTTCAGCAAGAGATCCATGCCTCGGAACAGAGGTTTGTTTGGAAATCGGTTTGCTCTTAAACAGTTGTACAGTGCAGAGGCTTCTATTATAGAAGATTGATGAGCTGTATAGCAGTACAAAACAGTGCTCAAGACAGGAAAAAAAAAGAGGAAAAATGTTCTTGCTAAGAAAATTGAGCCTAGAGCAAGGCACATAAGAACATAAGAACATTCCATACTGGGTGAGACTAAGGGTCCATCAAGCCCAGCATCCTGTTTCCAACAGTGGCCAATCCAGGCCATAAGAATCTGGCAAGTACCCAAAAACTAAATCTATCCTATCCACAGGCCAAAAGAGTCTAGAGAACAGTATAAAAATTATTGTATGGTTCCTACACAGAGAAGCAGAGTGGTACTGAAGCAATGCTACTAAGTGGGTACACAGATCACTGAGAAGAGTGAAGCTGGGTAGCTCAAGGAGAGCACAGCAGTAAAACACACACACAGAAGACAAATTTTGTCAGGACCTGGCTGCAGGGCAGCTTGGAAGTTTAAACTTGTGATGGGCTAAGGAAGATATTGAGCAAATAGTATGTAAAGTGAGTCAGTGCTGGATAAGCAGGGCTTTTTTCTTTTTCTATCAGAAAAAAAGAGTTTGTTGGTATTTATGTTTGAACAGGGCATGTCCCCTGCATAAAAGGTTCTGCTGCCAGAGTATTTTATGAAAAGAAGTGAGAAATGTTGGAGCTGCAATGTACTTTTGTGTGGTAGCAGTTTCCCCTTCTCCAGATCAGGAGTGGAGGGAGAACCAGGGTCTGCCCAAGACAAGGGAGGAAATAATACAGCCAGAAAATCCAGCCAAGGTATTGGAGCCAGAGAACCCACTCCCAAATATCCAGGTGATGCAGAGAAGTAAATGGTTTTAGCTGGTGGCTAAGATACAAGGATTTGCAGAAGAGATAGCCCAAATAGAAAGTAAGCTGAGGCAACCTGTCAGATAGAACACCATGTTAAAGAAGAAATTGCAAAAAACTACCAGCCACCCAGAGATGAGGCCAGAGAGAGGCTTAAGGCACTGGAAGCTTAGGAAGGTGCTGCAGAGAGGCCAGGCAGAGATGCTGAAGAGAGGTCAGACAGAGGTGCAACAGATGGAGTCAGCATAGAGATATCGGAAGACATTGTGATAAAGCTTGGGAACAGAGACAGCACATAGAAGCCTGACAAAGACGGCACGAGGAGTCAGAATATGTTGTCATAAAAATTGGAAAAGAAGTGAAACGTGTAACATTGAAAAATGAAGACATACAGGTCATTGAGCAAGTGGAAGAGAAGCCACAACTGGAGAGCCCTGAGAGAGAACAGAGAGTTTTCCTAAGACAGCAGCAACACCCAAATGGAGACAAAAGATTCCTTGTGAAAGGAGATCCAGAAAATATGCGCCTTAAGGAGGAAAAGGATTGGAACTTGGAGCTTCAAATGGACTCATAAAAAAATACGGGTGGACACTAGCAAATAGCAATGGGCTCAGTGGGTGATTTTCATAATTGGAGCTTAGTTAAGGGTAAGCCTAGCGAGAGGGAGAAAGCTGCCCCTATGGCCCTTACCCTGGGTTTAAGTGGCTAGAAGCCAGAAGAAGCATACTGGGGTGAGAAGTCACTTCCCTGGAAGGAGTCAGGGTGAGTAGAGACTCTTACCCCAACAGGTTTGAGTTGAGGTGGAAGGTATGTGAAAGAGTGACCTTGAAAACTCTTCATAACCAGTGCTGGACCAGGCATCTAGCCTGGTCTATTTTAAAAGCTAGAGAAACAGATAGATCTGTAGGCAGGGCCCCTGAAAGTAGGAATAAGAGTTTGAACCCATGTGGGAGTACAGGCCTTGGGGCTGCAGGAGAAGGCAGCTCTTGACACATCTCTGAACTAAAACTGAATCCTACATATGAATTCTGTAGGTGCTGTTATTTGTGACTACTGCTGAAGGTAAGCGGTTTATGCTGATGTTCTTTGTGCACTGTAAATAAAAGCACTTAAAGAAAGCCTTAACCACTCATTAGTGTGCCACAATGGGGCATCAGAGACCTTGATCCAAGTTGATGGTGAATGAAGACCTACACAAAACAGTGAGAAGTGACTGTCCAGTGTCTGTGTGGAGGTAACCATGGTAAAATAGTAAGTGTCAGCAGAAAATGACCCAACTGGTCCATCCAGTCTACTCAACAAGTTAATTTTTAGGGTAGTAAGTGTCATGCCATACAGGTGAGGTTACTGCTATGCCTTCTGTTAATTTTAGTAACTGTTGCTCCATGCAGGTCATTCTTTAGCTATAGGGATCATCTGTGTTTATCCTATGCCCCTTTAACATAAGGTTTACCGTAATAGGTAAGACCAAAGGTCCATTAAGCCCAGTAAACTATTTCCAACAGTGGCCAATCTAGGTCACAAGTACTTGGCAGTATCCCAAATGGTTGATAGATTCCATGCTGCTTATCCCAGGGATAAGTGGTGGATTTTCCAGCTACACTAACAGTTTTTATCACATAATTTGGGAACAGATTCCAGAGTTTAAAAAAATATTTTCTCCTATTTGTCTTAAATTTATTACCTAGTAACTTCATTGTGAGTCCCCTAGTCTTTGTACTTTTTGAAAGAGTAAACAACCAAATTGCATTTACAGGTTCCACTCCAGTCATAATTTTATAGACCCTTATCATATCTCACTTCAGCCGTCTCTTCTGCAGGCTGAAGATTCCTAACCTCTTTAGCCTTTCCTCATAGGGGAATCCTTCCATTCCCTTTATCATTTTGGTCACCCTTCTCTGTACCTTTGCTAATTCACCTATATCTTTTTTGAGACATGGTGACCAGAAATGCATACCGTACTTAAGGTAAGGTCACATCATAGAGCGATACAGAGATATTATAATATCTTCTGTTTTATTCTCCATTACTTTCCTAATAATTCCTAGCATTCTATTTGTTTTCTTGGCTGATGCTGTATACTGAACAGAGGATATCAAATTATTATGCCGCCTAGATCCTTTTCCTAGGTGGTGACTTCCAATATGGAACCTTGCATTATTCATCACTTTGCATTTGTCCATATTAAATGTCATCTGCCATTTGCATACTCAATCTCCCAGTCTCATAAGGTCCTCTTGCAATTTTATCACAATCCTCTTGTGATTTAAGAACTTTGAATAATTTTGTATCATCAGCAAATTTGATCGCCTTACCTATTGTTCCCATCTCTAGGACATTTATAAATTTGTTAAAAAGCAGTAGCCCCAGTACAGATCCCTGGGGTACTCTTTTAGTAGGTCAGAGAATCAAATCAGTTTTCTCACTACCCAGACAATTCTAACACTGGCAAACAAATACTAACTTTAAAACTAGAGACAATATAAAGAGCCAGTTATAGTTTAACCCTCCAAGAACTATTATCTTTTAAAATTGTATCTCAATGCTTAAGTGCTTTTTCCCAGCAATCCAAATTTACCACCAGCAAATGAAGGATCAGCTGTCAGCATTCCCTCTGGACCAAGGTTTTCAATTCCATTACCATCCTTTTCTTCACTACCTCTTCCATGAGGACTTTCCATGCAGCCACCACCCTTTCTGTGAATAAAAATTTCCTGATGTTCCTGTGTCTACTCCCTTGGAGTTTCATATCATTACCCCTATTTCTAAAGCTTTCTTTTAATCAGAAACAGTTTGATTCTTGTGCAACATTAATATCTTTAAAGCATTTAAAAATCTCTATCATATCTCCCCTGTCCCTCCTTTCCTCCACTGTCTACGAATTCAGGCCCTTCACGCTCATCTCATATGGCTTTTGATGCAGACCCCACACTATTTTGGTCACCTTTCTCTGGAGCATTTCCATGCTGTCTCTATCCTCTTTTGATATGGTCTCCAGAAATGAACATAATACTTCAGGTAAGGCCTCATCAAAGACCTGCACAAGAGCATTATATTCTCCTTTTCCCTGCTGGTTATGCTTCTCTCTATGCAGCCCAAAATCTCTCTGGCCTTAGCTTTGCTGCCTTCAGATCATCAGACACTATCACCCTGAAATCCTCTTTCCTGGTCAGTGCACATCAGTCTTTTGCCCTCTATCACATGCAGCCTCTTTGAATTTCTACACTCCAAATGCATGACTCTGCAATTCTTGCACTGAACCCAGCTGCCAAATCTTTGACCATTCTTTGAGATTTCTTAGATCACTTTTCATTCTTTCTACTCCTTCAGGTGTGTCAGCTCTATTGCAAGTCATACCTCTCCCATCGCACTTTTAGCGTTTCCTCTGGTGGTTCCTCCTCTACTGCCATTCCACCACCAAGTGGTGTGCCTCAGTGCTCTGTCCTGGGTCCTCTTCTCTTCTCGCTATATACTAATTCCCTTGGTGCTCTGATTTCCTCTCATGGCTTTCAATATCATTTTTATGCTAATGACTCCCAGATCTACCTATGTACACCAGAAATTTCACCAGAAATCCAATCACGGTGCTCAGCCTGAATGTCTGACATTGTTGCCTGGATGTCCCGCCGCCACCTTAAACTCAACATGGCCAAGATGGAGCTCCTTATCTTTTCCCCCAAGCCCACCTCCCCTTCTCCTCCTTTCTCTGTTTCTGTTAATAATACGGTCGTCATCCCTGTCCCATTAGCCTGTAACCTTGGAGTCCTCTTCTACTCCTCTCTCTCCTTCTCTACGAGTATCCAAAACACAGCTAAATCATGTCATTTCTTTCTAACATTGCCAAAATCCGTCCTTTCTTTTCTGAACACACTACCAGAACCCTTGTCCATTCTTTCATCTCCTCCCACTTAAGACTATTGCAACCTGCTCTTCACAGGTCTCCCGCAAGCCATTTCTCTCCACTGCAATCTGTCCGAAATTCAGCTGCGCGACTTATCTTTTGCCAAAGTCTCTATGCTTACATAACTCCTCTTTTAAAGTCACTGCATTGGCTCCCTATCCACTCCTGCATACAGTTCACTTACAAATGCCTTCACTCTGCAGCACCTCACTACCTCTCCTCTCTTACCTCTCTCTACACCTCTCCTCATGCACGCCGCTCGTCGGATAAGTCACTCCTATCTGTGCCCTTCTCCTCTACCACCAGTTCCAGACTCTGTGCTTTCGACCTGGCCACGCCGTGGGCTTGGAATAGTCTTCCTGAACTGCTGCGTCCTGCTCCCTCTCTTGCCATGTTTAAATCCCATCTAAAGACCCACCTTTTTGAAACCACATTTAAATCTTGTGCCCGATTGTCTGCTTTTAGTCTTGACTAGTTTTCTTTTCTTTTAACCAAGTCTCTTGTCCTGCATGTCTGTCGTATTAGATTGTAAGCTCTATTGAGCTTACTGTCTTTTTGTATGTTTGTAAAGCACTGCGTATGTCGTGTAGTGCTATAGAAATATTAAATAGTAGTAGTAGTAGTAGTAACCTTAAAAAAAATAAAGTTTTCCATTGAACCCTTCCGCAATATCACTCACAAAGATATTGAACAGAACTAGTTCTAGAACCGATGATTGAGGCACTTCATTGTCTCCTCAGAGTAAGTTCCATTTACCACTACTTGCTTTCATTTCTTTGTAATCCATTCCACCACTTTGGAATCCACTCCCAGTCTTTTCATTTTGTTCATGAGCCTCCAATGTGAGACAGTATCGAAAGCGTTGATGAAATCCAGGTAAATCAAGCCATGCTCATTCTCTATTCACCCAATCAAATGTTCAACATGACTTTCATTTGATAAAACAATGTTGTTTTGGATCCAGTGTGGAAGAAGAAGAGGAAAGATGGAGGGAACTGCACACATGGGGGTAATTTTCAAAAGGATTTACATGCTTAAAAATGGAATTTACATGTGTACATGCACTTTTCGCGTGTAAGTGCGCTTTTGAAAATTGGTGCAATGTATGCCATTGAATTGTCAATAGGTTTTACACATGCAAGTGCACTTTAAAAGGTGAATTTTCAAAAGCTGCATGCATAAAAATCAGCAGTTATGCATGTAAAACAGCATATACTCGCATACGTTTTTTTAAAATCCTCAAAATACACATAGCAGTCTGAGGAAATTTGTAAGTGGGCAGGGGCCTTCCAGGAAGAGGCATGGCCAATATTTTCATGAGTAAGTTGCTATTTCATAGGCAATTTACACATGTAAATTTGGCAGCTCAAGCGCAGACATATACTCCTGCCCTGTTTCTGGAGTAAGTGATCATAAATGTTTTCAAAGTGAAATACTGACTGGGTGGGAGGATTTGAATGAAATGAGGGGAGTTCAGAGTGAAGACCTGCAGGTGGACTGGGTAAACTCAGGGCCGGTGCAAGGGTATTGGGCGCCCTAGGCGACCCTTGAGCCTCCCCTGGTCGTGCTCCCTCCCCAGTCGCCCCCCCCCCTACCTGTTTTGGCGTTGACTGTGTGCTTCTCAGGGTGCTGAGCCATAGGGGGCACTGAAGAGCAGCCATGTGGTACTGCAAGCTGGGCCTATCCCGCTCGCGGCAAAGAGAAATAGAAACAGTCGGCACTGAAACAGGTAGAGGGGGCGTGACACTGTGTGCTTCTCAGAGCCGCAAGCAGCTGCTCGCGGCCCTGAGAAGCACACAGTCTCTATTTCTGTTTTCCGCGAGCAGGATAGGCCCCACTTGCGGCATCACGAGGCTGCTCTTCGGTGCCCCCTATGACTCGGCACCCTAGGCGACCGCCAAAGTTCGCCTAATGGACGCGCCGGCCCTGTGTAAACTGGTAGATTAATTGATAAAACCGGTAATTTCATTTCCACGCACATGTTAGAAAATCTCTTAATTTACACACGTATAGGGCGGATTTACAGGGGGTAAATGCGTGTAATTTGCGCAAGAATAAATCTCTACACAGAGAGTTTTAAAGTTAGATGCAAAAATATGGAATATAGCTGGGGCATGCTGTTTATCTGGATAAATTCCGATTTATCTGGCAACATTTTTAAATCGGCTCTTATCCAGACAAGTTCCAAGTTATCCAGATAAGTAGGGCACTTCTTCAGATAAGTTCTGATTTATCTGACTAAGTAGCAGCAAAGCCACTACTTTGATAACTCTTTAAAATTCTACTTATCCAGCTAAATCAGATAGTTGGATAAGTCTAAAAAGTGCTACTTATCTGGATAAATTGGAACGTTATCTGGATAAATGCCAATACTTATCCGGATAACTCGGCACTTGCCAGAATAAGTGCAGTAATGTATATGCTGGGTTTTTTTACGTGTGCGCATGTTCCCGGCTACATTTATGCATATTTTACAACCTGCATGCATGTTAAATTTACACGAATAACTCTTCTGAAAATTACCTTCTTGGTCTTTTTTCCAGTGATCCATGAGTTCCAAGTTATCCAGAAAGAGAGAAGGAGAAATATGTGTAGAAAGATTCAAGTAGTGCAATATCAGACCTACATCAGAGTCCTTGGGAGTCAGAGAGACCAGCATCTGCCAAGAGAGAACTTAAACACCAAACAAAAGGTTGAAAGGAAACCAGGAGAGTGCACCAACAAGCATCAGTAACCCGTTTGCCATCCTCAAATTTCTCATGCCAAAGACTGAAAATTGCCACTCATTTACAGTTATTCTATTCTCTTTTTACAGACTTTTATTTTGGAACTCCATATCTGTGTTAAGTGTAACCCATGGTGTCACACATCTAAGCGTCTTGGCTCCTGGAGGCTAATTTACCCCTCCTTTCAGAATATATACACCAGGGTTGCAGGACTAAGCCATGGTACTGAGTGTGCTCCCAGCTAACTGCTTGTGTCGGGAAAGGGGAAACATAAAATAGCTTAAACACCAAGGCTCAAAGCATTACTTTTATATCCATAGTATCCAAAGAAAATCTTTCTTCTTTGCAGGTTGTGATCCATTTTGTAGAACCAATATATGAATGAATGTATCAAGATGTTGCTCTACATTAGCTTTTGAGACCACTTGCACTCACCTGGGTCCTGGAACTTTAAAAATGCCAATGTCTGCATTGGAGAAACGTACCAAGATGACATCACTTTGCACCATCCTCCAGTATATAGTACCATTTTTAAAGCTCCAGGACCCTGGCGGGATTGAGTAGGATTCAGATGTGAGGTTGCCAGAGAGTAAAAATTCCACTGCAGAGATTTTTGGGAGTTGTCTTAATAACCCAATAGCAAAAAATAATGTTTAACAAAATCTGATATAGGTATATACCAAACTGTCTTTCAAATAATTTGTGCCTTCACCATGCTATTGTGAAGCAAATTAAGCTTGGGCCTGACTACTACTTAGATTGGAGGCCTCCAGTGAACACAATATTCTGTTGGTGTCTTACAAATGGGGAATCTTACCTTTTTTCTGATATGTAGCTCAGATTAAAATCTGATGATATTCACAAAAATGCACAAAATGGATTGCATTTCTGTGAATATCAGCAGTCAAAAGTATTTGCCATTAAAGTTTTTGATTGTTGTACTCTTTTGGTTTCATTTATTTCTTCTTTACATTTCAGCAAAGTCGTTTTGTGGGATAACTCACAAGTTATCTAGCTAAATGCCACTGAATATGGACCACTTGTAAACAGCTCATGGGCCTGATTTTAAGAATTACGTGCGGGCGTAGATTTTATAACATGCGCACGCAGCCGCGTGCATGTTATAAAATCTGGGGTCGGCGCACGCAAGGGGGTGCACACTTGTGCACCTTGCATGCGCGGAGCCCTAGGGGAGCCCCGATGGCTTTCCCTGTTCCCTCCGAGGCCGCTCCGATTTCGGAGCGGCCTCGGAAGGAACTTTCCTTCCGCCCCCCCCCCCCCCCCCCCCCACCTTTACCTCCCTTCCCTTATCTAGCCCGCTCCTCAACCCTACCTAAAAAAAACTCCCGCACAATTTATTATGCAAAATAGGCTCGGCGCGCGCGGGGGGCGGGGGTTGGGGTAGGTTTTCGGGGGGTACGCGCGTATCTTACGCGCGTACCCCTTTGAAAATCTACCCCATTAGGTGCACTTAACATGGGAAATGGCTTTTGAATATTTTGCTGTTTGTTACATTTACATGAGCAACTCTTTTGAAAATTCATCAAATTCTTTAGAAATGTCAAGAATACTTGTGCAAATGCAAGCCCTCCTCCCGTCCCATCCCCCACCAAACCACCTCCGTGAATGCCTCTTCTCAGTACATGTAAATTTACACATGTATGTTAATCTACATATAATGTGGGCAATTTTCCAAAAAGTCCATTTCTGAGGTAAAGTAATTTTACTTATGGGAATGGCTTTTAAAATTATCCTCCCTAATGTCACCTAATATGTGATGCATTATGGGGCAGATTTTTAATATTACGCGCGGGGTGTACATTTGTGCACGCTACCCGGCGCGCACAAATGTACACCCAATTTTATAACATGCGCGCGCTGGGGTAGCTCTGGAGTTAATTAAATCCAGCACATCCTTCTCAGTGGAGGGCACCATTTTACTGTACGGCCTTGGATGCAGTGTTGGATCTGTGCTCAGGACCTGACCTAGGGGGAGGCCCAGGTGTCATGACTCAGACTCTGGGCAGGTTCCTGCTATTGGGCCTGGGTCTAGACTGAGGCCTTGGTGTCAGGACCCAGCCTCCGGGCCAGGCTGAGCCATGGAGTCAGGGCCTGTACCCAGGCCTTGGCCTAATCTGAGGCCCAAAATGCAGGATCCTGCCTCATGACTGGACCCCGGCATTGAGCCTGGGCATGGGTCGAGGCCCAGACATTGGGATCTGGCCTCTGGACTGAGCCTTGGCATAGGGCCTGGGCCTGGGCTCTAGCCCAGGCTCAGGCCCATATGTCAGGTCCAGCCTTCTGGCCAGAACCCGTGTCAGGCCTGAGCCTAAGTCGAGGCCAAGGCTTTGGTACCCAGTCTCCAAATCAGGTCTCAGCATTAGGCTGGGCCCAGGCCTAGCATCCAACTTAGGTCCTGGCATTGGGCCTAGGCCATGGCATCAGGACCAGGCCTCCAAGACTTGACCTTGCATAGAGCCTATGCCAAGGATTCAGTGACCTACTGTGGCCTCAGTCTATACAAGACTGAGGCTTTGGCCTGGCCCTAGGCCTCTCCAGCAGATCCCCACTGGACCAGGTAAGTCGAAGCTAGGGGGGATCCTGACCCTGGCATTTTTCAGGGCCAGGATCCCCCTGAAAAATTCTTTAAATTCTTTAAGCCTGAAAAATGCCCTGAAAAAGGCTTTGGGAGGCCTCGTTTCCTTTTTTTATTCATTTTTTTTTGGGGGGGGGGGGTTATATTTAATGTTTGGGTTTTTTTTAAATGAAAGAAACAAATTAAACATTAAACAAAATGAAATTTGTGGGAAAAAAACCTCCTGAAAATGAAACAGTAAACAAAATACATTTTTATTCCTGTGCGTCCCTAGTGCCCATTAGTTTGAAAAAAAAATACATGTTGGGACCTTAAATAATTTGTATTTGTTTTTTATCATGCAAGGAAAAAGGGCAAGATGCTCTATGGCGAAACTAATGGTCCCTAGGGAGGAAAGGGGCATGGCCTTCCCCAATTTCAAACAATACAACTTAGAGAGTATTCTCAAACCTTTAGAGGACTGCTTAGGGGATACTAGTGGGTATACTGACATTAAACTTGAAAAGCAAATAGTGGCATCCTTAGATCTGTGATATATCCTGCAAGGATATATCACAGATCTAAGGATGCCAGTATCTAAGGAATAGTATTTTGTTCTAAGGTTACATCGTTATAGTTTTACTTTTATTTTATTCATTGTACATTGTTCTTTGTTTTATTGTTTTATTGTATCACCCATCTGAGTTCTTTGTAAACCGGCATGATGTGCTGCACGAATGTCAGTAAATAAAAGTTAATAAATAAATAAATAAAATAAATAAATGTAGTGAAAAAGGATTTAATACATACTCTGTCAAACTCATTGTTGATTTGGAGCATGCATGGAGGATGGAAAGCTCTTAGAGAGCTATTGGGACTTCTCTAGAAAAAAAAATCTCTATATGTACCCTTGCTTGGAAATCCAAGATTTGTACCAGGCATGGATTACCCCATTTATCACAGGCTAGAGAATTTAGGCCATAAGACCATATTATCTTTTATTAATATGCAAACTCAAAAAGCTTACACATTTAAAGAGACCATAGACACTCTGGGATTCAAGGATATAGAGTATCTGCTTTATTGGCAAATCAAGAATTTTATTAATACTATCCACACATTAGCATTTGACAAATTATCTTCTGGTTCTTTCCAGAGATTAATAACCATATACAGAAAGGGAAGGTGTTTCATCTCATTCATTGCTCTACAAATACCTTCACTCGGTGTCTTCATATAAGCTGCTAGAGGCACTGACTGGCAACTGCATCGTGGAGCCTAGAAATAAAAAGTGAAGTCTTAGAGGATAACATGAGAAACAATATTTTTATGTTATCTAGGAATATGGAATGGGTCAAATTTAGGGAAATGCAAGTTAAATTCTGGCATAAAATGATCTCCCAATATCGGGTGTATAAGAGAGGTTTAATAGATTAGGCACAGTGCCTGTAATGCCAAAGCAATGATGCCACATTATTCCATTGTCTGTGGGAGTGTGCTAGGCTTGACCAATTTTGGAGCAAAATATGAGAAATATTACTATGTGAATATTAAGAAAACGCCCCTTTTATGGATATTGGGTATATTTCCGGAAGATGAAAATGTGGGGAGAAGAGAAACTCTTTTCGGCTTAAAAGGCTGTTTAATAACCAAATGTTGTATTTATGATAAAATGGTTGTAGAATGAGGCACCTAAACTGGGACTGTGGAAAACAGAAATGTTGTAACTCATGTGCTTAGAATATAAATCATGGTATGAAAAATTACAATTGGAATATAAAAAATGTCTACAAATCTGAGGGGTCTATTTGGCATAATTACTAATGTATCTTAAATCTAGATTTAAGTTATGACATCCTTTTCTCATGCACTAAATCCTCTGCTCAGGGAGGGAGTGAGGGGATGGGACAAAGGGGAGGGTTGATTTATTGTAACATAGTAACATGGTAATGATGGCAGAAAAGGATTAAATGGTCCACCCAGTCTGTCCAGCAAGCTTCTTATGGTGGTTACTGCCATGCAGGTTATCCCCATATTTCTCCTAAGGATAGCAACTGCCGCTTCGTGCAGTTATTCCCAAGCTTATGATAACCCATTAAAGATTTACTGCTAGTGACATTTTTACTAGGTGATGAGTCTTCTTGAAAATTCAGACAGTGCTGACAAGGTATGTGATTCGGCCGAACCTTTTGGTTCGGTCTCCGTTATCGGCCCGCTGCGGGAAATTTAGTTTCCTGTGGTTCGGGCCGTTTTTTTTTTCGGCAGTCCCGAACCGAAAAAAAAAACAAACCACCCCGACCCTTCAGATTTAATTAATTACAACCCCCTACCCTCCCGACCCCCCCAAAACTTACTGAAAGTCCCTGGTGGTCCAGCGTGGGTCCTGGGAGTGATCTCCTGCTCTCAGGCCATCAGCTGTCAGTAAACAAAATGGTGCCGGTGGCCCTTTGCCCTTATAATGTGACAGGGGCTATCGGTGCCATTGGCCGGCCTCTGTCACATGATAGGAGCAATGGATGGCTGGCGCCATCTTAAAAAATGGCACAGGCCATCCATTGCTCCTACCATGTGACAGAGGCCGGCCAATGGCACCGATAGCTCCTGTCACATGGTAAGGGCAAAGGGCCATCAGTGCCATTTTGATTAGTGGCAGCTAATGGCCTGAGAGGGGGAGATCGCTCCCGGGCCCCCACTGGACCACCAGGGGCTTTCGATACATCTTGGGGGGGTCGGGCAAGTCTTGGGGGATTAGGCAAGTCTTGGGGAGTCAGGAGGGTGGGGAGGGTGGGGGGTTGCAATTAATTAAATTTGAAGGGTTGGGGTGGGTTTGGGTTTTTTTTAACGTGCCCTTCCCCCCTGAAAACGATAAGAAAAACCATACAAAATTTCGTGCGTTTCCCTATCGTTTTGGCAACCTCCCGAACCATGACAAAAGAGGAAATATCATCTATATTTCCTATTTCATCGCAAACAAATGCACATCCCTAGTGCTGACGTGTTTTGCTTATGGACTTGGCCTTAGAAGCAGTCCTGGGCTTTTTCACTTATGCCTACATATCAGAACCCCAGACCGTAAAGATCAGGGCCTGTTTTGGTTGTCAGTTGAATCCAATTCCTCTCCCCCAACCCCCCACAGCAATCAAAGTGGAGAGTGATGTTGTAGTTGCATCAAAAGCATCAAGGCTTATTGGTTAAGGGTAGTAATCCCTTGCCTTCTATTAAGGGTAACAATTGCTGGCTCTCTGCAGGTTACCCCCATGCTTATCAATTCCCCAGACCCCAAAATTCAGGGCCCTCATTGGTTGCTGTTTGAATCCAAATCCCCTTTCCCCCCTGCCATTAAAATGGAGAGTAAGGTTGCAGTTGTATTGAAAGTATCAAGGCATATTAGTTAAGGGTAGTAACACTGAACTAGCAAGTTGCCCCCATGTACCCTATTCTTCATTTCCATCCTCTAGTCTTTAGGGATCCATGTTTATTCCATGTCACTTTTAATTCTTTGGCTGTTTTCATCTTCACCACTTCCTCACTAATCTTCCTCATTTTTTTAAGGAGTGAATAAACATGTGGACAAAGGTGAACAGATAGATGTGGTGTATTTGGATTTTCAGAATGTGTTCGACAAAATTCCTCATGAAAGGCTTCTAAGAAAACTAAAATGTCATGAGATAGGAGACGATATCCTTTTGTGGATGGCAAACTGGTTAAAAGACAGGAAACATAGAGAAAAATTAAATGGCACTGATAGCCCCTGTCACATGGTAAGGGCAAAGGGCCATCGGCGCCATTTTGTTTACTGGCAGCCGACAGCCTGAGAGCAGGAAATTGCTCCCGGGACCCCCGCTGGACCACCAGGTACTTTAGGAAAGTTTTGGAGGGGTCAGGAGGGTGGGGGATTCTAAATAATTAGATTAAAGGGTCAGGGTGAGTTGTTTTTTTTCGGCTCGGGACAGCCGGAAAAAAAAGCGGTCAGAACCGCGGGAAACGATTCCGGAACCGATTCACATCTCTATCACTCAATGGTAAGACCACACCTTAAATACTGTGTGCAATTCTGGTTGCTACATCTCAAAAAAGATATAGTTGCATTGGAGAAAGTGCAGAGAAGGGTGACCAAAATGATAAGGGGCATGGAATGGCTCCCCTATGAAGAAAGGCTAAAATGGTTAGGGCTATTCAGTTTGGAGAAGAGACAGCTAAGGGGGGATATGATAGAGGTCTACAAAACCATGAAAGGACTTGAACAGGTTAATGTAAATTGGTTATTTACTCTCTCAGATAATAGAAGAACTAGAGAACACTTCATGAAGTTAGCAAGTAGCTCATTTAAAACAAATAAAAAAAATTATTTTTCACTCAGTGCCTAGTTAATCTCTGGAATTCATTGCCAGAGGATGTGATTATGGAAGTTAGTGTAACTGGGTTTAAAAAAAGTTTGGATAATTTTCTAGAGGAAAAATCTATAAACTGCTATTAAACAACATGTAATAGTAGCTTGAGATCTATTTAATGATTGGGTACTTGCCAGGTACTTGTGACTTGGATTGGCTACTTTTGAAAACAGGATGCTGGGCTGGATGGACCCTCGGTCTGACCCAGTATGGCATTTCTTATCTTCTTTAGTTTCCAGGCATCCACCACCTTTTCCATGAAGAAATATTTTCTGATGTTGGTTCCGAGTCATCCTCCCTGGAGTTTCACTTTGTGACTCCTAGTTCTACTGATTTCTTTCCAGTGGAAAAGGTTTGAAGGTTTGTACATCATTAAAACCTTCCAGGTATCTGAAAAACTGTATCATATCTCCCCTGCACCTTCATTCATTAAGGGTTTACATATTTAGATCCTTTTGCTTCTCCTCATAAATCTTCCCATACTGACCCCCACACCATTTTGATCACCCTTCTCTGATCGCTTCCATCCTGTCTCTGTCTTTTTTGAGATATGAGTTCCTGGACTGAACACAGTGCTCCAGATGAGACCTCACAAGGGCATTAGCACTTCCTTTTTCTTACTGGTTATTCCCCTCTCTATGTAGCCCTGCATTCTTCTGGCTATATATCTCTTTTAGATTATTGCATCCCAGATGCAGGACTCTGCACTTCTTGGCACTGAATCCCAGCTGCCAAATCTTTGGCCACTCTTTAGCTTTCTTAAATCACTTTTCACTCTCTCCTCTCTTTCAGGCATGTGCATTCAGCTGCAGATCTTAGTATCATCCACAAATAGACAAACATTACCTTCTATTCCTTCTGCAATATCACTCTCAAAGATATTGAACAGAGCTGATCCAAATACCGATCCTTGTGGCACTCCACTTAACATCATTTTCTCTTCAGAGCAGGTTCCATTTACCATTACTCACTGTTTCCTGTCAGTCAACCAGTTTGTATTCCATTCTACCACCTTGGCGTTGACTCCCAAGCCTCTCATTTTATTCACAAGCCTATGTGTGACTGTATCAAAAGCTTTGCTGAAATCCAATTAAATCACATTGAGAGTTCTTCCTCAATCCAATTCTCTAGTCACCCAATCAAAAAAATCAATCAGATTTGTCTGACAGGACTTTCTCCTCACGTCTAGCTTATGCTCCTTGTGAATTTGGGAAAGTCAATTCTCCTCCTTTCCCTCAGACTCAAATCTAGATTTTAAGCCTTCTGGAGCAGGGAAATTGTACTTGATTTGTAACTCATCTTGAGCTCAGGTTTGGAAATATGAGTAATCAAATTCAAATTATCATTCCTAGCCACTTAACTTCTCTACAGTTTGGTGCTATTTAATGAATCCTGAATGAGCTCATCTCTAAATGTAATGTAGTTTTAAGTGGATATAGTTTGCAGCCACGGCAGCAGGGAGAACCAGAGTAATGTAAGATGCACTGTGGGTGCTTCCCACTACTATTGCACTCCTGTTGGTCAATCAGTGTTAAGATCTACACCATGCTATGTATTATTCTGCTTTATATGACTTATATATACTTTTAGCTTACAAAATTAAAATAAAACTTGCAATTTTCTACCAGTAGAAAAAGAAAAATTAACGACATCGTTATAAGCATTCAACATAAAAATGCTGGTCATGAAATGAAATGCAGAGATTTTAAGTGGAAAATGTGGCGGGGGCTACCTGCTTTCTTGGTTCTAGGGACGTTCTCCTGCACATAAAAAGGAAACATAATATAAGGCAGCAATCATCTAGAGAACTGGCCCGTTTTGTTCTTGTCAGCAGATGTAATGGTGCGGAGAAAGGCAACACTACTTATCTCCAGGGTACTCTTTAGACTGAGAGAAGAGGAAAATCCCTGCGCCACTGATAGTCACTAAAGTAAATATGCTCACAAATTCCTGCATGCTCCTGAACAGAAGGCTTTATTTACTGATAAATAAAGCTACTGATGTATAAGCCAACCCTGCTATGGTGTTGTAAGGCGTGAACATGTCAAGAATGTAAGATGTGATATGCCTGGGTAGTTGATGAGACTTGAAGTGCTGACAGAAGTTAAACAGATGAAGATATGAATAAGATTAACCAGATCCTTCTCTTTATCATAGCCTCTCTACCCTGGTGCTTTTTTTTTTAATATATTCTATCCTGGGATTCTATGCATGTTTTAACAGCTGTCACATGAAATGTAGGAAGCAGCATGCAATTCTCAACATGAGCATCTTTGTTTGAGACCTTTAACAATTTTATGTATCTGTTTTAATATTTCTTTCCACCAAAGTTTCCATTACTTTATTATTATTGGTAGTACTAGTAGCAGCAGAATTAACTGCTTCTCTCTGTAGAGTATAAAGTGTACAGTATTTTGTACTTATATGTAGCACTGCAGATAATTTTGCTAGAAGGGGAATAGTAGACCTCTCTGCCTGCCCATTTGCAACCTTCAGCAGTCACTTAACCTGCTGTGCTGGGATTTAAATTGCTAGGCAGGACCACTAGAGCCCTGTGGATAATCTTATGTAGCTCTACTTCATACACTCCTGGTTGCTATTAGCAGCTCTCATATCTTGTGGTCAAGTCTCTCAAAAAGGTCTAGCTTTTCAGCTCTCCGTGATGACACTCCGTAAGATACAGTTAGTTACTTGTATTTGGTAGAAGAGCCAAATTACTTTGCAAATCTTGGTTTACATGATAGCCATACCTCATGATGTTTCAAGGACCAGGTTTGGTAACCACTGTGCTATACAAAGAATGAATATTATTAATTTTCTTATTGTGACATTAAGGCAATGAATCTAAAACAGTGCCCCACATAATGGAATAATGTGAATTATTCCATATGTAGAGTTTAAGTACAGATGAAACACTCAGAAATATCAAACCTTACTCACACTATTATATTTATATTCTCTGGGTGAAAATGGTTTTATGCCATTTATACTGAACTTACTCAAACGTTCTTTTTAAATGCCAATATTCTTATATATATATATATATATATATATATAAAGGATTTTTCTACAGAACATTTAAAATTCATACAGTTGATTACTTCCTACAAATATCATAAATGCCGTAAGATAATGCAAAGTACTAAATGTTAAACCGGCAATGTCTTTGAAATGCTATTGCAATGTTTATAAAGTGCTCAGTCCCGGCTTTGAAACTATGTAGCTCAGTTCAAACCAACCTTCTATATAGACCCTACTAACTCAGGCCATTTACTAGAATCATCAACATTCGATTCTTCCCCAAACAGGGATGGTTTTTGTAACATGGAAGAGACTTATTCATGTGTATAACTAAAGGCACTTTTCCACTTGATCTGTGACATGACCACTTGTAAATGGACAACCAAGCACAAAGACAGGCCTATGAGGTAATTCAAATGAAGCCCACGGAAATATTGAACCTTACTCACACTGTTATATTAATATCCTCTGGGTGGAAATGGTTTCGTGCCATATAAACTGTACTTACTGAAACGTACTTATATGTCAAAAAAATGCCAATATTCATTAAGCATCTTTCAAATCATTTAAAACATTAGAGGTGTTACTTACCCTATTTTAGGGTTCTTTGACGAATATATCATTTTAGGTATACACATATCATTTTTGTTTAACGCCTAGATCCAATATACTATATATAATGTGCCAGATATTCAAACCTACGCACAGTCATAGATTTGTCCGATTTGTCTATGTCCGATTTTATAACATGCGAGCAGCCATGCGCATGTTATAAAATCCGGGGTCGGCGTGCACAAGGGGGTGCACACTTGTGCACCTTGCGCACGCCGAGCCCTAGGGGAGCCCCAATGGCTTTCCCCGTTCCCTCCGAGGCCGCTCCAAAATTGGAGCGGCCTCGGAGGGAACTTTCCTTCCACTCCCTTCCCCTATCTAACTCTCCCCCCAGCCCTACCTAAATCCCCCCCACCTTTGTTTTCGATTTCATGCCTGCCTCTGACAGGTGTAACTTGCGCACGCCGGCCAGCTGCCGGCGCGCAAACCTCTGGCACGGCCGCTGTGCTGGAGGCCTCGGTCCCGCCCCTGGACCGCCCCCGGATTGGCGCAATGCCCACAACCCCACCCCTTCCCGCCCCTTTTTCAAAGCCCCGGGGCTTGTGCGTGCCATCGAGCCTATGCAAAATATATAAAAAATTTCATTTGAATTATCTCACAGACCTGTCTTTATGTTTGGTTGTTCATTTAAAAATGGTCATGTCATAGATCAAGTGGAAAAGTGCCTTTAGTTATACACATATACAAGAACTATCCCCATCTGGGGAAGAATCGATTATTGATGATTCTAGTAAATGGCCTGAGTTAGTAGGGTCTATATAGAAGGTTGGTTTGAACTGAGCTACATAGTTTCAAAGCCGGGACTGAGCACCTTATAAACACTGCAATAGCATTTCAAAGACATTGCCGGTTTAAGATTTAGTACTTTACATTATTTCCTACAATTATCATACCTGTATGAATTTTAAATGCTCTGTAGAAAAATCCTTTATATATATATTAATATTGGCATATAAGAAGAAGGTTTGAGTAAGTTCAGTATAAGTGGCATAAAACCATTTTCACCAAGAGAATATTAATATAATATCTATTTTATTTATTTAACACTTTTCTATACCGACCTTCATGAATAAATTCAAATCAAATTGGTTTACATGTAACAAGGGGTAGAACTTAATCAACCATTTAACAAGAGGCGAAAGTTACATATAAGAAGGAGGTAGTAACTTGGGGGGCTAAGTTAGCCAGAGGCAAAGGACAGCAAAACTGAATAAACTAAATAACAAAACAAAGAAATAGAGGCAAAAATATCAAGCCTAAACTAGGCGGGGCGCCTAGTCAGGTAAGTGGAGTCCTGTCTGGTAGAAAATGGATGGTTTTGAAAGTTAAGGGAAGGCTTGGAGGAAGAGCCAGATCTTAAGTTTTTTTCGAAAGGTTAGAGGGCAAGGTTCTAGCCTGAGGTCTGTGGGCATGTTATTCCAAATGGCCGGACCCGCTGTAGAGAATGCTCGTTCTTTGGTGGTTGATAGACACGTGGATTTCTTTGGGGGGACTTGCCGGGTACCTTTATATGCTTCTCTGATGGGTCTTGAGGATGAGTATAATTTGAGAGGGATCTGAAGGTCTAGTTGTTGCTGACTATGAATGGTTTTGTGAATTGTGGTAAGGGCCTTGTGCAAAATTCTGTATTTTATTGGCAGCCAATGAAGGTTCCGGAGTATGGGAGTGATGTGTGCTCCTCGGTTGGTGTTGTAAGAGTGAGGTTCTATATTTCTGTGTGCTTCATCTGGAATACCTCACAGGTCTGTCTTTGTGTAGAATTTAAGAACAGAATACCCAGGTCATGAGAATTAAAAAAAAAAACCACTTTACGTTTAGATAAGTATTTAAAAAATGTATTGTTTCTTTATCAGTCGTTCTTTTGCCCATTTAGCTTTCTTTCGACCAGCAAAAACATAAAAATAACTCAACTGTGCAAGTTACAAATTCTTAAATTTTAGGAAAAAATCCCTGAAAAAACAAAATCCATGTAGGCAACTGTAGTATTGGCATTTTAAATCTGGTTATGTGAGCAGCCTATAAAATCTGTATTTGCCCGAGCTTTATTTATCCTTTTCCACAGAAAGCAGCTAGAATTTATTGTTGACTGCTGTTAAAAAGAGAAAACAATCTGTCAGAGTGAAATATGCGTTGCCAGGTACTTTCGCCCATCTCTGAAAGAAGCTGTTCTTCTTTTTAATTTCAGAGGACATTGTGGGAGTGTTCATGTGTTGGCAATTCATTTTCTCAGTGGCTTGACATTGCCAGACCCTTAGTACTTTTCATTGACTCTGGCTAAACACACTGCCAATTATTTTTTGTCGGGTTTCAGATCTCAGTCTCTGCTGTACTTTAAAGACAAGACAGCAGTTGTTGTTTTTTTTTTTCTTCTTATCGCTATGAAATGCATCCCCTCACCCACCTTCAAAAAAATCCCCCAAAACACAAATTGTTGTCTTTTCATGCTGTAGGAACCTTTGCCAGTTCCTGACTTTTATCATTTTTTTTTACAGAGGGGAGGAGGACCTGGATGTTAGGAGAACGGAAAACTTTTTCTTACCTTGTTGTCTGGACTCATTTTTTTTTTTTAATATAGACTCTTACGTACCAACAACTAATCCAATACTTTCTCCTGCTAATAATTTGAACCAGTGTATTATTTTACAGTGCAAATGCAAGAAAAATGTTGACCAAGGCAGAAGTTAAAAAAAAAACCAAAACAAAAACAAGGGAAATGGCAGATGAATGTGCAATATGGATCACTGTAGAGAGGAACAGCTTAAAATAGCTGAAGGAAAAAGTTTAAGTAAGAAAATCCTGCAGCATTTTTCCATTTCTCTCCCAGGAATGGGCAGGGGCTCTTAAGATACGCTGTTATGACAAATTGCTTTTCTTTGACACGTTACTTTGTGTTGCAAAACTAATAATCATCCCACATATGTGTTGCTCTGTTTCAGTTGCAGACTAATGTTGTTTTATAACACATACAGATGCAATCAAACCCATGCTAAAGAAAGACCTGGCCTGCAAATTGGAAACATTTCTATGTGCGCTTCAAAATGGGCCTTAATGCGCTGCATAATAAATTTTTGCGAGATCACACTAAAACTTTCTCTCGATAGTGTAGATTTATTATTGAGTTGGGCATTGGCTTAGAGCATATGTATTTTAAAATGGGTTTTCTTTATTGTCAAGATGTTTTATGATTTCAGTGTCACAATTATGCTTACATAAATGACATATGAATGCAGATAAATAAATAAATAAAAATAACTAAATGCATTTATATATGTGAATGTTTTCTGACACAGAAAAGTGTAACATATACGTGGCTCAATGTGGAAGGGCTGGTTAGGATTTTGCCCCCAGCCCTCTTGTATAAAGAATGGGCTGACACCCACCCCTTCAGGGAGACCACTATCTCCTTAACATAATAAAATAACTTCTTCTAGGGTCTACCCAAGAAACTCACCTCTCTGGAGTGGGAACTTCCCATTGCAGAGGTGCCCTTTCCTCACCTGCAGGTGGGACTACATAGTTTCCCAGCAAGCACGGCTGGCAAACTCAAAATGATTTAGCTTGGTAGTGCTTCACTATGTACAGTATCAACTAGTACTGTGCTTGACACTTAGGGCCAGATTTTAAAAGAGTTACGCGCATAAGTTATGCGCGTAACCCTTAAAAAAAACCCCAGCGTGCTGAGCCTATTTTGCATAGGCTTGGCGGTGCGCGTAAGTCCCGGGCCTTGCAAAAAGGGGTGGTCGGGGCGTGGCCAGGGGGCGTGGTGTCGGCTTGGGGGTGTGTTCAGGGGCATGTTCGGGGGCGTGGGGGCGGTCGGTGGGCATGGCCGAGGGCCCCAACACAGCGGCCTGTGTTGGGGCCTGCCACAGCAGCAGACAGCCGGCGCGCGTAAGTTACGACTGCCCGGAGGCAGGTGTAACTTCGCGGATAAAGGTTAGTAGGGGGATTTATGTAGGACTGGAGGGTGGGTTAGATAGGGGAAGGGAGGGGAAGGTGGGGGGAAGGTGGGGGGAGAAGGAATGGGCAGCGCGCGCAGGGCTTGGCGCACGCAAGTTGCACAAATGTGCACCCCCTTGCGCGCTGACCCTGGATTTTATAAGATACGCGCGGCTACGCGCGTATCTTATAAAATCCGGCGTACTTTTGTTTGCACCTGGTGCGCGAACAAAAGTACGCGCGCACGCTATTTTTTAAAATGTACCCCTTAGTGAAGCACTGCTAGGTAGTTTCATTTAGAGTTTGGTGGACATAGACATGCTGACTGGAGAGCTCTGTAGTCTCTCCTACCAGTAAAGAAAGGGCACCTCTGGAATGGTACATGGTCATTCCAGTAAAAGGCCAATGACTTCAATAGCCCTAGAGAGGGCAAAGTCATTGAGCGAGGGAGGGAGCGAGAGGGGGTACTCGGGATGGGGAGGGAGAAGATTGTTGGCACTTTCTTTATGGAGGTTTGGAGAAAGAAATCCCAACTGCTAACTGGCCCTTTTACTTCAGGCTGACTAGCACAGGCGATTTCTTGAGGCAGCGGTTTGAGGCAGGTGTTAAAAGTTAAGGGATTAATGAGCCCATGGTAAATAAAATTTCAGGAGTAAATACTACACTATTTTCCATGCACAATTAAAGTCTCCTTTGCATATAAGACTTCCTCACTACTGTCTTAGGGGTAGATTTTCAAATAGCGCGATTTGGCGTACTTTTGTTGGCGCATCAGGCGCCAACAAAAGTACGCTGGATTTTAGTAGATACGCGCGTAGCCGCGCAAATCTGGGATCGGCGCGCGCAAGGCTATCGATTCCGTATAGCCGGCACACGCCGAGCCGCGCAGCCTACCTCCGTTCCCTCCGAGGCCGCTCCGAAATCGAAGCGGCCTCGGAGGGAACTTTCTTTTGCCCTCCCCTCACCTTCCCCTCCCTTCCCCTACCTAACCCACCCGCCCGGCCCTGTCTAAACCCCCCCTTACCTTTGTCGGGGGATTTACGCCTCCCGGAGGGAGACGTAAATCCCCGCGCACCAGCGGGCCGCTAGCGCGCCGGGACGCGACCTGGGGGCGGGTCCGGAGGGCGCAGCCACGCCCCCGGTCCGCCCCGGGCCATAACCACGCCCCGGGCCCGCACCCGAAACGCTCCCGACACGCCCCAAAAACGCAGCGCGGATCGGGCCCGCCCTCCGACATGCCCCCGACACGCCCCCCTCTGAAAACCCCGGGACTTACGCGAGTCCCGGGGCTCTGCGCGCACTGGTAGGCCTATGTAAAATAGGCGCACCGGCGCGCAGGGCCCTGCTCGCCTAAATCCGCCCGGATTTAGGCGGATTTAGGTGAGCAGGGCTCTGAAAATCCGCCCCTTAATGTTCATGTTAAAGTCTTATTCCACATCATGTTATTTTTAGTGTGCACAAAAGGTCCTTTGTGTGCACATGAAGCTTTATTGCACTGTTCTTCATTGTAAGGTCTGAGAGCTAGAAAAGGCTCCCATTGACCATAAATGCAGCTCCCTGACTCACTTCCAATTAAGGATCTGCATTTGTTTGAAACAACACAGAAAAAACCCCATGAAATTTAGTGTTTTTCATCTATCGTTTTTAGTGAATACTATTTCTGACTAGTGCACGCTATTTGGGGCGGATTTTAAAAGCCCTGCTCGCGTAAATCCGCCCGGAGTTACGCGAGCAGGGCCTTGCGCGCCGGCGCGCCTATTTTCCATAGGCCCGCCGGCGCGCGCAGAGCCCCGGGACTCGCGTAAGTCCCGGGGTTTTTCGAGGGGGCGTGTTGGGGGCGTGTTGGGGCGGGGCCGATCGGCGCGGCGTTTTGGGGGTGGGATGCGGCGTTTTGGGGGCGGGCCCGGGGGTGTGGTTTCGGGCCGGGGCGGTCTGGGGGCGTGGCCGCACCCTCCGGAACCGCCCCCGGATCGCGTCTCCGCGCGCCAGCGGGATGCTGGCGCGCGTGGATTTACGTCTCCCGGAGGGAGACGTAAATCCAGGGATAAAGGTAGGGGGGGGTTTAGATAGGGCCGGGGGGGGGGGGGGTTAGGTAGGGGAAGGGAGGGGAAGGTGAGGGGATGGCAAAAGGGAGTTCCCTCCGAGGCCGCTCCGATTTCGGAGCGGCCTCGGAGGGAACGGAGACCGGCTGCGCGGCTCGGCGCGCGCCGGCTGCCCAAAATCGGCAGCCTTGCGCGCGCCGATCCAGGATTTTAGCAGATACGTGCGGCTACGCGCGTATCTGCTAAAATCCAGCGTACTTTTGTTTGCGCCTGGTGCGCCAACAAAAGTACGCGCTCGCGCTGTTTTATAAAATCTACCCCTTTGGAAATACTGCACACCATTTGTAAAAGAGTGCACACTGTTCCCATATTGTGCACAATATTAAAAAATAGTGGTCACTTTTTCCGAAATGGAAAAAAAAAATGGAAAAACTTTAATGACAATGAAAATCAGCCTCCAAATGACACCACATGACATGAAATGACATTTTTTTGGCCTGCACACCCCTACTTCCAATGCACTCTCTGCCTCTCCCTTCTCCGGAAGCTTGTTGTTGAAGCCATTTCTGGAACAGTTCTGTGTTCTTCTAGTGCCGTGTTGGAATTCAGGCATCACAGAAGGCAGACTCAAGAACTATGTGGAGAGCAACAAAGCAGCTATTCCAGAGGTGGCACCAGCAGCAAGCCTCTGAAGAAAGTGGGGGGATTAAACTGGGGTGGGGTTGAGACTGGCTGGGATGAGAATAAGGGAGAGAAATTGGGGTAGAGGGAAAGAGTGTGGGGGAATGGGGAGATGGGGAGATGGGCTAAAGGGGAGAGAGTGAGCATGGAGTGCTTTAGTTACAGAAATGAGGTCTGAATGTGCCTGAGCAGCAGAGGTGGCCACATAAAAGGAGAACATCCTTCTTCCCATCCCCCAGGCCAGCTGTGTTATTGGGAGGGGGACCCCCTTTCCCCATTCTCCCCCCCTCCTGCCACTGCTCAGGGCACTGGTCACTTTGGCCAGGGACAGATTTGGCTCTTCCATTGAAGATTTTTTGCCAAAGAAGGCCTTGCCTGAAATATAATGAAGACCACTGCTTTACTTCGTAGATCCTGTAGCTCTCCAGTGACTGGTAAAAAGATACTTCTCTTTTATGCCTCATTATTAACATTATCTTCCAATAGAAACACAGTACTGTCATGTGTGCTGACAGTATTGAAATGAAAGACATTGCTATAAGAATGTACTTTTGAATCCTCCTGTCTCTTGCATCTTCCCTTTATTAGAATAATTGTGCTTTACCATTTTTTTGCCTTAAAAAAAAACCTTTGTCTTTTATCATTTATTTTCCAACATAACACTCCACTTTCAAGGAATGAAGAAAATGAGGCACCAACAGATCATTGTGACAGGGTAGAATAACAAAGGAACGGCTATGAGCAACCTGGCTAAAGATCACATTCTCCTACTACCTCAGCTAGTGCAGCTGCTCCTTTTACCCAGTGGTAGAATCCCTGATTTAAAGCCAGAAGCTGCAGGTTCAGATCCTAAAAATTCCAACAGGAAAAATAGACCAGAGTACTTCAGAGTGTGGAATGATTGTGGATCCTTCTTATATGGTATGGGAAGTCGGGTCCCTGGATAGTAGAGATGTGAATCGGAACCGGAATCGGTTCCGATTCCGGTTCCGATTCACATCGTGAATTTTTTTTCGTGCGGCCCGATCGGGTTTTTTTTTATCGGCTGCACCCGAGCCGATAAACAAAAAACCCACCCCCGACTCTTTAAAACAGCTCCCTTAGCTTCCCCCATCCTCCTGACCCCCCCCCCCCAAAATGTTTTAAAATTACCTGGTGGTCCAGTGGGGGTCCCGGGAGCGATCTCCCGCTCTCGGGCCGTCGGCTGCCACTAATAAAAATGGCGCCGATGGCCCATGTGACATGGTATCCGTGCCATTGGCCAGCCCCTGTCACATGGTAGGAGCACTGGATGGCCCGCCAAATGACCTTTCCTCCAGGAATTTATCCAAACCCTTTTCAAATGCAGCTATGCTAACTGCCTTTATCACATCTACTGGCAATAAATTCCACAGTTTAATTGTAGGCTGAGTGAAAAAATAATTTCTCTTTTTTGTTTTAAAACTGCTACCCATTAACTTCATGGAGCATCCCCTAGTCCTAGTACTATTGGAAAGGGTAAATATATTTTAACCTTTCCCTATTTACCTCTCCCACCACCCTCGAATTTTATAGACCTTCATCATATTTCTTGTCAACTATCTCTTCTCCAAGCTGAAGAGCCCTAACCTATTTCATTTTTTCTTACAGGGAGCTGCTCCATCCCCTTTATCATTTGATCACCTTTCTCTGTACCTTTTCAAGTTCTGCTATATCTTTTTGAGATGGGGTGACTAGAACAGCTTACGATACTCATGGTGTAGTTGACCATGGATTGATATAGACACATTATAATATCTTCCATTTTATTTTCCACTGCTTTCCTTACAATACCTAACTTTCTAATTGCTTTTTTGACGGCTGCTACCAGAGCTGAGAATAGCCAACTATGACTCCCGATCCTTTTCGAGGGTAGTGATGCCTAATATGGAACCCAGCCATCATTTAACTATAGTTTGGATTATTCTTCCCTATTCATCACTTTGCCCTTGTGCACATTAATTTGTATCTGCCATTTAGACACCAATCCTCCAGTCTTCAAGGTTCTCTTGCAATTTCTCACAATCTACTTGTGATTTAACTACTTTGAACAATTTTGTGTCATCTGAAAATCTGATAACCTCACTCATCACACTCTTTTTCAGATCATTCATAAATATATTAAAAAGCACCATTCCTGGAGGCAAGATGGCCACCAAGTGAGACCGGAGTGAACACCTGAAGAGAGAGGCTCTTACCTTTTACCTCTTTCCTCTGGAGCAAAATGCCCCACACTAAGAGTAAGGGGAGACTGAGAGAGGCAAAAGAAGAATTGCCTTCACTAGACCCCCGACAGCCTCGAATTGAGGGGTTCTTTGCGGGAGCCATCAAATCATCACCAGATTGCTTAGTCGCTGGGAGTGCAGTGCTGGAGCGTGCACAGCCTCCCCTGACCTGTGATATCACCTTAAGCCCCGGAGAGCCGAGAAGACTAGCTCACCCGGGAAACATTGCGTTACCATCTGGAATCCCGGAAGCAATGAGGAGTCATTCGGTGTTAGATCTGAGCGAAGGAGACATTGCAGACCGGGGGGAGAGTTGACGAGAGACCCCCGGGCTGGGAGAAGCAGTTGGATTAAGCCCGGAAAGAGTTATGGCAACTTTGACTAGGGAGTCCTCGTTGGGAGCTAGGAAGAAGGAGAAGTCATCATTACCAGAAGGTAAAGGAAAGATTGTGAGCGTTGAGGAGGAAGCGGGAGAAGGCCATTTAAAAGCCTTAACTGCGGGTTTATCTATACCTACTCCAGAAAATATAATTTTACAGGGGATATGGACTATTTTAAAGTCAATTGAAACGTCCATTAAAAATTTGTCTGCAGTAACAACACAGAAACTAGGAATCAAGCAATTGTGAATAATAACCTTATCTCCAACTAAGGAAAAAAGGTTGAAGAGCTGGATAAAAAAGTATCATCAGTTGAAAATGTTCAGCAAAAATTGATAAAATCGGATAATATTACTAACAGAAGACTAGAGAATGTTGAAAATGCACTCAGGGCCCATAATTTAAGGGTCCTGAATTTTCCTGTTGTTGCTATGTTCTCCCCAATTAACTTATTTCAAAATTATATGAAACAAGTTCTCAAAATATGCGCCCGTCAGTTATTCAGTTGGGTGCCACTTTCATTCTCAAATATCCATGTAAATGCTGTGTGAAGCATTCTGGTGTTAATTATAATTTTTTTGAGCCCGCACAACTTAGGGCATTTATAGATGCCCAACCCCAAGAGGCTTCCCCTCAAGCCTCGGCCTGTTAGTGAAATAAAGTAATGGCATCACTTGGCTGTACATAACCTATATTATTTTGCCTTAAATATTTGCGCTTACGGTTCCGCCTCCATATTATTCTTATAATTTATGATGTTTGCATAACTATTGGATGATGGTTAGCTTTTCTTATGTTTTCTTTGTATTTTCTTTGTATCTCTCTGTATAATTGTAAACATCAGCTTTACTGTACAAGAGTTATTCTTGGGTATAAGTTCAAAATTTTGAAAATAAAGAATTAAAAAAAAAAAAAGCACCAATCCTAGTATAGATCCCTTGGGAATGCTACTATTTACCTTTTTCTCATTGAGAGAAATGTCCATTCAGTCATACTCTCTGTTTCCTATCTTTTAATCAGATACCAGTCTACAATAGGACATTGCCTCCTATCCCTATTCCTGATGAGCCTCTCACGAGAGACTTTGTCAAATGCCTTTTGAAAATCCAGATAGACTACATCAACTGACTTCTCCTTGTCCACATGTTTATTAACACCTTAAAAAAAAAACCCAACAGATTTGTTACACAAGACTTCCCTTTGCTAAGTCCATGTTGACTCTGTTCCATTAATCTATGTCAACCCAGATGGTTAGTAATTTTGTTCTTCAGAATAGCTTCTACCAATTTGCCCATTACTACCATCAAGCTTACCAGTCTGCCTGGTTATAGCTGAGATAGAGTTGATGGCGGAAGGTTAAGGTTCACCATCCTCCTGATCTGCCTTTCCTCAATGACCCTTCTTCCTCTATCCTGTGGCATGCTTCCTGTTTCAGCAAACAGGATGGGTCCATCAGTCAGGGAAGCAACACAGGAACATAACCACTACTCAAAGCTGCCTCTGCTTAGGAAGCCTCTGCACCTGCATCTACTTTCAGTATCTCCTGTGTCCATTCAATACAGCTAGGGCAGCATGTTGTACTCACATCAGGGCAGTGTCTGCTGGGCTGGTGGAAGCACTAGATGGCTGTCCCCAAACCTGCAGTGCTCTAGGCAGCCACCTAGTACTTTTAAGGTTTCCACTGGCCCTAAATAATTCTTTATAGCCACAGTGGAAAAATTAGGCATCTCAAAGAAAGTCAGCTTTAATGACCAAAGCAGCTGTGAACCTGTAGAACTCCTTTTAGAAGTAATTTCATTAGCTGCTGTCATTGACAGTAGGGTGACTAGAGAGCGTTGAGTATGGCTCCTTCAGTCCTCTGGAACTGCGCAAAAAAAAAAACATTTTAAAGAAGTAAATCAAACATATATTAACTGAAAGCTATGCTACCCAAGGTTCTTAATGTTTCAAGGTTACATCTAGCCTCTCACTGGATGTCTTAGTCAGAGCGCCAGCAAACTGTGGTGGGGGATAATCTACAGGAAGGAGAGCTGGGTCTGTGATTACACCGGAACTGGAGATCTCGCTGAATGCCGGATGAGGGTGGAGAAGGAGGTAAGCCTTGGAAGAAGATAAAAAGAAAGGAAAAGACTGCTTTGTTGTATTCCCTGCTATGGTGCACAAAAAATGTATTCTTTTAACAGATTTGAGTTGTCCAACAGGTACTTATTTTCAGCCTACCTTGCTCTTAACAGCACCAGGACAAAATGGCAGTATCAATTACTCTTTAAATACAGTCTTCCTTATTTACAAAAAGAGTCTAATTGAGTGGAAGTATAATGCCGCCAGAATGAATACCTGTACCCTTCTATTAGATCTAACACACAAGTGCTTGAAGAATTTAGCAAATGATGCTGTTGCTGCTGCTGCTATTGTTGATAATGCAATATGAACATTCACCTTCAGAGATATTTTTTTTTCTGGGGGTAGGCAGGGGGTGGAGTCGGGATTTTTTTCACTTCAGATGACTCCAAATGGATCATACCAAACAACTAAACTGATGCATATTTTTCCTTTTTCAGAACAATCACAGAATAGCATCCTCACAAATATGTCAATATAATCAGTATCAGATCCATAGTTTAGCCTGACCCAACATGCTAGTGGTTCATCTTGGGAACAACAACCTTAGTTAAGCACCATCACATTTAAGCAGCTAATTGCAGAAGTGAAGTGGGATCTAGTTGATTTGGTGCTTCTTCTCCCAGAAACAGTTATATAGCAAGCTTTATTTTAATGCAAAACATCCCACTATAACCAAGAAAGAAGTAGGGTGGAAGAACTGGGCTGGGATCCAAGCAGCAAACAAAAAGAAAGCATCAAAATCCCAAAAGTGAGCATCCATATCATGACAGTAGGTAGAGACGCAGCAAGATGCCCCAGGTATCCCCAAGGTATATCTAGGACATGGCAGCTAGATATAGTGAAAGCATCACCTCTAAGGTGGTATATCAGGCATGGCAGGTAGGCAGAATGTCAGCAAGACCCCAAAGGTGGTATAACTAGGGCTTGGAAAGTAGGCATAGTAGTAGTATCACACCTAAGGTGGTATATCTGGGCAGGGCAGGTTGACATATGGCAGCAAGATATCCAGGCTGGTACATCAGGGGCATGGCAGGTAGGCAGAGCAGCTGTAAGACCTCTAAGGTGATATATTAGAGAAATAGCAGGTAAGAGGAGAAGGCATAACTCCTAAGGTGGTATATATGGGCCATGGCAGGTAGACAGAATGGCAACAAGACCTCCAAGCAAGGTATTTTCAGTTATCTTGCCACTTATATGAGCATTCTGGAAAACCCAGCAAAGGCAGATGGGTCTCCTTTATTGGGGTGGGCCAAGGGTTTCTCTTGCCAGCTGCATTAGTTATGGCAAGTGTCAGGAGAGATTTGTTTGTGGGCAACATGGCGTAATGATGTCGGGGAGGTTGATAGCAGATAGAGTGCTGATCATTCTTGCTCTTCTCTCTGGGGTGATCATTCTTTCCTATACATCCCCACTGTGTCTCTGTCTCTGGAACTCCTGTTCACATACCCTAGCCAATAGTATCTCCTTCATGAATGTGAGATGCTGGGACTGGAGGGTGAG